>NC_082718.1:104695895-105015748 GCF_030144855.1 Hypanus sabinus
TATCTTTACCTTTAATGAGTTATTACAATATTGTACTCTTGTAACATCAAACTCCAATTTAATAACTTTCTGTTTTTTTTTCAACTTACTCAGAAACACTAACGGATTATGATCAGTGTAAACAATAAGTTGTTTTTGAGTTGTACCAACATATACGTCAAAATATTCTAAAGCTACAATAAGAGATAACAATTCCTTCTCTATTGTTGAATAGTTTCTTTGATGCTTATTAAATTTCTTAGAAAAGTAAGCTACTGGATGATCAACCTCATCACCCTCATTCCTTTGCATTAATACTGCTCCTGCAGCCTCATCACAGCCAATGAGAAAGGTTTTTCAAAGTCAGGTGCCTTAAGCACAGGTTGTTGACATATCATTGTTTTCAATTTTTCAAATGCTTCTTGATAAGGCACTGTCCACACAAACTACACATTCTGCTGCAAAAGGTTAGTTAATGGAAGGGCAACATTAGCAAAATTCTTACTAAATTTTCGATAATATCCTACCATTTCCAAAGAATCTTCTGAGAGTTTTTTCCCCATTGGAGTGGGAATCTCTAAAATTGCCCGAACTTTTGCCTGAACAGGAGCTACCTTACCTTGACACACAACATAACCAAGTTAAGTCACAGTGGCATGTCCAAATTCACTCTTAGCTAAATTAATAGTTAAGTTAGCTTTTGAAAGCCTTTTAAACAATTTCTCCACTGCAATAATGTGTGCTTCCCAAGTATCATTTCCTGTCACTAAATCATCAATATAAGCATCAGTATCTTTCAATCCCTGAATCACAAAGTTAATCATCCTCTGGAAAGTACCCGGGGCATTCTTCATCCCAAATGGAAGAACATTATATTCATATAGCCCAGATGGAGTTACAAATGCAGAAATCTCTCTAACTCTGTCCGTTAATGGAACACACCAATACCCTTTCACTAAATCAATCTTTGTAAGGAACTTTGCTTTTCCAACTTTATCTACACAATCATCTACTCTAGGAACTGGATATGCATCTGTTTTCATTACAGCATTCACCTTCCGTACAAAACCTAATACTACCATCTGGTTTTGGCACCATAACACAGGGTGAACTCCAATTCAAGTTAGAAGGTTTAATAATATTATTTTCTAACATATATTTAATTTCTTTCTCCGCAAGTTCACATTTTTCTATGTTCATCTTATATGGATGTTGTTTAATAGGTTTGGCATCTCCAACATCTACATCATGTGAAGCTATAGTAGTCCTTCTTGGAACATCTGGAAACAAATCCTTATATTTAAAAATTATTTTCTTCATCTGTTGTTTCTGCTCTAGCTGTAAGTGTGCTAGTTTCTCATCAATATTTTCCAGAATGGTTGAGTTTGGTAACTTAACAGAAACAATGTTGGATTTAGAATGAAATTCAGATGAATCATCTATCATGTTCCAAGTTAAATCAAACTCATTATCATTAACCACAACAGTCGCAGTATCAGATTGTTTCTCGAAATATGGTTTTATCATATTTATATGGCAAAGTTGTGTTGGCCTACAATCTGGAGTTTTTAATCATGTAATCCACATAATTGATTTTAGACACAATTTCATAAGGACCATGAAATCTAGCTTGTAAAGGATTCATTTGCACTGGGAAAAGAACCAACATCTTATCTCCAGGCTTAAACATCCTCATCCTAGCTTCTTTATCATACCAAATTTTCATTTTCTCCTGAGCCAATTTTAAATTTTCCTTGGCTAAGCTACAAGCTTTATGTAACCTGTCCTTAAATTTCCAAAACATAGGCCAACAAATTAGTGTGTATTTCCTTACTAATCCATTGTTCTTTTAATAAAGCTAAAGGTCCTCCAACTCTATGCCCAAACACAAGTTCAAATGGACTGAAACCTAAAGATTCTTGTACCGATTCCCTTACTGCAAATAAAAGTAAGCTTATACCCTCATCCCAATCACTTTCATTTTCCACACAATATGTCCTAATCATATTCTTGAGGGTAGAATGAAACCTCTCCAAGGCACCTTGCGATTCTGGATGGTATGCAGACGAAGTGATTTGTTTAGCTCCTAATTTATAAACTACCTGTTGAAACAATCCAGACATAAAATTACTGCCTTGATCAGTTTGTATTTCCTTAGGTAATCCAAAATAAGTAAAGAATTTTATAAGGGCCTTTGTCACAGTTTTAGCTGTTATATTCCTAAGTGGTACTGCCTCTGGAAACCTAGACGAAGTACACATAATAGTCAACAAGTACTGATAATCAGTTTTTGTCTTTGGTAATGGACCAACACAATCTATAATAACTTTAGAAAATGGTTCACCAAATGCTGGGATAGGTTGTAATGGAGCCACTGGTGTAACTTGATTTGGTTTACCCACAATTTGACAAGTATGGCACATTTTACAAAACATCGCCACATCTTTTCTTAGACCAGGCCAGTAAAAATGTTTTAAAATCTTGTCCACAGTTTTCCTTACCCCTTGATGTTCACCTAAAGGCACACTATGAGCTAAAGTCAAAATCTCATTTCGATAAACTATAGGGACAACTACCTGGTAAACAACATTCCAATCCTCACTTGCAGGAATTGTAGGTGATCTCCACTTCCTCATCAACACTCCTTTTTCCAAGTAATATCTTACTGGCACCTTCTCAATTTCACTATCTGGTAGAGCTTGTTCTCTTGATTTTATAATCTCAGGGTCTCTATTCTGCTCTGCTATCATCTCCTTCTGAGACAGAGATAAATCTACATAGTCAGACTTACTCCAAGAATTTTGTTCAAACAATGAAGGTAAGAAAGTCTCTGACACATCCTCAAAACTTGTATCCTGAGTTGAACAGTCATGAGTAACAACCTCATTCTGCACATCAATCTTTTTAGCCATAGCTCTAGTCACAACACAGGAAGAATCTGTGTTAGAATTCATCTCTGGTTCCTCTGACTCCATTGTCAAATGCACTTCAGGAAAAACTTGTCCACCTGCTAAGTCATTACCTAACAATAAAGAAATATCCTTCACAGGTAAGCTACGCTGTAATCCTACTTTAACAAATCCTGTAACTAACCCTGACTTTAAATTTACTTTATGTAAATGTACAGGCATAAATTCACTCCCAACACCTCGTATATAATATACCTCACCAGTGTCAGACACTTCATTAAACTTCAATACACTGTCTAACATCAGTGATTGAGAAGCTCCAGTATCCCTCAGGATTTTCATTGGCACCAGAGTAGATCCTTCTTTCAAGGATACAAACCCTTCAGTTATAAAATGATCATATCCCTTTTTAACTTGGTCAGACTCTAACAAAACCTCATTTGTGTTTATCGAACCCTGTAATTTTACAGGTGCTTCAGTCGGTTGCACACAAGTATCTGGAACTGCTTCCTTCTCTTTCTTTTTCAATCGGAAACAGTTAGCTATTACATGGCCAGGTTTCTTACAATAGTTACAAATAAGACCAAACTATCTTTCCTTCACAGGTTTTCCTTCCTCCTTACCGTTCTCATTAACTTCTGATTTAATTTCTGATTTACCTTGAGTCTCTGTGTTATTTTTTCTCTTAAAAATTCTGCCCTGAGGAAATTTATTCTTATGCATTAAAGCATACTCATCAGCTAATCTAGCAGAGTCCTGCAATGTATCAGTATCCCTCTCATTTAAGTAGGTCCTTACTTCAACAGGGATGCTTCTTTTAAATTCCTCCATTAAAATCAGCTCTTTCAATGTATTATAGTCCCCATTTCCATTTTTAGAAGAAACCCATCTCTCAAAGCACACAGCTTTATCAAAGGCAAATTCCACATAAGTTTTTTTCCACAGACTTCTTCAAACTTCTGAATCTTTCTCTATATGCTTCTGTGACCAATTTGTATGCTTTCAAAATATGCTTTTTCACAATATCATAATCTAGTGCTTGCGCAGCAGTTAAAGCTGTATAAACGTTGCGCTTTGCCTTTAATTACACTCTGTAACAACACTGACCATTTATCTTTGGGCCACTCTGAAATCTGAGCAATCCTTTCAAAATGTTGGAAATATCTTTCCACTTCTGTTTCACTAAATAGAGGGACTAATTTAATTTTTTGACTAGCAACAAACAGTTTTCTGGAACCAGAAGACTGATTCCCAGACCTTAATTCCGTCATCGCATATTCAAATTCCCTTTTTTTATTATCAGCTTCTAACCTACAACGCTCCAATTCTGCTTAACTTTGTTCCAATTTCATTTGTTCGATTTGCAACTGCATCTCTATATTACTTATTGGAAACGACTCTAAAATCGATTCATCAAAATCACCTGAATCCACATAGTGTGACGTGATTTTTCTCTGTATTAGAGCCTTTGATGTAGACTTCAAAATAACTTTAAGTTGCAATCTACTAGCTATCTCAGACACCTCAGTTTTTTTTCGCCTTCGCTAACAACTCCGCGTCTGGCGAAACCAGAAACTCATCAATATTCATTGTTGCCGAATACCACTCACAAGCCAATCAAACAAAATAATTGAGTATACCCCTTTTCCAAAACACCGATTCAAAATTTAACAAGCATTTAAACTCAAAGATGATTCATCCTGGATGCAGACCCCATATTTATGTTACAGATACAGCAACAATAAATATATGAGTGAGGCAGGGGTTTTTATAACAAATAAAACATTTATTAAACACTGAAAAACAAACCCCCAAAAGTAATCAAATCAGTAACGTAACCGGAAATCAGCTGCTGTGCGGCAGCTTAAACAGTTCTTAAAGCAATGAAGCTTAACCAGTTTTTAAAGCGATGTTGCAAAAACAGTTCTTCAAAGTAGTATTGCAAAAGTTCAAAATGCTTACAGTCCATTTAAGGGAAAGACTTTTTAAGACGATTTAAATTCTCTTTCACGTCGTGTTGCTGCGGTTCCCAGTCGAACTACTTTTCCCACGAAGATGGAAAATGAAATGGCTTAAAGGCACGGACCTTTCCTTTACAAAACTGTTCCCAATCCTTTCTGCTATTCACAGGGATTAACACGAGCGCAGTCAATGAATTCCTTCCAAATGAGGATCAAACAAGGTCAACTCTGTTTCACCGTCGAAATCGACTTTCCTCGATCTTTTAACTCCCGAACTCCGATCTTCACTCTCCACTGATTTTTAACTAGCAGTATTATAAAGAAACTGCTGGCAATGACCTTTTAAACTTTAGGCATTAAATAAAACTCCATCTTTCAACTAAACTGCGTCATAACATTAAATCACCCAGTGGCATGAAATCAACATGGCAAATCCAGCCACGAACTGCCCCTCCTCACAGGGAGGGGTCCTCCTTTTATATCCTGTAAAAAAACCTGTCACATGACCTCTACTGGCAGGAAAATGACATCACTCCACCATCATAAGACCATTACCTCAAGTCCAGTATAGCTTCAACACCTGTCACGTGACAAGTACACCACTGTCACGTGTCACTGGTACGTAACAATAGGTTCATGATTAGTAAAGGCATGAAAGATTGTGGGGAAAAGGCAGGAGAATGGGGTTGAGAGGGAAAATAAATCAACCATGATTGAATGGTGCAGCAAACTCAGTGGACTGAATGGTCTAATTCTGCTTAAATGGTTTATAGTCTTACGGGCTGAGATGACATTAACCTGGATTTTGATGTCAAATCACCATAACTTCCCTTTATTTGTCAGTATATGTAGTCAAAACATGCAGTTATATGTGTTGTTTTCAGATCAAATCAGTGAGGATTGTGCTGGGCAGCCTGCAAGCGTCACCACACTGCCAGCACCAACATAGCATGCCCTTGCATCTGGGAGGAAACCAGAGCACCCAGATGATCACTGATGACATGACAGTGGTGGAACTCATCACCAGTGATGATCAGATGGCCTACAGAGAGGGGGTCTAAGAGCCTGAGGCCTGGTGCCAGGCAAATAACCTCTGCCTCAATGTCAACAAGACAAAGGAGATGGTTATCGACTTCAGGAGAAAACCACTCACACCCCTCCTCACTTTGATGGCAGAGCAGTGGAAACAGCAAGTAGTTTCAAACTCCAGGGAACGCACACCTCGCACAACTTCTCAGGAAAGCTCACCAATGCCACTTCTTCCTGAGGAAGCTGAGGAGAGCTGAACGATGCACATCCTCACTCATGTCCTTCTACGGATGAATAGGACAGAGCATCCTCAAAAGTCAGGTCACAGCATGATACAGAACCTGCATTGTGGGGAACAAGAAGGCTCTACAATGATCACAGGCACCAGCCAGCCACCATCAGGGACATACGTACAGAAAGGTGTATGAAAAGAACTCCTTAAATATATAATTTTTGATTTTGGCTTTGATAACCTTCTGTCATTATTCTCCAGCTACGCCAAAAATAGTTCGATAATCCCACACTTCTGAGATGTTTTACCACATGAAAGACACGATTTGAAAGCAGAAATCGCTTTCATTGATAGCTGGCGTCCATTCTACCTGAACGTTTGTCAGAAATCAAAGTAAGCGAACTGGGCAAGATATGGAAAGTTTCAGGAAGAAATGCTGCATGTGTAATTTGGTGGGTTGATGGGTGAGATTCAGATTTCAGGCATTACAAGTACAAACTACACATGTATATTTGAGCTTGTAGCTGCCCGCCTTTCTGTGGTGACTGCGGTTAAAGAAACTTCTCCAGCGGCAGATAGAACATGAGCTCATAGCAAGACAGCTGTCATAAGAGTTGGGAGCAGACCCAAATGCAAGACACAGACACTGAAGTACCAGGAACAGGACTAGGCGTGAGAAGGGAGCAGGGGAAGAGAGGAAGATGCTGGACAAGACACCAGCCCCAGACAAGACAAGGACTCTGGGCCTGGGCTAGGATCTGACTAGGATGGGGAACCAGGACATGGAACTGGGGACTAGGAGCCTGGGATTGATCGCCAAGCCAGAGACTGGACAAGGACCCAGAACCTGGATCTTGATTCAGGCTCGGACTCCAGAACCCGACGAGGACAAGACGTGGCTACAGGACGAGGAAAGTTACAGGACTGGACGTGAGACTCCTGGACGAGGGAATCCCAGCACGGGACTGGGCAAGGTACTCCTGCGCTGGGTGAGGCACACAGACATGACGAGAACCCAGAGCCTTGGTCAAGAGAGAAACAGGAACATGGAACACCAAGCTGGGACCCCTCCTTGGGTACAAGATGTAGGGCCGGGACTCATAACACAGAACGCTGAACACAACGAGACAGTTCCCAATGCTAGGTGGCGGCAAAACAGCCAGACCTTCTGAGCGAATGCATGGACACGGACAGACAATTCCAAATAGGGTGAGGCACCAGGTACAGGCAAGGCAAGGCAAGGCAAGGCTAGGCTAGGCGAGACTCCAAGGCAGAAGCAGAGGCTACAGCCAGGAAGGTGAAAGGAAAGGACACAGACAGGGGGTTTGGACAGGAACAATCCAGCAGCCAGAGGCTGAATCCTGGGCTATTTATGAGGCCAGCCCAAACGAGAATCAGCTGACTCAACAGAAAATGGTTAAAAAACCAGAAACCCTGGAATAAGGACCATGGACCGGACCATGAACCGGAATGCAGATTTCACGGACTGGACGTGACAGCAATGTTTGGACACTGAAGCCATGCAAACCTGATTCAGCCAAGCCCTGATTCCAACAGACAGACAGACAGACATACTTTATTGATCCCAAGGGGAAATTGTGTTTCGTTACTGTCACACCAACCAAGAATAGTGTAGAAATATAGCAATATAAAACCATAAATAATTAAATAATAATAGGTCAATTATGCCAAGTGGAAATAAGTCCAGGACCAGCCTATTGGCTCAGGGTATCTGACACTCCGAGGGAGGAGTTGTAAAGTTTGATGGCCACAGGCAGGAATGACTTCCTATGACGCTCAGTGTTGCATCTCGGTGGAATGAGTCTCTGGCTGAATGTACTCCTGTGTCTAACCAGTACATTAAGGAGTGGATGGGAGTCATTCTCCAAGATGGCATGCAACTTGGACACCATCCTTTTTTCAGACACCACCGACAGGAGTCCTGTTCCACCCCAACATCACTGGCCTTATGAATGAGTTTGTTGATTCTGTTGGTGTCTGCAACCCTCAGCCTGCTGCCCCAGCACACAACAGCAAACATGATAGCGCTGGCCACCACAGACTCGTAGAACACATGACAAGTCTAATGCTGTACTCGGAATGCTTTCTCCAATAGATTATAGCAGCCCATTGTAGGAAAGAAGGTGGATAAACAAAGAATTCTTGTGACTACCAATGGATGACCTGCTGAACCGTGTCTACGCCCACCCGGACAAGCCGGCGAGCTGACTTCTCCAGTGCGTTCAACACCATCCGCCCTGCTCTGCTGGGTGAGAAGCTGACAGTGATGCAGGTGGATGCTTCCCTGGTGTCATGGATTATTGATTACCTGACTGGCAGACCACAGTACGTGCGCTTGCAACACTGTGTGTCAGACAGAGTGGTCAGCAGCACTGGGGCTCCACTGGGGACTGTCCTGTCTCCCTTTCTCTTCACCATCTACACCTCGGACTTCAACTACAACACAGAGTCTTGCCATCTACAGAAGTTTTCTGATGACTCTGCCATAGTTGGATGCATCAGCAAGGGAAATGAGGCTGAGTACAGGGCTACGGTGGGAAACTTTGTCACATGGTGTGAGCAGAATCATCTGCAGCTTAATGTGATAAAGACTAAGGAGCTGGTGGTGGACCTGAGGAGGGCTAAGGCATCGGTGACCCCTGTTTCCATCCAAGGGGTCAGTGTGGACATGGTGGAGGATTACAAGTACTTCGGGATACAAATGGACAATAAACTGGACTGGTTAAAGAACAGTGAGGCTGTCTACAAGAAGGGTCAGAGCTGTCTGTACTTCCTGATGAGACTGAGGTCCCTTCACATCTGCCGGACGATGCTGAGGATGTTCTACGAGGCTGTGGTGGCCAGTGCTATCATGTTTGCTGTTGTGTGCTGGGGCAGCAGGCTGAGGGTAGCAGACACCAACAGAATCAACAAACTCATTCATAAGGCCAGTGATGTTGTGGGGGTGGAACTGGACTCTCTGACGGTGGTGTCTGAAAAGAGGATGCTGTCCAAGTTGCATGCTATCTTGGACAATAACTCCCATCCACTCCATAATGTAATGGTTAGGCACAGGAGTACATTCAGCCAGAGACTCATTCCACTGAGATGTAACACTGAGCGTCATAGGAAGTCATTCCTACCTGTGGCCATCAAACTTTACAACTCCTCCCTCAGAGTGTCAAACACCCTGAGCCAATAGGCTGGTCCTGGGCTTATTTCAACTTGGCAATATTAACTTATTATTATTTAATGATTTATTGTTTTATATTGCTATATTTCTTCACTATTCTTGGTTGGTGCGGCTGTAACGAAACCCAATTTCCCTCGGGATCAATAAAGTATGTCTGTCTGTCGGTCTGAAGAAGAAAGTTCATGTAAATGCAAAATATGGAACGCTTCACGAATTTGCGTGTCATCCTTGCGCAGGGGCCATGCTAATCTTCTCTGTATCGTTCCAATTTTAGTATATGTGCTGCCGAAGCGAGCACGACCCACTCTGCCCGCAGATTGTAATAAATAGCACACTGGTCATTCTCACATTATAGTCATGGTGGTGTTCCTTTAATCGACATGTTCTTTTATCTACGTTTTTGTAATAATATTTTCCATTAATCAGTCTAGTTGACTTTGTCTGCATTACATCTTTATTACAGTATTAATTGAGCTAAAAGTTTCCGAGTGTTTGCCCTGTATGTAAAGATGTGCTTTGAGGGACCGCCTCACGGGCTGAAGCGGCGTCGGATGAGGAGACGCGCATGCGTGGTTTTCTCCCGGTCCACGCGGGCGGTGCGGCGTTGCTCTTAACTTTTGTGTTTGCTCTTCTCGAAAAGTCTTTTGCTGGTTTAATTTCAAGCAGCGACGCGTCTTCGCTCGTTTTTGAATGAGCTGCAGATTTAGCTCCGGACTATCTATCGGACTCAAACGCATCTTTCCCATTTCCCGCACATCTGCCCTCACCCCACTCGGGATAGGGTTCCCCTTGTCCTTACCTACCACCCCACCAGCCTCCAGGTCCAACGTATAATTCTCCGTAACTTACGCCACATCCAACGGGATCCCACTACCAAGCACATCTTTCCCTTCCCCCCTTTCTGCTTTCCACAGGGATCGCTCCCTACGCGACTCCCTTGTCCACTCGTCCCCCCCCCCCCCATCCCTTCCCACCGATCTCCCTCCTGGCACTAATCCTTGTAAACGGAACAAGTGCTACACCTGCCCTTACACTTCCTCCCTCACCACCATTCAGGGCCCCAGACAGTCCTTCCAGGTGAGGCGACACTTCACCTGTGAGTCGGCTGGTGTGGTATACTGTGTCCGATGCTCTCGGTGTGGCCTTTTATATATTGGTGAGACCCGACACAGACTGGGAGACCGTTTCGCTGAACACCTACGCTCGGTCCGCCAGAAAAAGCAGGATCTCCCAGTGGCCACACATTTTAATTCCACATCCGATTCCCATTCTGATATGTCTATCCATGGCCTCCTCTACTATCAAAATGAATCCAAACTCAGGTTGGAGGAACAACACCTTATATACCGGCTGGGTAGCCTTCAACCTGATGGCATGAACATTGACCTCTAACTTCCGTTAATGCCCCTCCTTTCCTTCTTACCCCATCCCTGACATATTTAGTTGTTTGCCTGCTCTCCATCTCCCTCTGGTGCTCCCCCCCACTTTTCTTTCTCCTGAGGCCTCCCATCCCATGATCCTTTCCCTTCTCCAGCTCTGTATCACTTTCGCCAATCACCTTTCCAGCTCTTAGCTTCATCCCACTCCCTCCAGTCTTCTCCTATCATTTCGCATTTCCCCCTCCCCCCACTACTTTCAAATCTCTTAGCTATCTTTCCTTTCAGTTAGTCCTGACGAAGGGTCTCGGCCCGAAACGTCGACAGCGCTTCTCCCTATAGATGCTGCCTGGCCTGCTGTGTTCCACCAGTATTTTGTGTGTGTTGTTGTTTGAATTTCTAGAATTTGCAGATTTCCTCATGTTCTCTCTTAAAACCACAGTTGTTGGTTTTGTCTGCAATGGTTGTATGTCGGAAAGGGTCTGTGCATTGTCGGGAGAGGTGATGGACTTGGGCAGTAGGAATGTCCTGGAGTTTCTGATCTTGAGAATTGGTAAGTTTGTAGCACAGCATCACGTTGTATGGTCCTGAAAGAAATGTGATGATGAATACAAGACATGCAGCTGTTCACGGATGCATGGCTGAAAAACGCATACGTTTTCGAATATTGTAAAGCGCAAACTTTTCAGGTATTTCAATCACCTGTAAAGACGTGCCAAACTTAATAAATTCTATCAGAATCCGAATCAGGTTTATTATCACCGGCATATGACGTAAAATTTGTTAACTTTGCAGCTACAATACATAATCTAGCAGAGAAAAATAAATAAAATAAAAATAATAAATAGACAAGTAAATCAATTACGTATATTAAATACATTTTAACAACGTGCAAAAACAGAAATACTGTATATTTTAAAAAGTCAGGTAGTGTCCAAGGGTTCAATGTCCATTTGGGAATCGGATGGCGGAGGGGAAGAAGCTGTTTCCGAATCGCTGAGTGTGTGCCTTCAGGCTTCTGTACCTCTTACCTGATGGTAACAGTGAGAAAAGGGCATGCCCTGGGTGCTGGAGGTCCTTAATAATGGACAATGCCTTTCTGAGACACCGCTCCCTGAAGATGTCCTGGCTACTTTGTAGGCTGGTACCCAAGATGGAGCTGATTAGATTTACAACCTTCTGCAGCTTCTCTCGGTCCTGTGCAGTAGCACCTCTCTATTCCAGACAGTGATGCAACCTGCAGAATGCTCTCCACAGTGTACGAGTTTTTGAGTGTTTTTATTGACATGGCAAATCTCTTCAAACTGCTAATACAGTATAGCCCTGTCTTGCCTTCTTTATAACTGCATCGATATGTTGGGACCAGGTTAGATCCTCGGAGATCCAGAAACTTGAAGCTGCTCACTCTCTCCACTTCTGATCCCTCTGTGAGGATTGGTATGTGTTCCTTCATCTCACCCTTCCTTAAATCCACAATCAACTCTTTTGTCTTACTGACGTTGAGTGCCTGGATTAACCCTGGCCACACCCCCACAAACCCTCAGCCACGACACTACCCTATCCGCCAGACCCTACTTATCTCACCACACTAAACGCCGCAAACTCAACTCCCCCAACCCAACCCTCAAACCTAATCCTAAAGTCCAAAGGGGCTCTCACCCCCACTAACGCTAGGCGCACCCCGATTAACCCTGGCCACACCCCCACAAACCCGATGATGTGTGTAAGGAGGAGCAAGATCCAATAAAGGCGAGTGTTGGACCCGGTCAATGAAGGCGTGGACCAGGTCAAAGTGGCAGAGTTGCGTGAATCTGTATCTCGAGTGACGAGATCAAGAAGCCCAAGTGGGGTTGATTTGCCAATGCCCGCATACTAAGACTGTTACTGGTTTAAAACGTGTTATGAATATGAAATTGTTTAATAAGTATATGCTGTATATTTCATCTTGTACCCACTTTTCTGTGCTGCCTATAGTTAAAGAAACTTCTCCAAAAGCAGGTAGAATATCAGCACAGAAACGTTTACCCACTGCGGGCCAACACTCCACGAGTAGCCAAATATGTGATCATCACAGAATTCACTCACCAAAAACTAGTCCAGTTATACATTTGGAATTTTTTTTTTCATTTGTCCATTGCATTATAGGACTGTTGGGATAAACTCTCAACTTTGGACTGCTCCGGGTTGTGGGAAGAGGAGGGGGTAAACAAAAAACTCGTGCGACTTCCCATTGATGACACAAGCCCAGATAAAATTAGTGCGAAATATTTCTGCGAATGCAAAAATATGGAACGCTTCACGAATTTGCGTGTCATCCTTGCGCAGGGGCCATGCTAATCTTCTCTGTATCGTTCCAATTTTAGTATATGTGCTGCCGAAGCGAGCACGACCCACTCTGCCCGCAGATTGTAATAAATAGCACACTGGTCATTCTCACATTATAGTCATGGTGGTGTTCCTTTAATCGACATGTTCTTTTATCTACGTTTTTGTAATAATATTTTCCATTAATCAGTCTAGTTGACTTTGCCTGCATTACATCTTTATTACAGTATTAATTGAGCTAAAAGTTTCCGAGTGTTTGCCCTGTATGTAAAGATGTGCTTTGAGGGACCGCCTCACGGGCTGAAGCGGCGTCGGATGAGGAGACGCGCATGCGTGGTTTTCTCCCGGTCCACGCGGGCGGTGCGGCGTTGCTCTTAACTTTTGTGTTTGCTCTTCTCGAAAAGTCTTTTGCTGGTTTAATTTCAAGCAGCGACGCGTCTTCGCTCGTTTTTGAATGAGCTGCAGATTTAGCTCCGGACTATCCATCGGCAAAGCACAGTTGTTGGTTTTGTCTGCAATGGTTGTATGTCGGACAAGGGTGGGAAAGGGTCTGTGCATTGTCGGGAGAGGTGATGGACTTGGGCAGTAGGAATGTCCTGGAGTTTCTGATCTTGAGAATTGGTAAGTTTGTAGCACAGCATCACGTTGTATGGTCATGAAAGAAATGTGATGATGAATACAAGACATGCAGCTGTTCACGGATGCATGGCTGAAAAACGCATGCGTTTTCGAATATTGCAAAGCGCAAACTTTTCAGGTATTTCAATCACCTGTAAAGACGTGCCAAACTTAATAAATTCTATCAGAATCAGAATCAGGTTTATTATCACCGGCATATGACGTGAAATTTGTTAACTTAGCAGCTACAATACATAATCTAGCAGAGAAAAATAAATAAAATAAAAATAATAAATAGACAAGTAAATCAATTACGTATATTGAATACATTTTAACAACGTGCAAAAACAGAAATACTGTATATTTTAAAAAGTCAGGTAGTGTCCAAGGGTTCAATGTCCATTTGGGAATCGGATGGCGGAGGGGAAGAAGCTGTTTCTGAATCGCTGGGTGTGTGCCTTCAGGCTTCTGTACCTCTTACCTGATGGTAACAGTGAGAAAGGAGCATGCCCTGGGTGCTGGAGGTCAGTAATGGACGCTGCCTTTCTGAGACACCGCTCCCTGAAGATGTCCTGGCTACTTTGTAGGCTGGTACCCACGATGGAGCTGATTAGACTTACAACCTTCTGCAGCTCCTCTCAGTCCTGTGTCGTAGCCCCTCCATACCAGTCAGTGAAGCATCCTGCAGAATGCTCTCCACAGTGTACGAGTTTTTGAGTGTTTTTGTTGACATGGCAAATCTCTTCAAACTGCTAATAAAGTATAGCCCTGTCTTGCCTTCTTTATAACTGCATCGATATGTTGGAACTATCGGAGTATAAAAAGTTGCATTATTTGCTGTGTAACCAAAACTATGTGGTCAGCTTTGAATTTGCTACTTGTTATGTATGTATCTAATTTAGTAGGAGAATGAAATCTTAAGAATGTAGAAGATAATGGGGTGTTCATGAGAGGCTAGCTAAGAGATGTAGATTAGAACATGATTAAGTCAATGAAGAAACGATAGTGGCGGATGTACTTGTGATACGCAACTGTCGACCGATTGGATATGCTAATACAACTAAACCAGGAGATTGCTATAAAAATGCTATGTACAAGGATCGGTGGGCAATCAGCGACTAGCTCAATGTCTGTCTCACCTTGGACTTGCAAATTAAAGTTTAATACATCTTGAAGAACTTTCTGCGTCTCCTGGTCGTTTGTGCGGCATGAAAAACCACGACAGAACCAGGTTAGATCCTCAGAGATCCAGAAACTTGAAGCTGCTCACTCTCTCCACTTCTGATCCCTCTGTGAGGATTGGTATGTGTTCCTTCATCTTACCCTTCCTTAAATCCACAATCAACTCTTTTGTCTTACTGACGTTGAGTGCCTGGATTAACCCTGGCCACACCCCCACAAACCCTCAGCCACGACACTACCCTATCCGCCAGACCCTACTTATCTCACCACACTAAACGCCGCAAACTCAACTCCCCCAACCCAACCCTCAAACCTAATCCTAAAGTCCAAAGGGGCTCTCACCCCCACTAACGCTAGGGGCACCCCGATTAACCCTGGCCACACCCCCACAAACCCGATGATGTGTGTAAGGAGGAGCAAGATCCAATAAAGGCGAGTGTTGGACCCGGTCAATGAAGGCGTGGACCAGGTCAAAGTGGCAGAGTTGCGTGAATCTGTATCTCGAGTGACGAGATCAAGAAGCCCAAGTGGGGTTGATTTGCCAATGCCCGCATACTAAGACTGTTACTGGTTTAAAACGTGTTATGAATATGAAATTGTTTAATAAGTATATGCTGTATATTTCATCTTGTACCCACTTTTCTGTGCTGCCTATAGTTAATGAAACTTCTCTAAAAGCAGGTAGAATATCAGCACAGAAACGTTTACCCACTGCGGGCCAACACTCCACGGGTAGCCAAATATGTGATCATCACTGAATTCACTCACCAAGAACTAGTCCAGTTATACATTTGGAATTTTTTTTTTCATTTGTCCATTGCATTATAGGACTGTTGGGATAAACTCTCAACTTTGGACTGCTCCGGGTTGTGGGAGGAGGAGGGGGTAAACAAAAAACTCGTGCGACTTCCCATTGATGACACAAGCCCAGATAAAATTAGTGCGAAATATTTCTGCGAATGCAAAAATATGGAACGCTTCACGAATTTGCGTGTCATCCTTGCGCAGGGGCCATGCTAATCTTCTCTGTATTGTTCCAATTTTAGTATATGTGCTGCCGAAGCGAGCACGATTCACTCTTATCGATGAGTGCTATATATAAGTCAATAAAGCTTACCACTTTTTTGCACTGGTGGTAGGGGGTTTTTTTTGGAAATTTTATTTATCTACTTTCTGCTATCATACGCTGCCTTAATTCTTTATGCATACAAATTTCTTTGCACTTATTTCATCTTTGTACCAGAAACTGTAGGAAAGATCCAGTTCTTATAAAATGTTTATGGATGTATGGCTTGTATGCAAATATATACCATTAGGGGCGGTGGCTTGTATGCAAATATATACCATTAGGGGCGGGGCTCACGGGTTGAAAGGGCGCGGGTTGGTCGGGCACGCATGCGTGGTTTCCTGCGAAAGTTTTCCTCGCTCGCCAGCGTTCCTGGGAAAATCTTTGCTGTTTTAATTTCTGGCATTTGATTCAAACTGCACTCCTCTTTGAATGAGCGTTATTAGCTTACCTACTTCCTGGTTCTCTGCTGTAAATCCAATTAATTTCTCGGAATCAGAATCGGGTTTAATATCACTGGCACATGTCGTGAAATTCGTTTTTATTGCGGCCGCAGTGCATTGTAACAGCTGATAATAACAACTTTCTGCAGCTTCTACCGATCATGTGCAGTAGCTGTCCACGGCACATCTGTAGGAAATTGCTAAAGCCTTTGGTGACATAGCGAGTCTCCTCACGCTCCTGTGAAATACAGCCTTCTTTTTTAATTCCATCATTATGTTGGCTTTAAGGCAGATGTTCAGAGCTATTGACACCCAGGAATCAGAAACTGCTTACCCTTTCCAAAGCTGATCCCTCTTCCGGAAGTCCACAATCAGATTCCTTGGTTTTAGTGACGTTGAGTGCAAGATTGTCGTTGGGACGCCATGCAATCAGCTGGTCTGTCTCGCTCCTTTACCCTGTCTCTTCACCATCTGAAATTCAGCCAACGATAGTTGTGTCACTGGCAAATGTACAGATGGTGTTTGAGCTGTGCCTAGCCATGGGGGTCGAGAGTAGAGCAGTGGGCTGAGCACACATCATTCTCAGTGAGGAGGAGATGTTATTTCAGATCCACACTGTCTGTGGTCTCCCAGTGAAGAACCCAGGTTTTGGAGTCTGCTGATTAGAACGAAAGGTATAAGTGCTGAGTTGTGATCAATAAGCAGCTGCCTGACGTAGGTATTGCTATTATCCAGGTGATCCGAGGCCGAGTGGAGAGGCAGTGAGGTTGCATCTGCTGTAGACCGATTGTGGTGATAGACAAATTGCAGAGGATCTGTGTGCTTGCTTAGGAGTTGATTCTGGCCATGAACAACCTCTCAAAGCAATTCATCACAAGTCAATGTGAGTGCAACTGGGTGATAGTCACTGAGGCAGCTCACCCTGCTCTTCTTGCCTACTAATATGATTGTCGCCCTTTTGCAGCAAGTGTGAACGTCCAAACGCAGCAGTGAGAGATTGAAGATGTCCTTGAACACTCTTGTGGGTTGGTCGAGAGGCTTTCAGTGCCCTACCAGGTTCACCATCAGGGCCTGATGTCTTTCAAGGGTTCACCCTCTTGAAAGATGCTCTGGCATCAGTCTCTGAGACAGAGATCACAGGGTCACCAGATGCTGCAGGGATTCACACCGGTGTAGTTTTATTCTCCTTTTCAAAGCGTGAATAATAGACGTTGAGCTCATCTGGGAGTGAAGCATTACTGCTATTCATGATAACAACACACACAAAATGCTGGTAGAACACAGCAGGCTAGGCAGCATCTATAGGGGGGAGCGCTGTTGAGTACGTTGAGTTTAACACTGTCTGGCAACTCCCGTGACGCTGCTGGTACCAAACTGTATCTGTTTCTGATGTTCCTTTGGGTTCATCGGATGCGTGGAGAGGGGGAGCTCGCTACATGGGAACAGCTTGCTCTCCATATCGTACTGCCCTGGCTTCTGTATCGAGACAGCATGGACACAGCATTCATGGTCAACTCTGACCAACAGTGTGGTTGAAATCCCACACGATGATAGAGAAGGTGTGCTGTTTTGTAACTGCTGATCCCGTGCTCAGCTCCTCCACTGCCTGTTGACATTGGTCTGAAGGAAATGTACACCACTACTGTACCAGGATGATGGCAGAAAACTCCCTTGGCAAATAAAATGGATGACAATTGATCGCAAGATGTTCCAGGTCAAGTGAGCAGGATTGAGACAGAACTATGAGTTAATCCAAGTACACAACATCAATAGATTCTCACGTACAAACAAGCTGGATGAACTCAGCAGGTCAGCCAGCATCCGTTGAAATGGGCAGTCAACGTTTTCGGCTGAGACCCTTCGTCAGGACTGAAGAAAGAGGGGGCAGGGGGCCCTATAAAGAAGGTGGGGGGGGTGGAATGTGTTAGGTGAAAAACCAATCAGAGGAAAGATCAAGGGATGGGGGAGGGGAAGCAGGGAGGGGATAGGCAGGAGAGGTGAAGAAGGAATCTAAGGGGAAAGCACTATGGGTAGTAGAAGAAGGCAGTATCATGAGAGAGGTGATTGGCAGCGAGAAGAGGAGACGGAGTGAAAGTGGGATGGGGGAAGGGAGAGGGAGAGAATTACCGGAAGTTGGAGAATTCGATGTTCATACCAAGGGCTGGAGACTACCCATAAGGTATATGAGGTGTTGCTCCTCCAACCTGAGTTTGGCCTCATCATGGCAGTAGACGAGGCCATGTATGGACATGTCCGAATGGGAATGTGAAGCAGAGTTGAAGTGGGTGGCAACCGGGAGATCCTGTCTGTTGTGGCAGAGGTGCTCGACAAAGCGGTCCCCCAATCTGCGTCGGGTCTCGCCGGTGTAGAGGAGGGAGCAGCCCATCCCACTTTCACTCTGCCTCCTCTTCTAGCTGCCTATCACCTCTCTCATGATTCTGCCTTCTTCTATTAACCATAGTGCTTTCCCTTTACATGCCTATCCCCCTGCTTCCCTCCCCCACCCCTTGATCTTTCCTCTGATTGGTATTTCACTTGCCACCTTCCACCCTCCCCCCACCTTATTTATAGGGCCCCTGCCTCCTCCCCCTTCAGTCCTGACAAGGGGTCTCGGCCCGAAACGTTGACTGCCCATTTCAACGGATGCTGCCCGACCTGCTGAGTTCATCCAGCTTGTTTGTACGTGTTGCTCTGAGGTAGATGGAGTTAGGGGGAATATCACAGTCAGGAGTGTGTAGATAGTAGACTAGGGGGTCTGAGGGTGAAACGTTATGGAGCACTATGTTTAAAATAATCATGACAGAGATGCTGTTGCCTACTGAGTGTGGTCTGTTGGTCAGAAAGTTTAGGATCCAGTAGCAGAAGGAGGTATTAACTCCCAGGGTCTGGAGTTTGCTCGGAATAATAGTTTTGAGGGCAAATTCCACTTATATATTTGAGCACGTAGGTACCCACCTTTCTGTGTGTGGGTGCAAAAATATGTCTGTAGGCATAGATGACAGAGCAAATTAAGTTTTGATAAATGCAAAAATATGGAACGCTTCACGAATTTGCGTGTCATCCTTGCGCAGGGGCCATGCTAATCTTCTCTGTATCGTTCCAATTTTAGTATATGTGCTGCCGAAGCGAGCACGACTCTCTCCTCTCCATGAGTGCTATATAAAGCTTCGTTATCCCTAGCACTTTATGCTTATGGTGACCACATGTTTTTAAAAAACTATTTTACTCCATTATAATAAATTCCGTTACATCTTTCGAAATTCTAAAGCACTATTGCATCTTTTTTACCGTAATTTGGCGGAGTAATTTAGCTCTATTATACAAGGTTTATGGGCATTTGTTCCGTATGTAAAATATGCCGTGAGGGCGGGGATGGGGAGGCGCGCATGCGTGTTTCGTTCCATCTCGGTGCGGATGTCTGTGCCCGGCTTCCTGCTTTTACCCTGATCGCCAGCGTTCTGGGACAAGTCTTCTTGTTGCTGCTTTAATTTCAGACCTCAACGTGTCTTCACTCGTTTTTTTTTTGAGTGAGGGTTATTAGCTTTTTAGTTCGACATCATGTTATGGGCCAGAGTGCCTGTTTCTCTGCTGTAATGAGTTCAATGTTCCGGGGAGGGAAAGATCCTATTGCCTAGTCGGTACGCGGCAGGAAGAGTTCGAGTAATGGGAATTGATCGGTGTTTCTGCCTCTGGAGAATTCCTCTATTTATAGCATAACATCGTGTTACAAGATCATGAAACAATCAGATTATAAATATAAGACACGCCTTGAATGTTTAGGTGAAAACATAACTTTTCATAAATTATTCCATCACAAACCGTCCATGAGGAAAACTGATTTAACACCCAATTCATAAGATAGAAACTGATTACAATTCATGGAGACACAAGAGAACGAATCCCGGTTGCAACTCGGGAACACAGTGGGTCAATAGCATCTCTGGAGAGAAATGGACAGTTGACAGTTTCAGTCGAAATCTTCTACCTGGACTGAAAGATAGACGGGGATAACGGTGGAGGGAAGGTGTGGAGCAAGAGCTGTCACCCAATAGATGGACCAGGTGAGGGGAGGGGAGAATAAGCACACCGTTACAAGGTGGGAGCTGAGACGTTGTAGTGGCGGAGGGGTGATGATGATGTAATCTTCTAGGAGAGAAAGATGGAGCACGGGATAAAAGCAATTACAGTGGCAGGAGAGAAGCGCTGGCCAAGGTTGATAGAAGGAGGACACTAACAGGGATAACAGCAGAACAACAATGAATGGGGTTTCTGGGAGCAATTCGGTAGGCACAGGATAGATTCTTTCCAAAGAATAAGAAGTATTCTTGAGGGAAGATGAGGCAACGATGGCTGACTAGGCAGCATAAATGCAAAAGAAAGTGCATACAATGTAGGAAAAATTAGTGGGGAGCTAGAGGGTTGAAAAGCATTTAAAGATCAACAGAAGGCTACTAAAAACAATAAGGAGAGAAAAGATGTAATGCGAAGGTAAACTAGCCAATAATATAAAAAAGGATATCAAAAGTTTTTTTTTCCAGATATATAAAGAGTAAATTATAGACAAGAGTGGATATTTGACTGCTGGAACATGGAGGACAATTAAATGGTGGATAAACTTAAATACTTTGTGTCAATTTTCACTGTGGAAGACACATGCAGTATGCCAGGAATTCAAGAGTGTTAGGGGACAGAAGTGAGCGTAGTTGCTATTACTAAGGAAAAGGGGCGTGGGAAACTGAAAGGTTTGAAGATAGGTAAGTCACCTGGACCAGACGGCCTACATGCCAGGATTCTGAAAGACGTAGCTGAAGAGATTGTGGAGGCATTAGTAGTGATCTTTCAATAATCACTAGATTCTGGAATGGTTCCAGAAGAATAGAAAATTGACAGTGTCGCTCCCCTTTTTAAGAAGGAAGAGAGACAAAAGTCGGGAAGTTATAGATCAGTTAGCCTGACCTCAGTGGCTGGTAATATGTCTGTTTTTTTAAAGATGAGGTTTCTTGGCACTTGGAAGCACATGACAAAATAGGCCAAAGTCAGCATGGTTTCCTTGAGGGGAAATCTTGCCTGATGAATCTGCTGGAATCTTTTGAGGAATTATCAGGCAGGATAGACAAAGGAGAGTCAGTGGATTTTCAGAAGACCTCGGCTATATTACAGGAAAGATACTAGCATGAATAGAAGATTGGCTGACCTCAAGGAGGTACAGAGTTGGAATAAAGGTTGCCTTTTCTGGTTGGTTGCTGGTGACTAGTAATGTTCTGTATTGGTCAGAGATAAGGCTGTATTTTCATTTTATATGTCAATAATTTGGATGATGAAATTGATGGTACTGTGGCCAAGTTTGCCTACAATATGAAGGTAGGTCAAGGGGCAGTAGCGCTGAGAAAGCAGAGAGGCTGCAGAAAGAATTGGACAGATCAAAAGATTGGGCAAAGAAGTCACAGTCGGAATATAGTCTTTGTACAGGATTCCCTAAAGGTTAACTTGCAGGTTGATTTGGTGGTAAGGAAGGGAAATGCAATGTCAGCATTCACTTCTAAGGGACTACAATATAAAGGCAAGGATGTAATGTTGAGGCTTTATAAGGCATTGGTCAAACACAATTAGAGTACTGTGAGCAGCTTTGGACCCCTCGTATAAGAAAAGATGGGGTGGGATTGGAAGTTCACAAGAATGATTCCTGGGATGAAAATGTTAGCGTAGGAGGAGAGGGCCTGTACTTGATGGTGTTTAGAAGAGTGACAGCATTAGGCAAGCTCATAGTGGCTGAATCCAGTGATGGTCACTTGCATGGCTACCTCAGAATGCTAATACTGTGTTACAACATGCTCATAATCTATCTCCCTGCTGGAAAGGTTTCTTTAACTGCAAACATTACATGAAGGTGGGAATCTACGAGCTCTCAGTATACAGATGTAGACCATAAGACATAGTTGCAGAATTAGGCCATTCGGCCCATCGATTCAGCTCCACCATTCTCCCCGTAACCTTTGACGGCCTTACTAATCAAGAACCTACCGACCTCCACTTTAAATATACCCAAAGACCTGGATATATTGGTAAATATACCCAATCACTCTAGTTTATGGACTACTGTTACGAATGCAGCGCAATGAATATGAAACTGACAAAGGGTTTAAAACAAATCCCAAGATTTATTAACCTCTGCTCAAAACTTAGAAAAGTAAACAAATGACTAACTTAACTGGAAGTTAACAGTTAGGTGGCAATATCTAACAAACAGTCAAACTTAGAAACTGGTCTTAATGAGTTCTCATTCAAGCACAGACTTAAAGTGATAAATTCAAAAAAGCCCATGTGATTTATACAGTCAGTAAGGAGACTTCCTCGAAACAACAATTCCTTCAAAGTAACAACAAATCTGCCGATCCCACAGCCAGGCGATGCCTTGTTCAAAGAAATCACGAGGAAATAAAAGGAACTGACCTTTTGACTGGAGGGTGGTCACTACACAAACCTTCCTGACTTTGCAGGGGTTTAACTCAAATGTGCATGCCACAATTCCTGAACGAAGTCACAAAGGTCTATCATTCCCCCAAACACTGAACAACATTAACTTTATCCAATCCTTTGAACTTGGATAACTCCAGTAATGCCTTCACTCTCCGGACTATAAGAGGAAAAAAAACGTGCAATAAACAAAACCGGTGGAGCCTCCACACCTCCAACTGGCAACAACATTGCACAAAAATAAAAATGAGAACATCGTTACAGATTGCGTGTTTGATTTTAATACCATTTGGAACATGCCATCACGTGACATAACATCATCCCACTGTCCCGTGTTCAAGTGTATGTAACACTACCAAAAAGGGAGAAGAAAGATGATTTGTACCTGATCCATATATCACTTGTAATTTGTATATGATCCTTGTGCAGGGACCATCATAGTCCTTACACTAATAGAACTTCAATATATAATTATTTATTCTATTTATTAGAGTAATTTTGTTCAGTATCAGTTTCTCTTGGTTCCAGTTTGGAGTGACCATGCTTGGGTCAAACTTGAAGCATTTGAACCACACAGTTCCACCTTCTTACCTATAGCCAGGGGAAGAGTGATCAAGAATTAATGGCAGCCAAATCACCCAGTGACAGAGGATGCATTTTGTTGAATATATTACTGACTCATGTCACCTCTTGAAACCTCATCCAGCTGGATAAGTAGCAGTTCTAATCATTTCCTGAACACCAATATTGCTGTTCAATAGCTTAATTATTAAATTATGAAATCATTTACTATTGAGGCAAATTATCCATCATTTGTAAGAAAAGTATATTTTCCTTAAGTCAGTATTTGTAAACGTTCTTATGTGGACTAAATCATTTCCATTTGCTGCTCCATTTTTCACTCAGTGCTATGGATAATCCCATTTATGTGGCAAAATACAAGATTAATTTGGATTAAATTTACTAAACATCAAAGGCAACAAATGGAACATCAATAGCTTTATTGTCTAGAAAAGACATATAATCTTTACTCATTGGTCATTTGCACACTTTCAGATTCTGTATTTAACTGACATACCTAAGTATTTACACGACTGATATAAAACCTGTGCTATTATTTGGAGTGCAGAGGAAGCTTCTGGTATACTGATCAAATCTGATTGGTTGTTTCTCTCATGCTGATGCAAACAGTTGGAATAATATCTGCTCTTAATAATATCAGTTCAATGGTTTAATATAATTTTTTGGCTATTGGGCAGCACATAAAACACACCTGTGTCTTCTCATTCCATTTTAAATCACTCCTAATATGGAGCTGACGTGAATAGAAAAGGTGGATTAAATGAGTGGTGGATGGTTATTTTGGATTTGGTAGTCCCAAGGGCCTCTTTTCACGCTGTGATCTGTGTTGAGGTTGTGTGATCTTGTGTTTCTCTCAGAAATTGTGAGAACTGATCATCAACACCCCGGAGAGATCAGTGACCTGAACCATTATATTTATTTCTCTCTCCCTCCCCTGGTGCAGCCTGACCGGCTGGGGATTTCCAGTGTGGAATGTGTTGCTGTAATCTAGCTGCCAAGGCTGGTGCAGCATTAAGGGATGATAGTCATTGTGATTGGTGCAAGTTCTGGCATCTGTTTTAAAATACAAGGTCCTAAGCTATCAACTCAAGTCCTGCTTCCATGGGTGAAGCATCCTCCAGCTGTTTCAGATATCACAATGAAACTCTGCTGCTGGGCATATCGGGCCAACTCAGGATGGCACCTGCAGCGTCAGTGGAAGTGGGTGTGCCTTGGCGTACTTCTGTCCCATCTGTGGCACGATCTTATTGTGCATATGGCTAGATATTGGATTTCACCCTTCCTTTGAGGTGTTGAGTAACCTACTTGGAAATCAGCCAAGAAGGCGTTTGGAGGTACAGGAGCCAGGTTTAGAAACAGTTATTACCCTTCAACCATCAGGCTCCTGAACCAGTGTGGATAACTTCACTCAACTCAACCCTGAACTGATTCCGCAACATACGGACTCAATTTCAAGGAATCTACAACTCGTGCTCTCGGTATTATTTATGTACTTATTTATTAATTATTGTTATTTGTGTTTTTTATTTGCATATTTGCAACCTCTTGCACATTGGTTGTTTGTTGGTCTTTGTGTGAAATTTCTCATTGATTCTATTGTCTTTCTTTCCTCTACTGTGAATGTCTACCAGAAAACTAATCTCAGGGTAGCATATGATATCATATATATACTTTATTCATAATTTACTTTGAACTACTGGCAGTCAATTCCAAAACTGTCCAGGCAACATGATCCTTTTAAATAAATATAAATGCAATCAACTAGCATACACTACTCATAACTGTGATTTCAATGCTAAACAATGACCATAAATTGTGTATAAAGACTCCAGTTTGCATAGGAGAGAAGAGAGTGTCAGTACTTGAACAGAAGCATCACTATCACCAGGTAAACGTCAGACACTGTGAAACGAATTGTACAGGGTGATGTCTAGAGCATTTCACCTACAAATAATCACTAGCGCAATCTAACCCAAAATAACATGGATTTTATGTGTGATTTGTATATGAAATGCCCAAGTTCCAGGCACCTACGTGTACATTTATCAAGTTAAGCAGCACATGAATGTTTGAGGATTAGTCTTTCACTTAAGCATTCATTTTATCCACTTGAACTTTCAAAAAGCTCAAAGTAAAATTACATTCATAATAGTGCAGTCTTTCAACAAAGTACATACCTTCTTTGGATTACTCATAGATCACAAGATATTTGAAATATCTCTCTTTAGCAGTTGGCCACAACTACATAAAGTGAATCAGTCTAAAGGCAAAATTACTAATGTATTCTCAGTGATGCCTAGTAAATAATATATAACTCAAGATGTATTGAATAATAAGATTTGAGTGACTGAATGACCTACACTTAAGTGTATGTCAAATAATCTGAAATGTAGGTTTTAATGTTTTTCAGTAAGATAAATTTTCCACTTGATAAGGGCTTACAATATCACAATGCTCTTTACCTTCTACCCATCGATTTTTACCTTCTCTTCTACAGCTAGATAGAATACTCAAGCCCAGTGACGGAAAAATGGAGAAGTGCATTGGTGCTTTACCACATCAGTGAGAATGTTGGTAGTAATCTATCAACTAAGTTAAGTACATCCAGGCAAAAATAGAAATACAAGCTTAGAGAAATCCCACCCAGGTGGGCAAAGATTGGCAGTACGATGTTGGACTAAATTAATGGATAAAAACAGTGGCCAAACCTGTCTGCATGATTATTCAGTCTATTTTTACATTGTCTATAGAATGCATTAAGGTATTTTTCCTCATATATAATACAATGAGCCATGGACAAAATTATTTATTTTGTAAAGAATTCTTCCTTTTCCAAGAATAAATATAATTTACATTCATTTACATTCATCGGGCCACAGGAAGAGTAAAACCTTCACAACCTGTGCAACACTTGTTTGCAGTTCAATGCAGGAACAGCAAGACAATCTTTAACTTGCTTGTTCCAAAGCCTGAGATCTTCCATCAACTGCAATAAGACCTGGTAAATTTGAATCCACGCAGTTTAACCAAAAGTTTGCACAACTTGCATGATAGTAGCAACTGTTGTAAAGCACTGAATTTACTTTGCCCTATATATAAAAAAAGAGAAAGAAGTGTAAAGCTGTGGTTTGAAAACTAAGTCATGCATTTGCTAATTCTGCAGCATTTTCATTTGGTATTAATAAGGGGTATTTATTCCACAGCACCGAGTACAGAATTAGGAGGTAAATTAGTGTATAGGCTAACCCAAAGCTGATGAGATAAAGGATCACCATGAGGAAAGAACCAGCCCTAAAAGCAAACCTATTTGATATTAAAAATCCACAGCATGCAAGGAAAATAACATGCAAATGACCTGTGTCCATTCAAATTTAGCAATCGGCCCCAAGGTTCAATGCAGCAAACAGCCGGTCTGAATCATTTGTACTTGCATTAAGTTCATTGGCTGTTCTGAGCAGGCATATTCCACAGGTTTCATTCTGATCATTTGCTGAATCTGCGACGGCTAAACAGTCAAGGGTCTGTTCAGAACACTGCAGAATATGAAAAGACAAACTTCACGTTAGCTAGAGAGCTGCCTGCTCTCATTTACCAAATAAGTGTATTCCTTCCTTTCGGTTTATGAAGATGGTTATTATTACAGGGTAATTCTATGCAGCAATGCATGGGGAAAAATTGACTAGTACATCAGTTTGCAAATGCAGTGGAGCTGTATAGTACTACTTCTTTGACCCATCACATCCATGTTGATCCTTAGTAATCCCAATCATCAGTAATTGGTCCAGCAAAATGTCTCAAGCACTGTATCTGAATCCATCGACTCTTCTGGTGGAGCTCCAGATGTCAACCACTCTTCAACCTCAAATTTCCTACAAATCCTTCCCCTCATCTTACATTAATGTCCTCTTGTTTTTTATAACCTTATCATGGGAAAACAATTCTATCTACCCTATCTATGCCCCTTTGTCCTCTCCTAATGTACTGTGATGACTGTATGTAATACAAGCTTTACATTACACCTCAGTACACTTGACAATAATAAACCAATTCCATTTCTAGTTTCCGACACCTGTCACATGCTTCCTTTGTTTTCTCTATCAAATCTTCAATATCCTTTGTCATACAAGATCCCTTAATCTTGCTGTCTTTGCTTTTCACCCTTAACAGAATGTGCTGGCCCAGAACTCTTTCTAACTCATTTCAGGAGACCTGCAGAGTGATGACCTTTCCCCCCCAAAATGTCACCTTGTTCCACCAGAAGCATCTGATACAAATGTCAGGAATGAAGGAAAGCTGGTATTTGAAAAGCACAGGAAGGTGATATGTCCAGATTTACAGAATCCATTTATGACATGATATTCTACAAATCCTGTCTTTCAGAGTAGAGGAGACCTGTCTGGGTGTATGGAGACACGAGACTGCTGATGCTGAAAACTTGAAACAGCGTATACCAAATTCTGGAGGAACCCAGTGGGCCAGTCAACATCTACGGAGGAAAATGGACAGTTGACGTCTCTGGCTGAGACCCTTGGACAGGACTTAGGAAGGGTCGTGGCCTGAAATATCAACTGTTCATTTTCCTCCATTGATGCTGTTGGGCCTGTTGGGTTCCTCTCGCATTTTCTGTGTATTGCTATCTAAATGTATAAAGAACAATGGAATCAGAAAATACAATGAGAATCAAGGAGGAGGAGAAGACCACTCGATTCTTTGAATCAGTTCTACTAATCCTCAAATTTCCAGGCCCTCTTCTGCCAGGGCACCATTTTCCTCATATCCCCATATCCCATAATTCCCTTTAAATCGCTCAGTATGTTTTTAATGAATCGAAAGCCAAGGTTCCTCAACTCTCCAGGGGCAATGACAGGTTTAATAGGAGTCTTGAGGGACAATTTTTTTTTCCCCCACAGAGGGTAGTATGTAAGTGGCATGAGCTGCCAAAGGAAGTGGTTGTGGCAGGTACAATGAGAACCTTTAGAAGACATTTGAACAGGAAAGGTTTAGAAGGATCTCAGACAAAAGCTGACAAGTGGGACTAGTTTCGATCCTCAACTTGGTTAACATGGACCAGTTGGACAAAGGGCTTGTATCCATGTTGTCCATCTAGAAAGAATGACTGATTTTTTAAGATACTGGGAAGGGAAAGGGTAAAGGGACTTGTGATGTATCACCTGCAGATTCAAGGGAAAATACTGTAGAAAGTGGAGTGGTGAGTTGTAATGGAAGAGTAGGGCCCAGGGAATGCTGGAAAGGGAGGAGAGAGGATAGAGGGCAAGAGTGAGGATGAAGGGCAGGAGTCTGGTGGCAAAATTTCCTTGAAGTTGGCAGAAATCTTTGAGAACAATCTGTTGAGTGCAAAGGCTGGTGTGGTGGAAGGGAAGGAGCTGGGGATCTTTATCCTTGTGGCCCAGCGGAGAGGGGATGAGATAAGAGGCACTGTGATTGGATGGTAAGCAGCAAAGTGCTTTGTAAACAATGGCAGAGAGGAAGCCAGTGTTCAAAGAAGAAGGAAGGTATTTCTGAGGTAAATGGACAGAAGGCCTCAGCATTGGAGAAGGGGTAACTGTGAGAATGGGGAATAAGTTCTCTACAGGAGACAGGGTAGGATGCTATGGCGTTTGAACCATGGAGTAATATAGCACAAAAAGAGGCGGAACTTAGGAGGAGACAGTGGTGCCTAACAGCAACTCCTTTGCTTGCATCTGCCGAAACAACTCTATTTCTGTCTTTAATATCTCTTTTTCCCTTTCAGGGTTCTTTTGAAGACCCTGACCTGGAGTTACATGCTGACTTCATTTCTTTGGGGAAATGGGACCCGCTCTCGGGGCCTCATGACTGGCCGCTTTTCAATATACCAAGGACGCGGCCTGGAAGACTAGCACGCCTTCAGGATGCCGGATTTTCGTGGCTCTGGAGGCGCGGGCAGATTCAAGGCTGGTGGCACCACCTGGTGCATCGTGGGAGACTGAAGATCATAAGCAGCGAGCTGCCTGCTGGCTGTGTGCCCAGAGACAAGAGTTCTTTGGGCACAGAGCTCAGAAAAAGTGACGCAACAGACTTTTAACATCGTAAATCAGTGAGTTGCTTTGTTATGTCTCCCCTCTCGCTGTGAAACAGTCCACCTCTTTTTCCCTTATTAGGGAGAGAGAGAGCCTGTGGCATGTCAGATTACCGGGTGAATGAGTAGTCTTTGGGGTTCTGCAAGTCTGCGTCTTTATTGATGCTTTGCTGCACACTTGAGTGCTCGATGGAGGGTGCCCATGCTTTTTTTGCTGGTGGGGGAAGGGGAGGGGTCATTGCTTTGCTGCTGCTTGTGTGTGTGGGGGGGGGGGGGAGTTGGGGTCTTTGAGGTTCTAACATTTAACCGTCATTCATTCTTTGGGGCATCTTCTGTTTTCGTGGATGTTTGTGAAGAAAAAGAATTTCAGGATGTATATTGTATACATTTCTCTAATATTAAATGTACCTGCTGAAACCTATTGAAGGGACTTTTCAATCCAGCTCACCCAGGCAGACCAAGATGCCCATCTAAGCTAGTCCCATTTGCCTGTGTTTGGGGAATTAGTCAGGGGGCTCAGTCACTTGTCATTCAAGATGAGCTTGTAAATTGGATTCAGCGTTAGCTTTGTGGGAGAAGCCCGAGAGTGGTAGTCGGTGGTTGCCTCTCTGACTGGAGGCTTAGACTAATGGAGTGCTGCAGGAATTGGTGCTGGGTCCATTGTTGTTTGACATCTATATCAGTGATCTGGGCATCAATGTGGTAAACTGGTTCAAGAAATTGCAAATGACACTAAGATACGGGGCGTGGTGGACAGCAAGAAGACTATCAAAACTTGCAGTGGTATCTGGACCAGCTGGTAAAATGGCAGGTGGGATTTAATGTAGACAAGTATGAGGTATCGCACCTTGGGAGAACAAACCAGGGTAGGACTGCACAGTGAATGGTAGGCCACTGCGGAGTGCATTGGAACAGAGGGTTACAAATCCATAGTGCCTTGAAAGTGGTATCACAGGTATACAGGGTCAGAAAGAGAGCTTTTGGCACACTGCCCGTCATAAATCAAAGTGTTAAGTACAGGAGTTGGGATGGTATGTCAAAGTTGTTTGAGATGCTGGTGAGGCCTAATTTGGAGCATTGTGTGCAGTTCCAGTCACCCACCTACAGGAAAAATATAAGATTGAAAGGATACAGAGAAAATTTACAAAGGTGTCCCCAGGACCTGAGGGTCCAAATTATAGAGAATGGTTAAATAGGTTAGGACTTTACTCTCTGGAGTGTAACAGAATGAAAGGAGGTTTGATAGAGATATACAAAATTATGAGAGATATAGATAGTAGGCATATAAATGCTAGCAGACCTTTTCCACTGAGGTTGGATAAGACTTGAGTTAGAGGTCATAAGTTAAGGATGAGTAGTGACATTTCTAAGGGGAACATGGAGAGGGAACTTCTTCCATCAGAGAGATGCCAACAGAAGTGGTGGACATGGTTTCCATTTCAACATTTAAGAGAACTGGATGGGAGGGGTATGGAGGGCTACAGTCTGGATGCAGGTCATTGGGACTAAGAAGAGTAACAGCTCAGCATGGACTACATGGGCTGTAATGACTCCATGGTCAGTGTTCCAGAAATGGAAGTAAAGAGTCAGAGCAAGTGCAGGTGAAAGCAGAATGGAAATTGGCAAACAAGGTAATGAAATTATCACGTTCCACTAAAGTACACAAAGCAGCACCAATGCTGTAGTGAGGAAAACGTTGAGGGTGTGGGCCTGAGTAACTCTGAAACAAAGGACTGTTCCATATACCCGACAAAAACTGACATAGCCTGGGCCCATGCGAGTGTCCACAGTCACACCTCTGGTCTGGAGGAAGTGAGTGGACTTGAAGGTGATGTTGCCCAATGTGAGAACAAGTTCAATCAGGCAAACCAGTCACTGTACGGACCTGTAACTAATAGTCTTCGATTATAACAGTATATTCACCTGTAAAAACATGCATGACCAGTAAATCACTTCCTGTAAACTTGACAGATTCTTGAATGATCAGGGCAAAGAGGGATATGGAATTAATGCAGGCGAGTGGGATTAGTATAGATCAACATGATGATTGGCATAAACAGGTGGATCAAAGGGCCGGTTTCTATGGTGTTCAGTTCCAGTACTTCATAAGGGAAGTCTCCAGTGTTCCTGCAGTGCAGAATGCCCATGGTATTGTGCCAGCTTTCCTTGATATCTCACCTACACAGAATGTGGAGAATGCAGAGGAAGTGAATTAGGCCGGGGCATGGCACAATCTTCTGGTGCACCTGGATAACATCACCGCTCCACTCTGAACTGATGCCACAACCTATGGACTCACTTTCAAGGTCTCTACGACTCAAGTTTTCGGCGTTATTTTTAAAAATAATTTGCATATTTTGTCTCCTTTTGCACATTGGTTGTTTGTTAGTCTTTGTGTGTAGTTTTTCATTGGTTCTACTATATTTCTTTGTATTACTGTGAATGCCTGCAAGAAGGTGATAATATACGGTGACACATACGTATTTTGATAATAAATTTACTTTGAACAGGGGCAATCAGTAACCATGGAATCTTAAGGAAGCTCCATGGAGCACGGCGGATGCCTTGCACAGTAGGACTTCTGCGGAAGTTATGCCAAACGTGCACAAGATTTGATGGAAAAAGCCCAACAGTCTCCAGGCAACACTGTGTCCCATAAACAGAAGAACTGTCGATATATTTGACATACAGTCTTCAGTTTTCATCTGAAAATGGCCTTGTGAGACCAAGGATTTGGGTATGTAATAGAACATAGAACAGTACAGCACATTACAGGCCCTTCGGCCCACAATGTTGTGCTGACTCTCAAACCCTGCCTCCCATATAACCCCCCACCTTAAATTCCTCCATATACCTGTCTAGTAGTCTCTTAAACTTCACTAGTGAATCTGCCTCCACCTCTGACTCAGGCAATGCATTCCACGCACCAACCACTCTCTGAGTGAAAAACCTTCCTCTAACATCCCCCTTGAACTTCATGTAATGAGTACAAAGTAATACAGCTTGGAAACAAGGCGAATGGACCATTATGTCTGTGCTGACCATGGTGCCCACCGAGGTAGTCCCATTTGCCCAATTTCCCTCTAAACCCTTCCTACCCATGTCTTTTAAATGTTTTTATTGTACCATCCTCAATCACATCTTCTAGCAGTTAATTCCACATAAGTACCAACTCTCTGAAGAATTCATCTGTCAGGTTCCTTTTATACCCCTCACTTTATACCTATGCTCGCCAGTTTTTAATTCCCCTTCCCTGGGATAAGAATAGTGTGCATCCATGCTACCTATACCCCTACATCCCTACAGCCAAGCTTTAGTAATTTTAAGTGAATTGGCTAAAACAAATTAATAAAGAGCAGGTCCCAAATGTTTTGAATGTGATACAAAGCACTAGTGCATCAATGGATTTATTAAAATGATAATAGGATAATCACACAAACAACTGAAAGCATTTACAATTCATACTGCTGCCCGAGATTTCTAGACTTACCAGCATATGTAACACGGAAGGACTAAGTGAGAGGAATGCTTGTAGGTTGTTCCATGTTAGTTCAATGTCTCTCAGACAATCCTGGAGATTTTCGCTGTCGATTTTCAAGTCTTTCATTCCTCCTTCCACTCTCTTTGCCACTTTATACACCTCACTGACACCTAGGAGTTGCAAAGAGAACTTGGATTATGATATTGTGCAGATGGGTAAACTTTCGCAACAAGTTGTAGATATGCACATCAGTTATCAGCTTAACCATAGGATCCATCAGTCTAATGAAGTTACTGATTACTTTGTTTACCATGGAATGAAAGACGGAATTATTGATCTTCTTCCTTGGACCTGATACCCATTCCTTTAGCTGGAGTCTTCACCATATCTGACTTCAAATTCACAATCTAACTGGACCTCAAATGTTCTTACTCTTCGTAGATGCAAATGTCATAAACTGCTGTGTGTGACGTCGACCACTTCAATTTCCCTCATTTGGTGTTCTCACTCTAAATCATCCCTGTCCAAAGTTGTAGCATTCTGGTTACCAAGGATTATCCTCAAACTTGCCAATGAGGAAGATGCTGTATTTTTTAAGCAGATGGCCCTCCATCTCACATCTACATGGAATGTGGACAATGCAATAGAAAACAATTGGCCTGGGGCATGGAATGCAAAAATAACACAGGAACCATGGAAACCTAAGGAAGCTCCCAAGAGCATGATGAATGCTTTGGACTTTTCGCCAACAACCCAGGCAGGATCATCCCTTAAATGCTAAGATGAATATGAATCCTCATATTAATAAAGTTCTCAAAGGCCTTACATGCATAGTAGGATTTTTGCATAAGTTATTGCCTAACGTAACATTATTTGATGAATTGAAGTCCATGTCTCCAGACAATACCATGTCTCATCAACAGAGGCAACGTCAATATTTTTGACCTGTAGTCCTGACCAAACTACACGGTCCCTGCTCCATGACATGCACTGTTCCTTCGGCATCATTGGGTCTCACTCCTGGCACCTCTTATTGATTAGAACAGCAGCAGTTTCTTCATTAGAAAGTGTGCAGCAATTCAAAGAGTCAGTGTGCAACCACCTTATCAAGTACAATCAGGAGTGGACCATAAATGCTGGCTTTTCGTTGTTGAGATTAAGGGTTTCAAGTTCCTAGGAGTGAACATTACCAAAAGACTGTCCTGGTCTAGCCATGTAGATGTTGTGTCCAAAAAACTTACTAATGCCTCTACTCCCTCAGAGACTAAGGACATTTGACATTTCCCCATCAATCTTATCAAATTTTATTGATGCAACTAGCTTGGTGCACCTATTTTGACTACAAGAAACTTCAGAGTTGTGGATATGGTAACCAGTCGCCCCTCCATGGATTCTGTCAACATTTTCTGCTGCCTCAGTAAAGCAGTAGGCTTAATCAAACACCTCACCCACCCAGGAATTCTCTCTTCTCCCCTTACAACTTACAAATGCCTGAAGGCATGTACTACCAGGCTCAAGGATGCTTACTTCCCCACCATTCTTGAATGGTTCCCTAGGACAATAAAATGCCATCTTGTCCTCACAACTTACCTCATTATGATCTTGAACCTTATTATCCACCTGCTCTATACTTCCTATGCAACTGTTGCACCTCATTCAGCATTCTGTTATTGTTTTATCTTGTTCTACTGCAGTGAATAGTGTAATGAATTAATCTACATGAACAGTGTGCAAGAGAAGCTTATCACTGTATCTTAGCACAAGTGACAATGAACCAATACCAATTCCACTTGGATCGCCACAAAATAAATAAAGAAAACATTCTGAACATCAACTTCTAAACAAAAATTACCTCCAATTTAATTAGCACCCATATCCCAAAAACACTTTGCATGTTAAGATTCAAGATTGCGTAATATCATTTTCACTACACAAGTGTAGAGAACAAAATAATTATTACTCCAGACCTGATGAAGCACAAAAAAACTACAATGCAATAAAAATAATTCAATAAATATAAATACATAAGATAGCTTATATACATAGATGAACTGTAAGTCCGTAAAGTGGCTGACAGGAAATGATAAAGTACTGCTGGTTGGGGGAGTGGAGGGAAGGATAGTGGGTTGAGGTGTTGATCAGTCTCACTGCTTGAGACTGGTGATCCTGGCCTAGATGCTATTTAACCTTCTCCTTAATGGGAGTGGGACAAGCAGTCCATGAGCAGGGTGGGTGGGATTCTTGATGTTATGGGCCATTTTTCAGGCACCTTTCTGTGTATTTGTCCATGATGGTGGGTCAGTTGATGCTGGTGATGTGACGGGCAGTTTGACTGCCCGTTGTAGAGACTTCTTCCCACCACAGAGCGGTTTCCGTACCGTGCAGTGATGCAGCTTGTCAGGGTGCTCTCCACTACACATCTGTAGAATGATGTGAGTACAGATTCTGCAGTCTCCTCAGAAAGGAGAGGCACTGGGGAGCTTTCCTGACTCTGTAGAATGCGTTCCGGGGCCATAAAAGGTTGTGCACTCCCTGTTGATTGAAACTGCTTGCTGTACCCACTGCTGTGCTCCCAATGTAAAGGGGGGGGGGGGGGGTGAGTGGTCCGAGTTCTCCTGAAGTCGATCTCCTTTTCTCGTTGACATTGAGGAAGAGGTTTTTTGCCTGAAACCAGGCCTCGAGTTCTTCCATCTCCTCTTTGTAAACCTCTCATCATCGTTGGTGATGAGACCCATCACTGTTATGTCATCGGTGAACTTGATAATGTGATTACTTGGGTACAGCAATGGGCTCAGCACATGTCCCCAGGGTGGGGGGGGGGGGCACCCATGTTGAAGAGGAGGGAGCAGTTGTACCTCCTGACTATCGGTTGGTTAGGAAGTCCAACACCTAGTTGCACGGTGGAGTATTTAGACCAAGGCGTGTATTATTGAACTAATTTTGTCTCTAAACTATATTGATTCTGCTGACACAGAAAGAAACTACTGCTCTTCTCTACTTTCTAAATGGCTCTGCAGGTCCAGAGATACAACAGCGTTTCCACATTACCACTAATTTGCGGCCAGAAAGTCAGGCATGCTGACAGGGAACTTATGCTTGGCAGGGATTGATCTATGTGATTCTTCCATAAGTAACCTTATTAAAACATTTCAATTGACTTGTTGGAATTGTTTTATTTTACACTCACTATCAAAGATTTTCTGACAATGATAGGCTTTGGGACATTTTATTAAAAGCTCATAGATTCATATGATGAGCAACTATTATGTACAAACTTTAAAAATCAGGAGATTTAGGATGGCTAAGGTAGGCATTAAAGAAGATGTGTGACAAGAGAGTGAACTCCAAAATCCAGGCCCAGGTGAGAGTACTACAGATGGCAGATGGACTGGCTGAGTTCGGGGATGCTCAGTAAGAAATGGCTAAGGTGCAATGCAAGAGTAGACACAAAGAACTGACGGAGCAGGGAAAGGAACCAAAAATTAAAGACAGGGCAGAAGAGCAGAAGCTAGCAAAGGCTGGTGATCACAGGAGAGATCTTTGGGCACAGAACTTAGAAAAAGCGACACAACGGACTTTTAACATTGTAAATCAGTGAGTTGTTTGTTATGTCTCCAAACTGAGACACCTCTTTTCTCCCTTATTAGGGACAGAGAGCCTGTGGTATGTCAAATACCGGGTGAACGAGTAGTCTTTGGGGTTCTGCAAGTCTGTGCTTTATTGATGCCTTGCTAGACGCTTGAGTGCTCGGTGGGGTGGTGATGCTTTTTATGCCAGTGGGGGAAGGGGATTGTTTCTTTGCTGCTGCTTATGAGTGGGAGGGGGGAGATGGGGGGGGGAGGTTTGGGGTTCTAACATTTACCTGTCATTCATTCTTTGGGGCACTCCTCTGTTTTCGTGGATGGTTGCGAAGAAAAAAAAATCAGGATATATATTGTTTACATTTCTCTTTCATTAAATGTACCTTTGAAAGGACTGTAGCATGTAGAGTTAGGTCCAACACAGCATACAGGCCCATGACAGAATACAAGCAAGATTATGGAGAGTGGGAGAATGGCCAAGAGAACTCTGGATTAGACAGGTCCAGAGTTAACAAAAGGCACGGATGAATGCCTCAGTAATGAAGTTGGCTGGAGCCACCAATCTTTCTCACCTGAGATGTAAGCAACTCCCTGTGGAGACTGCAGCACTTCACTGCACACAGATGGCTGGCTGATTCCACACAAAATATTATTCGCACCACTAATGACCTAAAAAAAGACCAAATCAGTATATAAACAAACTCCTATACACAGTAGGTAATCTTTTTCATTCAATTTCAGTCAACATCTGCACTTCATCAAGCTTCTGAACACTTTGATTGCATGGACCAGCTTGAGCTGTTCAGGATGTGTCTGTTGTCAAACTCTCACGGCCATTACAGCAGAAGTAATTAGATTGCTCTAGGCCTTTGGCAATTAGTCGCACATTGGAAGCTGAGTGAGGTTTGTCCAGACACGTTGATTATTTTTTCCCATTGATAATTGGATCACAGTTTCAACCTGAACAACAACATGTCACTTACTAACTGCCTTTAAGGGTGGCAAAACATTGGGAATAGAAAAACTAGCAACAAGCCTAAAAAAGACACATTAAAATCAGCATCAAAGTGCTTGATCAAAAGGGAGTGGGGGTTTAAACAACAGCCTTAAAGAATGAGAGAGATGTTGAAAAGCAGAGTGAGCCAGAAAGTAAGGAGGGGCAAACACATTTGGAAGGCAAATTCCAGACCTTAACATTTCCATTGTTGAAGGTACGGCAGCTGTAGGAACAGAGTGGGAGACGGACTATCAGCAAGAGTTAGACCAAAGTGTATTCTTATCCCTATGTTCTTAAGCTTTATCTTCTGGACTAAAACTCATATGTATATTGCAGAAGAATGTACAATTCCACTTATGCAAATTGAGGCATTATAGCAAAGACCCAGTTACTACCCCGCCCTGGGACCAATACCACAAAATAGAATGGAACATTCATAAATATCCTAAACATTCCAACTAGAATTACTAAATGAAGCAATGTCTTACAGGCTCCAGCACTCACAGACAAATTGATTCATCTGGGCTTGTCAGTCATCATCAGTACATGCCTTGGAATATGTCCTACTTATCATACGTTAAATTGTTGAAAAAGCTACTTACTTTGAGGACATTTAAGAATAGTTATAGATGTAAAATAATAAAACCAAGTCAGTGATAAGTAAGGGAAAATTCTCCAACGCCTGGAGCTATACCTAGCAGGTAGAAAAATCAAAATAGGTGTTGGAGGAAGGCAATCAAAGTTTGCTGCTTTCTGAGGTCCACTACCTATGAATAAAGACATTTCTCTTCAACTCACTCCTAAGTGTCTTTTCCCATATATTGAAAATTTAATTTAGCAAGTGTTCTTTTAATCACAACTTTGCTGCAATAATTAACTGCATCAAAAGGGATGGTGTTTAACACCATTATCCCCTCAAAACTAATCAGTAAACTCCAATACCTGGGCTTCATTACCCCCTTGAGCATTTGGATCCTGGATTTCCTCATTTGTAGACCCCAGTCAATTCAGATTGGCAGAAATATCTCCTCCACAATTTCCATCAGCACAGGAGCACCACAGAGATGTGTACTTAGCCACCTGCCCTACTTGCTTTACACTTTTGATTGTGTGACTAAGTACAAATTTACTACTGACCCTACTGATGTGGGCTGTATCAAAGAGGGTGATATAACAGCATACAGGAGAAAGACTGAAAACTTGGCTGAGCAGTTTAATAACAGCAACCTCTCACCCAATGTCAATAAGAGCAAGGAACTGATTGTAGACTTCAGGAGAGGAAAACCAGAGGACCATCAGCCAGTAATCATCGGAGGATCAGAGGTGGAGAGGGTCAGTAAATTTAAAATCCTGGGTGTCACTATTTCAGAGGAACTGCCCCAGACCCATCGTATAAATATTATTGCAAAGAAAGCACAACAGTGCCTCTACATCCCAGGAGTATGCGAAGCTTCAGCGTGTCATCAAAAACATTGCCAAACTCCTACAGATGTGTGGTGGAAAGTGTGCCTGCTGGCTGCATTATGGCCTGGTATGGAATCAGCAATGCCTTTTAGTGGAAAATTCTATAAAAGGTAGTGAATGTAGCCCAGTACATCACAGGTAAAATCCACCCAACCATTGAGCACATCTACATGAAAGGTTGCCGTAGAAAAGCAACATCCATCATCAAAGATCACCACACAGACCATGCTCTTTTCTCGCAGCTGCCATCTGGTAGAAGGTACAAGTGCCTCATGACTCACACCACCTGGTTTAAGAACATTTACTACCCCTCAACCATCAGGCTCTTGAACAAAAGGGGATAGCTACACTTATTTATGGACTCTGTTATATTGTTATTTCATGCTCGTTATTTATTGCTATTTATTTATATCTGCATTTGCACAGTTTGTTTACAGTTCCTGATGTTTACTGTTTACAATTACTGTTCTAAAGATTTGCTGAGTATACCCATAGAAAAAGAATTTCAGAGTTGTATGTGGTGACATGAATGTACTCTGATAATAAATTTTGCATTGACCTTCGAACTTTAAAAATGTTTTGTGGCTTGGTTAATGGCATCTATCAAAACTTCCAAAGCTGAAATCCACAATAACAGGTACCACTGCAGCAGCTTCACATGACCTCCATCATAGTTATGAAATGGTTCCATAATACAGAGAATGAGCTAACCCAAAATCAAATGATCAGAGCTCATTTCTTTGAGAGCAAGAGAAAGTAATTGATTGTACTTCTCGAATACTAGGTTGTGCTGAAACAAAATGCTAAAAATTCCCCTGAAAATAAAATTCAGCTTTAGCAACTACACAAGTGGGTGTGAAGGTTTGATACATCTCACATGATTTTCTTCCCCTTTAGCGGTAAGCTGTATATTTGACAGATTTAACTTTATCAGTAATATTCCCTCTTTCTTCCACATGGGTTTGCTGGTTACCTTTAGTGATACTTCAAACACATCTCCAGATTCCCAAATGCACCAGAAAACAATTTTTTTTTCATCAGTCCTAATGAAGGGTCTCAACCCAAAACTTTTATTTATTTCCCTCCACAGATGCTGTCTCATTTGCTGAGTTCCTCCAGCACGTTGTGTTCACTTTCAACCACCTCTTAACCACCTTTCCATAAACTTCTCTACAAGGCATCAAATTTAGTAAAAGCAGTAATTAAATTATATTGTTGATTTACCCATAACTACAAATGAGACTTCACACTCTTAAGTAAAATGCAAAATGTGCAGAGAACATAATACTTTGTTTAATTTTGGAATAAAAGATTAATTATTAAAATAAACATATTTTACCTTATAAATGCCATTGAGACATCTTTGTAAATGGTTGACTTTGGCTTCCATGATGCACAGAATGCAAACACTGTGGGAATTAAAATGTGCAGTTTTGTTAAGTTAATGCAGAATGTGGAATAAATTCAAGTGGTGTTGTGGCAGTCAACATGGGTATACTTTACAGGAGCAAATACATTGTTAATGCTGTACTTCTCTGGAATTTTTCCTCTAGAGGCTGGACCTTAGGAATTAACGTGGGCTGGGTTTCCAGGTATTGTCTTCCTGTTGAACTAAGCAGTATGAAGTATTTTTGGATTTAGATCATCAAGAGCATGTTATAATGCTGCTCTCTAATCACAAATCTTACTGTTTACCAAAATTCTAGAGGAAGACTATTCATTTGGCCATCAATGCAAGATATAGTGCAAGTTCAACAAACTATACCCGGTGGCCATTTTCTCCTGTACCTTATAAAGGGGCCACTGAGTATAAGTCTGTGGTCTTCTGCTGCTGTAGCCCATCCACTTTCAAAGTTCGATTTGTTGTATGTTCAGAGATGCTCTTCAGCACATTGCTGTTGCAACATGTGGAAAAAGTCTGGCCGTTCTCCTCTGACCTCTCTCATTAACAATGTGTTTTCACCCACTGAGCTGGCTCTCACTGAATGTTATTTTTTGTTTTGTTTTTGTTGCACCATTCTCTGTAAACTAGATTGTTGTGTGAGAACATCCCAGGAAATCAGCAGTATGGCACCAACAATCATTCCCTGGTCAGAGACACTTAGATAACATTTCTTCCCCATTCTGATGTTTGGTCTGAACAACTACTGAACCTCTTGACCATGTCTGCATTCTTTTATGCATTGAGTTGCTGCCTCATGATTGGCTGATTAGATATTTGCATTAATAAACAGGTATACAGATGTACCTAATAAAGTGGCCACTGAGTTAATGTTATGTCGAATACAAGTGATGGAATTTCACTCTTTATGTCATAGTTTTTAAACATTCATGTACTTGCATTAGTTTGATGATATCCTTATTGTTGGAATTCTGTAAACCTTTGGAGTCATGTCATATTGCATAGCATCTAATGATGGGAAAGCAATCTCACAGCAACATTATTGAAATATTTGAGATTGCAGAAACAATATGGATATTAAAAAGTTAAACTGAATGAACACTTTCTTTACAGATCGGTTTACAGATCAGAGCTAGATTGGGTTCTCAAGTTGGCATGGTGTGATTAGACAGTCTGATGGTTCTAATCAAGGGCCTCAGCTTTCATTACATATTCCAATAACTTAGATGAAGGAATGTCATGACTCATATCCAAGTTTATAGATGACACCTCATACCTAAGTTTGTTGGTGGCGCTCTAAATATTGGAGATAGCTGTAGATAGAAATGTACAAGAGGGATCTGGACAAAGGATTCACAGAAATAAATTATGTGGATTAAGTTTGAGGTCATCTTCTTCAGAAAAAGGAATTTTCTAAATGATGAGAACTGAGGACTGTTGAGGACAACTGAACAGGCATCCAGCTGCTGAAATCTAGTGGATAATTACAAAAGAATTTCTGAAATCTTACAGAATCTTGCTTTTCATGTCAAAGGGAATGAAATTCAGAAAGATGTAGGTCACAGTGCAGTTCCAGAAAGCTCTAGTTAGACTTCAGTTTGAACACTCTTAGAGACAGGGTACTTAAACCAGTTCATCTATATTGGCCTTGGATACACTTGGAGCAGGTTTATCAGAACAAAACCAGGTTAAATGGTTTATCTTCCCTTTAGTAAGAGAAGTTATTAAACTTCCCTGATGAAAGGAAGATTTAATTGATGGAAGGCAGATAGAGGGAAAGTTATTTCCTCAGGTGAAGGAGCCCAGATGAGAGATGGTAACAGTTTTAATGTGAGATGTTAGAAGCAAAAATACTTGACAACCTTATAAAACACTAGTTAGGCCACATTTGGAGTATTGTATGCTGTTGTATAGGAATGATGGGATTATACTGGAACAAGTGCAGAAGAGATTTGTACGAATAGAAAGACTTTAGTTATGGAAAAGATCAGACAGACTGGGTTTGTTTTCCCTGGTATGAAGTAAGCTGAGGGATGGACTGATAAAAGTAGATTAGATTATGAGAGGTGTGGATAGGGTAGAGAGCCAAAATATTACCCCCCATAGTAAGGATATCAAAATCAATAGAGCATATGCTTAAGGAGAGAAACCATGGTAAGTTATTTTTTCACAAGGAGGGGTTGATATCTGGGATAACCTCCACCAGGCTGCTAGGTCCTGGGATAATACATCTGTGTGAGCCAGAGACACGAGGGCTGGTTGATCAGCAAGCCCAGATTTCAAGCCAGGAATTTGATGTCCCATCATTGGATAGCTTGGGGACTGATACCAAAGATTGGATCCAGTTTGGAAGCCTGGAGACTGGAGGCTGTCCTGGAGTTGGAGGGCTGACCATGTGTGTAAGTGGGTGGGTGGGAGGAAGGAAAGGGGCTTGATTTAGTGTTGTCATTTTGTTGATTTTTGTTTTCTGTGTTCCATCAAGCACTGGGGGCATATTATGTTGTCATCACTTACGGGCTGCCCCAGCATATGCTTAGTTAGGTTTTGTGAACACAAGCAACCCACTTCTCTGTATGTACATGTGACCAATAAATCTGCATCTGAATCTGAGAAGCTCTATCTATTCTGTACAACCGTGACTCCACAAGCAGGTGTGTGCGAAATTCTCTGATGTCCCTTTGCTCATTAGCTAGGAGGGAGAAACAGAGAACAAGCCTACTTGCTTTCATTCACAATCAAGAATTGTCAAGAGTTCTGCCCCCTTGGTGGTGGCTGACAACATGGTCACCCATCAGCTAAAGCATTTTGGCACACGCAGGATTATCGTTAAAGGTGACAGAGAGTCTCCTCTGGAGTTGTGGGAGCACAGATCAATGAGAAACAAGCTTAAACTTAAGACCAAGCCACCTTCAGGATAGAGAAATTCCTGCTTCCAAAAAACTGTTGAATCTACATTAACTAAAATGTCAAAACTGAGGTTGATAGATTTATGATTGGTAAGAATCTTGGTGACAGAATCATCGGTGGTGGATAAAATTAAGAAGCAGATCTGGCTTGGGTTACTTATTGTCTTACCAGTATTCCTGTACTCCAAAGTATTAGGCCTGGCAGTCTGTAACTTTGAGAGCATGGAATATCATTTTAAACTAGCAATGTTTTAGAATGTTCTGTGCCTAGTCATATAAATATTTATTTTCAGAGAATTATCACTGTATCTTACATAAAAAAAATTATGGAAGGTACAGGCTGTTCCACTTAAAAGACCTTCATAAGTCCAAACATTAATAGTCTAATCACTACCAACAGGTTGTGACATGTCCCCTTTCCAAAGGTTAATTCAACTTACATTTTTAAACTTGCAGGAACCTACATCACAGTAAGCAGGTCTGCAGCCAGGCTATTTGCTGAGACCTTTTATAAACTTTCCGACTCTCACAGAGAACAAGTCTATTCATAAAAAGCTGGGATAGGAACCAGAGTGCCAGAAGAGCTAGTGGAGAGGTTGTGTGGACACGTGTCGGTAAGACCGCAAACAAAGTCAGGAATCAAAAGGTTGAGCATGTTGGGGCTAGTGCCCTATTTCAACGCTATAACTAACATAGGAAGGACAAATGAGCTCAGGGCATGGATCAACACCTGGAAATATGATGTTGTAGTCATTAATGGAACTTGGTCGCAGGAGGGGCGGGACAATATTATGGTGTTCTGTTGTTTTAGAAGCGACAGAGCAGGAGGGATTAATGGAGGAAGGGCGGTGTTACCAGTCAGAGAAAATGTCACGGCGGTACTCCATCAGGACAGATTGAAGAACTCGTCTAGTGAGGATTATGGGTGGGACTGAGAAATAAGAAAGGTATGACCACATTAATGGGCCATATTACAGACCACCCAACAGTCCAAGGGACTTAGAGGAACAAATTTTTAGAGAGATCACAGACTGTTGCAAGAAACATAAGGCTCTTATAGAAGGCGATTTTAACTTTTCACATATTGATTGGGACTCCCATATTGTAAAAAGACTAGGTGAGTCAGAGTTTGCCAAATGTGTTCAGGAAAGTTTCCTTAATCAGTACATAGAACTCCAAGTGAGAGAGTCTACCTTACTTGATCTGCCTCCAAGGAATGAGACAGGACAGGTGACAAAAGTTTGTGTGAGAGAAATCTTTGCATCTAGTGATCACAATGCCATTAGTTTCAAAGTAAATATACAAAAAGCTAGGTCTCATCCACAGGTTGTGATTCTAAATTGGAGAAAGGCCAGTTTTGATGGTACAGTATCAGAAATGATCTGCAAGTCTGGACTGAGACAGGCTGTTTGCTGGCAAAGGTGTACTTGGGAAATGGGAGGCCTACAAAAGTGAATTTTTGAGAGTACAAAGCTTGTATGTGCCTGTTGGAATAAAAGATAAGGTGTAGGGAACCTTGGTTTTCAAAAGATATTGAGGCCCTGGTTAAGCAAAAAAAAAGGAGGTATGCAACAGGTTAGCCAGGTAGGAACAAATGAGGTGCTTATGGAGTAAGAAATCAAGAAAACAACTAAGAATGAAGTCAGGAGGGCTGAAAAAAGGCAGGAGGTTGCCCTAGCAGACAAGGTGAAGGAGAATCCTACGTAATTCCACAGATATGTTAAGAGCAAAGGAATTGCAAGGGACAAAATTGGTCCTCTGGAAGATTAGAATGGTCATCCATGTGTGGAGCCAAAACACATGGGGGAGATCTTAAATAATTTTTTGCATCTATATTTAATCAGGAGATGGTCTATAGAAGTGATGCAAAGCGGTATCAACTTCATGGACCCTATACATATTACAGAGGAGGAGGTGTTTGCTGTCCTGAGGCAAATCAGGGTTGATAAATCCCCAGGGTCTGACAAAGTGTTCTCTTGGACTCTACTGGAGGCAAATGCAGAAATTGTTGGGGCCCTAGCAGAGATATTTAATTCATCTTTACAAAAAGGAAAGGTACCAGAGGATTGACGATAGCCAATGTTGTTCCGCTGTTTAAGTAAGGCTCTAAAAATAAACCAGGAAATTATAGGCTAGTGATGCTGACATCAGTAGTGGGAAAGTTTTTGGAATGTATTATAAGGTTCTGCATGGGAGGTTGGTCAAGTAGGTTCAGACGCTTGACATTCAGGATGAGGTAGTAAATTGGATTCGACATTGGCTTTGTGGGAAAAGCCAGAGAGTGGTAGTAGATGGCTGGTTCTCTGACTGGAGGCCTGTAACTAGTGGAGTACCACAGGGGTCTGTGCATTGTTGTTTGTCAGCTATATCAATGATCTGGATGATAATGTGGTTAGCTGGATCAGCAAATTTGCAGGCAACACCCACATTGGGGGTCTAGTGGACAGTGAGCTATCATGGCTTGCAGGGGGATCCTTATCAGCCGGGAAAATGACAGATGGAATTTAATGCAGACAAGTGCAAGGTGTTGTGTTTCAGTAGGACCTACCAGAGTGGGTCTTATACAATGAACTGTAGGGCACTGAGGAATGTAGTAGAACAAAGGGATCTAGGAATGCAGGTCCATAATTCACTGAAGGTGGTGTCACAGGTAGACAGGGTCATAAAGAAAGCTTTTGGCATATTGGCCTTCATAAATTAAAGTATCGAGTACAGGAGATGGGATGCTATATTGAAGTTGTATAAGATGTTAGTGAGGCCTAATTTGGAGTATTGTGTGCAGTTTTTGTCACCTACTTACAGGAAAGATGTAAATAAATTTGAAGGAGTACAGAGAAAATTTACAAGGACGTTGCCAGGTCTGAATGACCTGAGTTATAAGGAAAGATTGAATAGATTATTCCTTAGAATGTAGAAGGTTGAGGGGATATTTGATTGAGGTATACAAAATTATGAGTGGTACAGATAGGGTAAATGCAAGCAGGCTTCTTCCACAGAAGTTTGGTGGGACCACAACCAGAGGGCATGGATTAAGGGTGAATAGTGAAAATTTTAAGGGGAACATGGAGGGAAATTTCTTCACTCAGAGGGTTGTGAGTGTGGAGCGAGCTGCCAGCACAAGTGGTGCATGTGAGCTTGATTTCAATGGTTAAGCAAAGTTTGGATAGGTACATTTGTTTAACGTCTGTAGATGAGAAAATGCCTGAAGCTATCAGTGAGGGAAAGGTGCTGAGATAGTTGGATTGAGGTGGTTCCATCGGGCAGACAGAGCATGGATTAATAAAGGAAGGGTCTTGGTTGACAAAATTACTAGAGTCCTTTGAGGGTATAATCAGCAAAGTGTGTAGAAGATAACAGGCAAATATTACTTACTTGGATTTCCAGAAGCTTTTGAATAACGTGACAAAAACAGACTTATCCATAAGATAAGGATGCATGGAGATGGGAGTAATACATTAACATTGGTGGAGGATTGGTTAACCGGTAGAAGGCAGAGTTGAGATAGATGGCTGTTTCTCTGGTCGTCAGTCAGTGGTGAGCGGAGTGCTGCAGGGTCATGGTGGGCTGCAACTGTTCACGATATACATTAACGATATGGAAGACGGGACCAAACGTAGTGTACCTAAGTTAGCTGATAACACTATATTGAGTGAAAAAGCAAACTGCACAGAGTATGCAGAGAGATATAGATATATTAAGCAAGTGGGCATGGATCTGTCAGATGGAGTACAACACTGGTGAATGTGAGGTCATCCACTTTGGAAGGAAAAAGATCAGATTATTATTTAGATGGTGAGAGATTGCAGCATGCTATTGTGCAGAGGGATTTGTATTGTACAAATTGTAAAAGACTGGTTTGCAGATGTAACAGGATATTAAGAAGGCAAATGGAATGTTGCTCCATGTTGTTGGAGGGATTGGACTTAACAGTAGGGAATTTATGCTGCAAGTGTACAGGCACTGGTGAGGCCGCATGTATAAAATGTTGGTGAAGTGAATTTGGACGCAGGTCTGGTTATCTGGCTACAAGATAGATCTTACAGAGGAATACAAAATTTTGAGGGGTATAGATAGGGTAGCACATGCAGGAATTTTCTCTGGCCAAGCCAAGAACAGGAGGTATGGGTTTAGGGCGAAAGGTGAAATATTTAATGGGAACCTGAGGGTGCTGCAGGTGTGGGTCGAGCTACCAACAGAAGTGGCGAATGCAGATTTAATTGCAACATTTAAGAGAAGTTTGGATAGATATGTGGATAAGAGTGGAAGGATGGTCTATGATCCGGGTGTGGATAGATGGGACTAGGCAGAAAAACAGGTTGGCAACAACTAGATGGGCTGAAGGGCTGGTTTCTCTGCTGTGAGCGCTGTATGGCTATGATTCTTTAAACAACTGAGGTGTGATTGAATGTTGAAAAGGATTTACTTGTTTGGAAATGGTACTTTAGCCTCAAGTTTTACAACGAATTAAGAACATTAAAAGTGTTAACAAGGATTTAAAACTTGGCAGACAAATTGTCTATCACAAGATCCCAGAAACACCTGTGACGCCTTATTCTGAATGTTGCATGCTCTCACTACTGCATTAGCATCATACTTAAATCACCGTAACATTCTGTCCTAGGATCAAGATCCAAGATTAACAGCAAATCTTGGTTACTCTACTTAATATTAGATAACAGCATAAGAAGTGATAAAATGGTATTACCACATGAAACATATATTTGTTTCAGGCACTAAGCTGCAACCTCCCTTTACATAGTAAGACTGATTCTGACTCCTTTGTGACCTATACATTGTTAACAAATGGACCATATGGATACAAATGATATTATAAGATTTACAAAATCAATGTATCTTTTAAAAGGTGCAATATTAAATCCAGTATATTAAAATGTTACATTTCACATTCCTCTTTTCTTACCATTCTTGTAAAGTGGCGACTTTTCTGTCTTCAGTCCGTCAGGCCTTGGAGTACATTTATTTGTGTATTCTGTACTTGACAAACCACCAGCAAGCTGGAGGTTAATTAAAATAAGTTACAGCCAGCAGTTTCAAAGAACAGAAGCCATTTAGAATCCTCCACAGAAGAATTTCAAAACAAAATGGACCCAAAGAGTACAGTTCATACAGCAATCAGACACTTCAAGCATTTTTCCATTAGCTGGAATAAAGGGAAGTTAAGTTCAGTGCCCTTTGCCCTGAAGTAAAGGATTTCTGGGTTTAAACTTCCTGTCTTATTTGGTCATGTGATTACTGGTTAGCCGGCATTCTGAACAGATGTGAGATCCTTTTGCCAAGTCGTGTTAAACAGGACGCAGATTCCTTTGAAGCAGTGGATTACAATGTTGCACAATACTCTACACGTAACCCCGCAGATTTTAACAGAACACCATTTTGGTGCAAGAATGTTACTAGTTAATATATACAACATACAGTGCCTTGAAAAGGGATTCAGCCCCCACTGAATGTTTTATTTGGCCTTTATCAATGGGATAAGAAAGCAGGAAGTGCAGGAAAATTAAATCTGAGGAAAGGAACGGTCAGGTGTTTCAGGGTGCAAATTACAATTTTTCCCCTAAAAATTATAGCAAGCCTATGTTAAAAACAACTTCCACCATAAGTTATCAAATATCAAGAATTAACTCAACATACACATAACCATACATCCACAAAATGCTGGAGGAACTCAGCAGGACAGGCAGATGAAGGGTCTCAGGCCAAAACTTTGACAGTTTACTCTTATTCCATAGATGCTGCCTGGCCTGCTGAGTTCTTTCAGGAGAGCCGGGGGGAAGAAGGAGAGGGGGAGAGAGAGAGAGAGAGAGAGAGAGAGAGAGAGAGAGTGTGTTTGTCTGTCTGTCTTGGATTTCCAGCATCTGCAGATTTTCTCTTGGTTGTGAACATATATCAGATACTTATTTTTAGATTATGAGGACACTCAGTCCTTGTTTATTGTCATTTAGAAATGCATACATGCATTAAGAAATGATACAAAGTTCCTCCAGAGTGATATCACTAATAAAAAGGACAAACCAAAGACTCACACTGACAAAACCACATAATTATAATACAGTTACAGCAGTGCAGAGCAATACCATAGTTTGATAAAAGCAGACCACGGGCATGGTTTTAAAAAAAGTCTCAAGTCCCGATCGACTCCAGTAATCCCCGATCTCAGGAAGCAAAAAGGGAGAAACTCTCCCTGCCGTAAACTTCCAGGCACTGACAGCTGATGCCTTGGAAGCACCCGACCACAGCAGACTCTGAGTCCGTCCGAAAACTTCAAGACTCTGACCAGCCCCTCTGATACAGCCTCCCGAGCACCATCCTCTGCCGAGCACCTTTGACCTCGTCCCAGCCACCGAAACGAGCAAAGCTGAGGTCTCGGAGGCCTTCTCCTCCGGAGATTCCGGGCCGCACAGTAGCAGCGGCAGCGAAGCGGGCATTTCAGGAATTTCTCCAGATGTTCCTCCACGCTCTCACGTCTGTCTCCATCAAATCAGGATTGTGCATGGATCCCTACTTAACAAGTAACAGATATCAATCTCCAGAGAGGCCGCACAGGCTGCGTCGCACTGCCATCTTCTCCTCCTCATATGAAGATGGTTTAGATTTCATCAATCCCCACATTTTCTTAACCTCTGTGATCTCTGGTTCATTGGGATGGTTTTGGGGACAGAGAGAAGAATTGGGGTCATGTTTGGGTTTAGGGAGAGGGTTGTAGGGGAAGACAGACCAGAGTCGAAGCTCCCAATCTACGTTCAAAGACCAGCAGCAATGGTGTGTTCAGACATTAAGCCCACAAACCAGCAAGGACACTTGGGGTCCAGGTATCAGTGAGATCAGAGTTTGAGGCCTAGTTTTCAGGGTCCTGTCATTGGTGAGTATGGTGTTCAAGATGTGGAGTTCAGGCCATGATCCAGGATCCCCATTCGTCGTCATCTGCTAGTCCTGAGTTGATACCGAAAGCGAAGCCTGAAGGTCAATCAGAGGTCAAGACTGAAGCCCATAGGTCAATTGGAAGTCCAGTAGCCTAGGACAGATGGCCGGGGCCTGGATCTGCGAATCTCTGCAAGTCCACTGAGGAAGCTGAGTCCCAGTGTCTATGAATCCATGGGTCCACTGGAGGCTGAAGAAGACTGCCAGTCCTGGGGTTAGAGGACAGTGTGTTTGGGTGGGATGGAGGGAGGAAAGGGGCTGGTTTTGCTGTTGTTGCTTTGTTGCCTGGTATGTCCTGTTTTGTTGTGTTCTGCGTTGCTCTGCCAAACATTGTGGGCTTGGATGTTTCAATGTGTTTGTGATAAATAAATCTAAACTGTATCTCTCAAACTCAAGAGTGTTTCTTTACACCTGAGATGCCAATCCTAGACATTCATTGGTCCTTGAAGATCAATATTTGCTGTAGACTGTGCATCTTCAGATCAGCCTGACCTACGTCCAGCTTGCGGTCTGCAGAGTGACACTGATCTTCTCATTACTTGCCACTTGAATTCTCCATCCTGCTCCCACCCCAACCTATCAATATGTGACTTTCTGCACTGTTAAAATGAGGTCCAATGCAAACTTGAAGGAAACAGCACCTCATGTTCCTTGTGAGCATATTGCACCCTTCTGGACTTCGTGACTGAATTCTACAACTGTACATATAGTAATCTGATTGTTCTGTCTATGTGTATCATCCATCTATGACATAGGCTCAGTTCATTTGTCTCTGTGCCCTTTTTCCCTTATTTTCTCACAAGGAGTGAAGTACACACCAAATACCAACCTGCCCTATCAGACAAGTTTCCCTACTTGGCATTTAACATCTGTACATTTGCCTGTCTATGTTCTTATTCTTTAACTACTCCCATTCACTTACTCGACATCTTCTGGCTGAAGAAATTCCTCCTCATCGCAGTTTTAAAGAGGTGTAAACAGTTTATCTCCCAACGCAACTCTCTGACTAGATCCACTTGATCTCACCAAGTTTACTCTGTCAGAGACAGGCCCCGTCTCCATCACAGGGACCATAGCCTATCCTTCTCCTTCACCACCATCCAGGCCTCCTCCCCCATGGAGGGGATATTTCAATTAGGAGGAGAGCCTTGGATCTGAAAGCACAGCCTTGGAATAAAGGGACATCCCTATAAAACTGTAATGAGGAGGAATTTCCTCAGCAAGAAGCTGGTAAATCTATGAAATTCATTGCCTCAGAGGATTGTGATGGCCATGTCATGGCTGTATTGAAGGCAAAGGTTGGTAGGTTCCTGATTGGTAAGAGGGTTAAGGGTTACACAAGCAAGTTGGGAGAATGGGATTGAAAAGAAGAATCAGACATGATTCAAGGGGAGGAGCAGAGTCGAGAGGTCAAATGGCTTTATTCTGCTCCTATGTCTTATGATCGCATGACCACTGCAGCTTAACAGGATTATTTTCTTTTTCCCAGTTCTGACCTGAAAGATTAACTGTTTTCTTTTCCTGCAGAGGTGGCCTGAGCTCCTGAGTGTTTCCAGAGTTTTCTATTTTCATCCTCCCTGCCAGTGGTGAGATGATGGAACCTATCTAGTTGCTCAACGTCAAATTCATCCTACGCACTGTGTTCTTGCTCACATTGCCTCAGATCAAGGGCTTTTCCATCAGACACCAACATTTAGCAAACAGTATGACCTTCTCCCTCTGGCTCCATCCTGACGATCTTCATGGGCAGGTGCTGGAAAACCATCACAGTGTCCACCACCTGAAGCTGTCTTCCAACCTGGTGAACTTCGCCACCACTGCAGGATCCTCATTCTATCCTTTCAAAGCCAGGCTCCAATACGCTCATCTGTGCTGAGATCCCAGATTTTCCTATGATGTAGAAGGATGCCATTTATCCCATCGAGACTAAGTCACTGATGGAACATTCCCGTCAGTCATATTCCCTGTAACACGCAACTCTGCCACATGACCGTGAAGTCCCCAGAGTTTTCTGTTTTCATCCTACTTGATATAGAACCAGCCTTGTTCTCCTACTCACTTATCCTAGAGTTAACCAATTAACCTACCAACTTGCATGTCTTTTAGACATAGGAAGAAAGCAGAGCATTTGCAGAGGGGAAACCTTGTGGGAAGAACTTGTAGAGAGGTCAGGACTGAACTTGAGTTACTTGTGCTGACAGCATCAGAGATCAGGATTGAACCTGTGTCGCTAGGGCTGGAAGACAACATCATTATCTGCTGCATCGTGTCCTTCATCTTAGCTGATCATAGATGGAATATGGGGAGGTTTCATTCACAATCAGAAACTGCGGATTGCTTGGAGAATTTGTGGCCTTTTTGCCTTCCTCAATGAGTGGACAGATTATTCATCCCCTTCAGTGGAGGCTGGATGAAATAAGACCATGAGACATAGGAGCAGAATTTGCCATTTTGGCCTATCGAGTCTGCTCCCTATTTCATCATTGCTGACCAATTTCCCTCCAAACCCCATTCTCCTGACATCTCCCCGAAACCATTTATGCCCTCACTAATCAAGAACCTATCAAGCTCTGCCTTAAATATACCCAATGACTTGGCCTCCACAGTCACCTGTGGCAATGAATTCCACAGATTCACCACCCTTTGGCTACAGAAATTCCCCCTCATCTGCAATTGGACATTCCTCTATCCTGGGGCTATGTCCTCTGGCCCTAAATTCCCCCACCATTGGAAACATTCTGTCTCTGTCCACTCTGTCTCGGCCTTTCAACACTTGATAAGTTTCAATGAGATCCACCCTCATTCTTCTAAACTCCAGTAAGTACAAAACTAGAGCTATCAATCACTCCTCACACAATAAGCCTTTCATTCTCAGAATCATTCTCGTGAACCTCTTCTGAATTGTCTTCAAAGTTCGCACATCCTTTCGTAAGCAAGGTGACCAAAATTGCTCAGAATACTCGGTGAGGCCTCACCAGTGCATTATAGACCCTCAGTATTACATCCTTGTTTTTTTACATTCTGGTCCTCTCAAAATGAACACTAACATTGTATTTGTCTTCTTCACCACTGACTCAGCCTTCAAATTAACATTTAGGGCATCCTGCCCAAGGAATCCCAAGTCCCCTTGCATCTTGGATTTTTGAATTTTCTCCTCATTTATAAAATAGTTTATAGTTTTATTGTTTTTTTTTCCCTTCTACCAAAGTGCATGACAATACCCTTCCTGACACTATACTCCATCTGCCGCCTCTTTGCCCATTCATTTAAATCTAAGTCTTTCTGCAGCCTCTCTGCTTCCTCAACACTACCTGTCCCTCCAGCTATCTATGTATCATCCACAAACTTGCCCACAAATCCATCAATTGTGTCATCCAACATTGACATATAACATAAAAAGAAGTCCCAACACTGATCCCTGCAGAACACCATTAGACACTGGCAACCTATCAGAAAAGGACCCCTTAATTCCCACTCTTTGCCTACTGCCAATCAGCCAATGCTCAATCTATGCTTGTATATCTTTCCTGTAATACCATGGATTCTTATCTTGTTAAGCAACTTCATGTGCGGCAACTTGTCAAAGGCCTTCTGAAAATCCAAGTACACAACATCAACCAATTCTCCTTTGCCTATGCTGCTTGTTGTTTCCTCAAAGAATTTCATCATTTTCCCTTAAGGAAACTATTTTGATGGTTTATTTTATCATGTTCTTCTAATATCCCCAAACCACATCCATAACAATTAACTCCAACAGCTTCCCAACCACTGAGATTAGACTAACTGGTCTATAATTTCCTTTCTTCTGTCTTCCTCTCTTCTTGAAGAGTGGAGTGACATTTGCAATTTTCCAGTCCTCTGAAACCATTCTAGAATCCAGTGATTCTAGAAAGATCATTACTCATGCCTCCGCAATCTTTTCAGCTACCTCTTTCAGATTCGAGGGTTGTAGTCCATTAAGTTCAGGTGACTTATCTACCTATAGACATTTCAGTTTCCCAAGCACCTTCTCCCTAGTCATAGCAACTTCCAGCATACTACTACTGTCCCCTGACATTCTCGAACTTCCAGCATACTACTACTGTCCCCTGACATTCTCGAACTTCCAGCATACTACTACTGTCCCCTGACATTCTCGAACTTCCAGCATACTACTACTGTCCCCTGACATTCTCGAACTTCCAGCATACTACTACTGTCTTCCACAGTGATACAAAATACGTACTCAGTTTGTCTACCATTACCTTTTCCTCCATTGCTACCTCTCCAGTATCATTTTCTAGTAGTACAATATCTACCCTCACCTCTCTTTTACTATATATCTGATAAATCTTTTTGTATCCTCTTTGATCCTATTAGTTAGCTTACCTTCATATTTCATTGTTTCTCCCTTATGGCTTTTTAGTTGAATTCTGTTGGTTTTTTAAAGTTTCCCGATCCTTTAACTTCCTACTAGTTTTACTCCATTATACGTCTGCTCTTTTTCTTAAGTTAGCTTTGACTTCCCTTGGTAGTCATGGTTGTATCATCCTGCCTTCTTCGTCTTTGAGCTGTATTCATCCATCTCCTTCCATATCGCTCCCAGAAACTCCGGCCATTGCTGCTCTGCCATCATTCTCCTTCCAGCCAGTTCCTCTCTCCTGCCTCTGTAGATCCCTTTACTCCACTGCAATAGTAATATTTCTGACTTTAGCTTCTCCCTCTCAAATTGCAAGGTGAATTCTATCGTACTATGATCACTGCCTCCTAAGGGTTCCTTTGCCTTAAGATCCCTCATTGGATCTGGTCCATTACACAGTACTTAATCCAGAATAGCCTTTCCATTATTGGACTCAACAACAAGCTGCTCTACAAAGCCATCTTGTAGACATTCTACAAATTCTCTTTTTTGGGATCCAGCACCAACCTGATTTTCCCAACCTACCTGCATATTGAAATGCCCCATGCCTATGGTAAAGTTGTTCTTTTGACATGCCTTTTCTATCTCCATTTGCAATTTGTATGTCATTTCCTTGCTGTGTTTCTGAGGCCTGTATGTAAGCCCATCAGGATCTTTTTATACTTTCAATGTCTTAACTTTACCCACAAGGATACAACATCTTCTAGTCCTATGTCACCTCTTTCTAAGGATTTGATTAGTTGGTTAGGAAATGTTGCATCCCAAAAGAGACTGCACCTGGCAAATTCCTGCCAGCACTGTTTGCAGAAGCCCTTCAGTGTCCCCCTTGAAAAGAGAACATCCCTCTTGATGTGATTCACCAGAATCCCCAGGGACCTGTTAGAATATATAGGACAACATCCTTGTCCTCAGAAATCATCTGTGTGGAGAAGTAAGCAGCACTATCCAGTAGCTAGAAGAGTGTTGGTGCTGTTTCTTTACTTGTGTGTCCTTCAGAGCTGGCTGATGAGGTTGCATCAAACTATGAGAGAGCCTGACAACAATATTGCATAACAACTCAATATTTTTAGAGCTTTTTAAAGTGACATTAAAGAAACATAGATTGATATTTTAATGCTAGATAAATTTCCTTCTCCCAACACTTGTATGCTTTCTGACATGCTTGCTTTTTAATGGTATACTTGTAATGAAGATCCCCAGCTGACTTTTGCTCTGTTCTCTGGCTAGGATTCCAAAGAGTCTAATTTTAGAGCTTTACTGATGCCTTGGCTGAGAGCTAATTCAGCACAAACTGACCTTGCAATTTTTCAAATTTAGTAGCATAGAGTTGAACAGTGACATGTACAAATTGGAGGCCAGTGTCAAATAGAGGTTGTCAAAACACGTTTAATTGGAATTCACTGTAAGTGATGCAAAGGGACTACTTTTCTGTCAAGGTAAGTCTGAAGGTGAAAGAAGAGTACATTAGCTTTTTATAGTTCCAACTCTGATATCTCTAATACTGAACAAAGTTTAGATTCCAGAGTCAGATTTACTTATCACATGCATAGTGAAATGCGTAGAATCACAAACAGGAGAAAATCTGCAGATGCTGGAAATCCAAGCAACACACACAAAACGCTGGAGCGAAATGTGTAGTTTGTATTAACAGCCGACACACTCACAGATGTGCTTGGACACCCACAAATGTCGCCACATATTCCGGAGGAACTGGATAGCATGCTTACAATGCTTACAGAACAACACAGAACACACCAAAACAGAGCACAAGTGACAAAACAACAACAAAACAAGCCCCATTCATCCCTCGCAACCATCCACAAACATACACAGCCCTCCAACTCCAGGACGGGCCAACTTCGGCCTCCAGTGGACTGGGACTCGCAGACATTGGGCCTTCATCCTCTCCACCCAACTTGCAGGGACTTGCAAAATAAGACATAGTTCATTCGGCGCACTGAATCTGCTCCACTATTGGCTGATTTATTATTCCCCTCAACCCCGTTCTGCTGCCTTCTCCCTGTAACCTTTGACACACTAAAGGGATGAATACCCTAAAGGAAATATTAAAGGAACCCCCAGTCTTTGATAGACTTTGAAAGTGGCTGGGCAGGTAAAGAAAGTAGTTTAAAAAAACACACCCCTGGCTTTATAAATAGAAGCACAGAGTACAGAGCAAGAACAACGTGATAAACCTTAATAAAACAATGTGTATTATCCTCCTTGCTAATGTAAACAATTCTCTTTCTGTCTGCTCTGTGGAGATCCTTCATAATTTTATGTACTTTATCTGATCCACTTGCAATCGCCTCTGTTCCAGTTTCTCCAATCTATCCACGTAACTAAAGTTCATCATCCATGGAATCATTTTAATAAATCTCCTCTGCAGCCTCTTCCAAGTCTTAACTTCTTTCCTAAAGATGCAATGCTCAGAATTTGACACAATACCCCAGTTGTAGCCAAAATGGTAGCTCTCAAAGAGGAACTGGATAAATATTTGGAAGAAAAATATAATTGGAGTGGTGTAGAGAAAAGGCAATGGAATGGGATCAATTGTATAGTTCCTACAAAAAGCTGGAAACACCCATTGGGACAAAGGATCCCCTTTCAAGTTATAATCTTCCTGTAGCTTAGACTTCTGCTCTGTAGAGTGCAGCACACCACCATCATTCTGATAAAGAGACTCAACCATCCATCTGCTGCTTAAGCCAGTGAGTTCCTCCAGTTATTTGCTTTTTGGACTTCCATTGTGGAGACAGGCTGACGATTGCTGAAGGGTGATTCAGATTGGCCAAACCCTTCAACATGTCAATCGCTTGCTCAGAGTCATGGTCAACTTTAGGCACACTGTTCCAAGGCCTTACTTTCAGGGTCACTGGGCAAGTATCATTAGCTATGTTTTAACTAGGGTTCCATTGACAATGAGGAGTACAGAAGGGTCAGGTAGGGTTAACTGCCATTGGATCAAGGCAGATGATCAGGAATGGACACCCACCATCAACCCCACATTTACACTAATCCTTCATTCTTTGTTATTTTGTTCTTTGTTCTCTCCACATTCTCATTAATAACCCCCTCCCCAGGTTCTACCACTAACATAGGAGCAATTTACAATGGCCAATTAACCTGCTGATCCATACAATTTGGGAATGTGTGTGTAACTGGAGCATTCAGAGAAAGACCATAGACTCACAGATGGCACCCAAGGTCAGGATTAAACCTGAGTCATTGCAATGCTTCCCTGCACCACCCTAGAATCAGTATCAGAATCCAGTTTATTATCACTGACTTAATGTTTTGTTTTGTGCAGCTGTACAGTACAGGACATAAAAATTATACAATAAAAAATAAGAAATCGTGCAAAGGACGTATAGTGAGTTAGTAACAAACACAAGAGATTCTGTAGATGCTGAAAATCCAGAGGAACACACAAAAGTACTGAAGGAACTCAGCAGGTCAGGCAGCTTCTATGGAGAGAAAGAAACAGGCGACTTCTTGGGCCAAGACACTTACTCAGAAAGTAGTCAGATGGCATTCATGGAACTTACAGAAATCAATGGCAGAGGGGGAGAAGCTGTTCCTAAAATGTTGAGTGTGGATCTTCAGGCTCATGTACCTCCTCCTTGATGGTAGTAAGGCCATAAAACCATAAGATATAGGAGCAGAATTAGGCCATTTGGCCCATTGAGTCTGTTCCACCATTTCATCATGGTTAATCCATTTTTCCTCTCAGCCCCAGTCTTCTGCTTTCTCCCCCTATCCTTTCAGACCCTGATCAATCAAGAATCTATCAACCTCAGCCTTAAATATATATAAAGGCTTGTTCTCCACAGCTGCCTGAGGAAAGAATTCTACAGATTCACCACCTTCTAGCTAAAGAAATTCCTCATAATCTCCAGTATAAAAGAACAACCCTCTATTCCTCTGGTCTTAGCCTCTCCCATTATAGGAAATATCCTCTCCACATTCACTCTATCAAGGCTTTGCACCAATTGACAGGTTTCAATGAAATCCCGCCTCAATCTTCTAAATTCTAGTGAATACAGGCCCCAAACCATCAGAAACTTTTCAAATGACAAGCCATTCAATCCTGGGATCATTTTTGTGAACCTCCTTTGAAGCCTCTCCACTTTCAGCACATCCTCTCTAAGATAAGGGGCCCAGACCTGCTCACAATACTCCAATTGAGGCTTCACCAGTTCTTTATAAAGTTTCAAAATTACACCCTTGCTTTTATATTCTAGTCTTCTTGAAGTGAATGCGACATTACATTTGCCTTCCTCACCGCAGACTCAAACTACAAATTAGCCTTTAGGGAATCTTGCATAAGGACTCCCAAGTACCTTTGTATCTCAATTTTTTGTATTTTCTCTCCATTTAGAAAATAGACAAACCCTTTTGTTTCTTCTACCAAAGTGCATGACCATACACTTCCCACCACTGTATTCTATCTGCCCTTTCTTTGCCCATTCTCCTAATCTGTCTGTCCTTCCATAGCCTCTCTACATCCTCTACACTACCTACCCCTCCACCAATCTTCATATCATCTGCAAACTTTGCAACAAAGCCGTCAATTCCATCATCCAAATCATTGACATATAATGTAAGAAGCATCAGTCCCGACACAGACCCTGAGGAACACCGCTAGTCTCCAGCATCCAGTCAGAGAAGGCTCCTTTTATTCACACTCTTTGTCTACTGCCAATCAGCCACTGCTTTATCCATGCTAGAATCTTTCCTGTAATACCACGGGCTCGTAGTTTGTTAGTCAGCCTTATGTGTGGTACCTTGTCAAAGGGCTTCTGAAAATCAAAGTACATAACATCAATGGACTTTCCTTTGTCTATCTTGCTTGTTATTTCTTCAAAGAATTCCAACAGGTTTGTCAGGCAGGATTTACCCTTGCAGAAACCATGCTGACTATGGCCTATTTTACCATGTGCCTCCAAGTACCCTGAGACCTCATCCTTAATAATTGACTCCAACAAGCTTTGCAACCACTGAGGTCAGACTAACTACTGCATAGTTTCCTTTCTTCTGCCTCTCTCCCTTCTTGAAGAGTGGGGTGACATTTGCAATTTTCCAGTCTTCCGGAACCATTCTCTTCAGCCACCTCTTTCAGAACCCTGGGGTGTACACCATCTGGTCCAGGTGATTTATTTGCCTTCAGACCTTTTAGTTTCCCAAGAATCTTCTCTGTAGTTATGGTGACTTCACACTCTTCATGCCCCCTGAGACCAGGAACTTCCAGTGTACTGCTAGTGTTTTCCACAGTGAAGACTGATGCAACGTAATGAGAAGAGGGTATATCCTGGATGGTGAGGGTCCTTACCCAGGTTCCTATGTTCCATAATTGAAACTTTAATCTTTCAGCTTTAGCTTTCTTTCCTTTTTTTTTCTTTTGTGTGGCCCTACTTGGCAGTAGTTCCAGGTAAGTTGATAAGAAGAACTGGGGTGGAGTGGGGTTAATGAAGAGATCCATTTTAGTTGGAATTCATTGCCTGGATGTAAGGGTGAAAGTGGATTCAGTATTAACTTTCATATGGGCGGTGAATTCTTCTCAGTCCCTCAGGATCGAGGATGACTTGTTTCCATTCTGGTTAGGTCAGTTCTAAGGTAAGTGCTGAGGCCAATATGGAAACTGTTTTCTCTTCCACAGAAGGGACAGGAAATGACTAATGGGGAAGGAAACTGGGTACTTTGTGAGTTGGTTATTAATGCTGGGCTTCTGCTTTGCATCACATGCAAATAGTGTATCAGTCAGTGTACATAGGGTGTGATAGAATATACAGTACATAGAACATTATAACACTACAGCCTCTTCAACGTTGTGCTGAACCTTTAACCTGTGTACAAGGGATGGGGTATAGAAATAGAAGGCTGTTCAAGACCAATAATGGGTAGCAAGAATTTACTTTTGTATAATTCTTCTATTGCCAAAAAAATCTCCCAAAGTGCTTCACAGAAGTATAATCAGACAAAATTTAACAACTAGGCATAAAGGGTGTGTCAGAATAAGAAGAAACTGGGTTTTTAAGAGATTTCAAAGGATGAAAGAGAGACAGCAAGGTTTAGAGAGTGATTTCCGGCGTTTATTCCTTTGGAAGTTTGAAGGCATGGCTGCCAATAGTAGGCACATGGAAATCAGGTTGCTGGTGAGACCAAACTTGGAAGAGTGCAGAGGGTTTTCCAACTAGAGATTGCAGAGGGGGGCAAGGGTGGGAAAGAATGGGGATGCAGATGGAGAGGGGTTACAGAGGGATCTGAAAAATCATACAAAATATGTATGTGAAAACTGGGTGATGCTTTAATAGGACTTAGCCTAAGGTTTAGATATCCTCGGGATGATGAAGCATAGAATGAAGGAACATTTGATAATATTCAAGACACAAAGGTATGATGATAATTTCTGTGACAGATGTGCTGGGTATATATCAGCAGGAAGTGTGTTGACAAGACGTACATGAATTGCTCTTTGCCTTACTCTATCCCCCCATCCAGTAGAGGGATCTGGAGCTCCTGTACAATTGGAGCCATGCCAGTAGGCATATGGGGAGAGCAGGCGTAAGGAGGTGCGGTGAATCCAGGCTGAACCAAAAGTGAACTGGCCATTACTATGTATCAACATATTCCAAAAGAAACCAAGAAAATTTGGGAACAGTGTAAGTACAATAGACCATAATTTATCAAAACAGTAACATCAATGCAGGAAGCTGCTGGAAATATGGAAGGAAACAGAAAACTGCTGGAGGTACTCAGCAGGTCGTTAACCATGTTCATCTTTCTGCAGGTGCTGCCTGACTAGCTGTGTTTGCAGTATTTATTGTTTCTATTCCTAAACGTTAATGGGTGGTCACTTCAAGAACCACCCATTTGGAAATTTCCAAATCCTAACCACTTGGGACAGGTCATATTGATATAAAGTACTGTATGTGCTATGAATTAAACTAGTGACTCTTTGGAGCAAGCTTTTGCCAAATTTGTGTGCTGATTCTATCCCTGTCACGTGCTAGTCAAAGCTCCAGAAAACAAATTTGAGGGTGAAGTACATTTGGTAATTAAGACAAAGCTTTATTCCTGAATTTATATTTCAGTTCTAAGAAGAAACAAATCTGATTTGGCATTTTGAAAGAATTTAAATAATCCTGTAGGATTTGCAATCTGGCTGGATGATTTTGTGGACATTTTCAAAGGGATATTTTTGTAAAGATATTAATCCTTATTTTAGTTCAAAGAATAAAAATAATTTATTTGCTAAATAACATGTGCTCCAATCTTTTCATCCTTTAATAGCTTTTAAAGAATATTTGGAAGATATGCATTCTGTTATATTAATAATCATAGACATTGTAATGAATGCAAAATTCAAAATAATATAAATGTGTTAATAGGACAAAAAGAATTGAATGGGTAAATCTGTTATCTATTGCCATAATATGGCTTCCTGATTACCATGACTGTAATTAAATATTTCTGGGTATTTTCTATGTTTAAGATAGAAAAGTGTGTACCACTATTATTTATTTATTGACATACAGAATGGAACAGTCCCAATATATCAATGCAGTTATAAAGAAGACAAGACAGCAACTATACTTTATTAGGAATTTGAAGAGATTTGGTATGTCAACAAGTACACTCAAAAACTTCTTATAGGTGTACTGTGGAGAGCATTCTGACAGGCTGCATCACTGTCTGGTATGGGGTGTGAGGGGGCTACTGCACAGGAGGACTGAAAGAAGTTGCAGAGGGTTGTAAATTTAGGCGGCTCCATCTTGGGTACTAGCCTACAAAGTACGCAGGACATCTTCAAGGAGTGGTGTCTCAGAAAGGCAGTGTCCATTATTAAGGTACTCCAGCATTCAGGGTGTACCCTTTTCTCATTGTTACTATCAGGTAGGAGGTACAGAAGCCTGAAGACACACACTCAGCGTTTCAAGAACAGCTTCTTCCCCAATGTCATCCGATTCCTAAATGGACATTGAACCTTTGGACACTACCTCTCTTCTTTAATATATATTATTTGTTTTTGCACTATTTTAATATATTCACTATATGTATACTGTAATTGATTTACTTATTAATTTATTATTATTTTATTTTATTTTTCTTCAATATTATGTATTGCATTGAACCACCGCTGTTAAGTTAACAAATTTCACCACACATGCCTGTGATAATAAACCTGATTCTGATTCAAGCCAGGCCACCCAGCAACCACCAATTTAACCCTAGACTAATCAAAGAAACATAGAAAGCCTACAGCACAATACAGGCCCTTCGGCCCACAATGGTATGCTTTAAAAATTACCTAGGGTTACCCATAGCCCTCTATTTTCTAAGCTACATGTACCTATCCAAGAGTCTCTTGAAAGACCCTATGGTATCTGCCTCCATCACGCAGCCCATTCCACACACTCACCACTCTCTGTGTAAAAAACTTACCCGTGACATCTCCTCTGTACTTACTTCCAAGCACCTTAAAACTGTGCCCTCTTGTGTTAGCTGTTTCAGCCCTGGGAAAAAGCCTCTGACTAGCCACACATCAATGCCTCTCATTATCTTATATACCTCTATCAGATCACCTCTCATCCTCCGTCACTCCAAGAAAAGGCCACATTCACTCAATCTATTTTCATAATGCATGCTCCCCAATCCAGGCAACATCCTTGTAAATCTCCTTTGCACCCTTTCTATAGTTTCCACATCCTTCCTGTAGTGAGCTGACCAGAAATGAGCACAGTACTCCAAGTGGGGTCTGTAACATTACCTTTCGGCTCTTGAACTCAAACCCATGGTTGATGAAGGCCAGTACACCATATGCCTTCCTAACCACAGTCGACCTGTGTAGCAGCTTTGAATCCTATAGACCCGGACGCCAAGATCACTCTGATGCTCCACACTGCCAAGGGTCTTGCTATTAATACTATATTCTGCCATCATATTTGACCTACCAAAATGAACCACCTCACACTCATCTGCCACTTCTCAGCCCAGTTTTGGATCCTATCGATGTCCCACTGTAACCTCTGACAGCCCTCCACACTATCCACAACACCCCCAACCTTTGTGTCTTCAGCAAATTTCCTAACCCATCCCTCCACTTCCTCATCCAGGTCACTTATAAAAATCATGAAGAGAAGGGGTCCAAGAACAGATCCCTGAGGCACACCACTGGTCACTGATCTCCATGCAAAATATGACCCGTCTACAACCACTCTTTGCCTTCTGTGGGCAAGCCAGTTCTAGATCATGGGACAATTTACAATGACCAATTAACCTACTAACCAGTACATCTTTGGACTGTGAGAGGAAACCGAAGCACCCAGAGAAAACTCATGAATTCCATGGGGTGAATGTACAGACTCTTTACAGGTGTTAGAATTGAACTCCAAAACTCGGATGCCCTGAGCTGTAATAGTGTTGTGTTAACTTCTATGTTACCATGGCACCCTATAAGGGAGATCAGTGCAGTTCTGAGAAATGATCTTAGCTTGATGGAATGCTTATATCATTGTCCAACCTCTTCTTAAAAACATCTACAACATTTACTTAACTACTCTCTGTAATGATGAGTTCTACACTTTCACTGCTCAGGGAAAATAAGCTTCTTCTGAGTTGCTGATTGTACCTTTTAGTGATAATTATACGCATGATTTCAAGTTATAAACATAAGGGATTCTGCAGATGCTGGAAATTCAGAGCAACACATACGAAATGCTGGAGGAACTTTCCTGCTGATTTCCTCCAACATTTTGTATGATGTTGAGTTATATTCTTTTCGATGTTGAAGAATTCTCTGCACCAATATATTGAAGCACTTTATAATTTTAAGAGACCTTCATTGCGTCACAACTGAGATTTCTCTTCTCAGCCAAAAATAAAGCCAGTCTGGTCATCCTTTCTTGATGTGCATATTCCAGCATTTCTGTTGTTAACATTGTAAATCTTCTCTGGACCCACTCTAATTCCTCTATACGTTTTGTAATATGGCAACCAGGTGTGTTTGTGGCACAAGATGTAACCAAGTTGATTTAGCAGAACTTTCTTAACTTACCTTTGGAAATAAATTTAAAAACTTCACCATTTTTGAATGGCCTTGTGAACCTGGACAATAAGAAATAGAATCAATCCCAGGTAGACTTGTACCTTCCAAGTAATACATCACCTTGTTATGCTTTGTATCATTTATCCATATTGCACTTACTTTGCCAATTATATGTCCATTGTTTAAGGCTATTAATCAGTCTTGTTCATAATGTTGGTTTAAACAGGACACATCAGAATCCAAAATGTGAGCCAATTAACAATACAACATATCCATGTAAGTACAGTAAGTACTTGTTTTAGTGAAATAGCAGAACAAAATGTCAGTGCTAGATTGCAAGTTCACTCTGATGAATTCTCATCTATCCAGTTTTATTAAGCTCTTCAATGATATCAGCTGGGATTCTGTAGTTGTACTCCACTTCTGAGTCATTACATACTCTGAACAGATTACATAGAACAAGACTTTAAGGTTTGATCTTGTTTTCCCACTTGGTATTAGGACTTGACTCTATTTAATACATTAGGGATTCAAGGGATTGTTTATTCTCTATTCCTACTTACACTCATGTAGTTAATGGAGATGTGGCTTCTTCAATTTCTGCAGCCCATGTTTTAAAATAACTCCCTGAATGGAGTTCAAATTCCTTATACGATAGGAGGCCATTTGTCCCTTTGAATGTATGTCAGTTTCTAAAACAATCCCATTCCACACTTATTTCTCTGCTACCATTCTCTCTCACATGCTCAGGTGTCCCCATTGATTGTCATGCCATCAGCCCAGCAGGCTGCACATCTTCAGGATTGGGAGGAAACTGGAGCATCTGGAGGAAACTACACAGTCACAGGGAGAAGATGCAAACATCACACAGACCACGCTGGTGGTCAAGAGCTAATCTTGGCCAAAAGAGCCATGAGGCAGCAGCACTACCTGCTGCACCACTACTTTAAGGGGTTTTGACCACTTATTCTCAAGTCATGATGGTGCAAGACACAGATGTAAAGATGTACTTAGAGCAGTCTTTGTGTTTAATAGGGTAAAGAGTGGAAGTCTGAGAAGTGCTGCTGAAGATTCCATACAACATAGGAGCAGAATTAGGCCATTTGGTCCATTGAGTCTGCTCTTCCATTTAGTCATGGCTGATTCATTACTTCTCATCTCCATTCTCTTGACTTCGCCCCGTAACTTATGACACCCTTAATAATCAAGAAGTTATGAACCTCCACTTGAAATATACCCAATGACTTGGCCTCCACAGTCGTCTGTGGTGATGAATTCACCATCCTCTGGCTAAAGAAATTCATCCTTATCTCTGTTCTGAAGTGATGTCCTTAGAGAATTTCTGCGTGCAATTTCTGATGGCACACCTCACAACTATGGCAGGTTGGCTTGGTAAAGTGTATCAAGACTCACTGGTCTGCTGTTAACAACTATCCTGCTATGGCTTCATTCTTATCCAAAGCCAGCAGCTGTAAAATGATGTTTTTATTGGATATGAAATAGGGCACTGTGATCCTGCTGATCAGAAATTCTAACAGCTTAAAGCTGGAAAGAAGCAGAAGAGCAATTTAAAATGGGTGTGCAATGTGCAATATAATATTGTTAGTTTTTCCCAATAACATGAAAAATCTTTACAATAAAAACTGAGCTATTTAATAACCTTTTCTGGAACCTATAAGATGAAATAAATACAATTCCAGTCACAGACTTATCATACCATTAAAGAGAACAAAATATTGAGTAAACCATTCTTAAATAAGGCAATGTGCTTTACTTTAATATCTTTAGCATTTTGTCTGCCTGCAGTTTGGCACAATTTAATCCTATTGAATTATGAATGTATTTTTCCTTGCCTATATACAAGGCTTTCTTTCAGTCAGTTTTTAAACGCTCTTGCTCTTGATGCTTGCTTCTTGAATTTAAATAGTCCGCTATTAAGTCCGAGTTCTGATACATCAGTGCTCCCGTTAGTGTAAGCCCGATACCAGCGTAGCTTAACACAGTCATCTCGCTGCCAAAGAGGACCTGTGAAATGACGAGGTTTCCAACCATGTTGAGATTTCCCACAACATGCAGAGTGACAGCAGAGGTAAGTGTGGTGACACAGAAGCTTGCCAAGTTGTACAGTACAGAACCCAGGCAGCTAAGAAGAATAAAAATCCAAAGTCTGTTGTCATACTTAATGGACGGCTCCCATACAGTGCCGCTTTCCAGCAGAAACGCAGCTGAAATAAGAATACAGAAGCTTGGTATGGACATCAAGTAGAGCAGAATGATGGAGTTGATCTTTTCTTCCTGAAGCAGAATACCTTAAAAAGAAAGATGGCAATGAGTACTGTAATATTAGGCTTTGTGTTGAATAAATGATTGAAAACAAAAAGAATATTACATGAAAACATTAGAATACTACATATAGAGGCATGGGCAAAACTAAGGTGTGGAATAGAATTAGGAGTTAGAAATAAATACAGGCAGAATGAAAGAAACAGAGGAACCAGCAAAAAAAGACGGTTATAAGTGTTATTTAAAACTAACTTTTGTAGCATTTTCAGAACTCTACTATTAAACCAACTTTCAATCTCATTTCAAATGCATTTGAACAGTTTCAAAAGTGTGATTCCAAAAGATGAAAAGATTCCAATTTAAACAACTTAAATCCAACAGTGGTTTTTTATTAAGTAATATTTCCATAGTAACCAATGCAACATATTAGATGTTACTCAGCCGCATGTTTCCTCAAACTATATAAAACGTACATGGAAAAGTCACTATCTCTATACTCAACACACCTAACTTTGCAGCACAACTATGAAATATTTTATTCAATACTATAAACATAACACTGCATTGTGCAGTTATATAGAGGCTGGGATCCTGCCCAAACCACCAACAATATAATTTTATACAAAACTCTTTTTAAAAAAAATACTGTGTCTCCAAACTGTGAATCATCCTGAATAATATTCACCAGTGATGAAACTGACTCAACAATTTAAAAAGCAGCCTTTGGAAAGAATGTTTTGGAAATAGGCTGAGGTTATGTTGGTTAACTGTTACCAACTGAATTTGGGGCTCAATTTATAACAGCTACTCTCCCTGTTCTTCATTAGTCTGAGGAAATGGAGAAATTATGGAAGGCTATTGGTCTGAAAGATAACTGTTACACTGCAACAGCAATTATTTACAATGGAAGTTTAGATTACTACTTTACCTAAATGTTGCTTTATGCCTGATGAAGAATGATCTCTGGATAATCTCTTTCAATCAAAGATGCTAAGTTCAATTCACTGGCAATCTCTCCAAGGTATTAGTGGCAACCATGTAATAATTTTTAAAATAAATGACATTGCTCTCAGGTGATCATCCGCACTTATGAAAATAAAAAGTGATTTGTTTTAAAAAATGTGCAAATGAGTGTGCTCTAAATATATCTGCTCCATATCAAATCTCTGCATCAGTTTCAGTATTGCCTTGGGGAAAGTGACCTTCAGATAACACAGAATAAAAGTCTATGCAAGGCTGGTAAAACTGCAGAAGCCCAGGGTCTAACACATGTTAAACGGGTCAAGAAAGAAATATATAACCAAGTAGTCACTGCAGACTCTGTATGTGCACCCAGATCTTCACGGTGTTAACTATCAACATTCTGTTCTGAGGAGAAATGGACTGATATAGCAGTGGTCACAGTATTTCAAAATCAGATGCAATATTACTGAGCAAATATGAGGAAATCTGCAGATGCTGGAAATTCAAACAACACACACAAAATGCTGGTGGAACACAACAGGCCAGGCAGCATCTATAAGGAGAAGCACTGTCGATGTTTCAGGCCGAGACCCTTCGTCAGAACTAGGCATATTACTGTACTTTTTTAACATTTCCAATATGTTACTCTCCATCTTTTAGAAGATAATTACGTTTTGCTATATATTTTACCACAATCCAGAATTTGTTGGGAAAATAATGGCAAGAATAATGTGCATGCTACCACCAGCATATAAATAATTCACCAATCTGTAGTGGGAAAGAAATAAACTGTGAATTGTAGATTGCTCCAAGTTTTTGGACAATTTGCACTTAGTATCATTTATTTATTATTTTTTTTTGGGTTGGCACAATTTGTCTTCTTTTGCACATTGGTTTGTCAATCTTTGCATGTAATTTTTCATTGATTCTATTGAATTTCTTTGTTCTACTGTGAATGCAAGAAAATGAATCTCAGGGTAATGTATGGTAACATAGATGTACTTTGACAATAAACTTGCTTTCAATTCTTAAACTTAAAACTTCCAGTTTCCAGAAACTGTTGTGTTTGTACTATAAAGCAATTACATGTGCGATAAGCTGATAATACTGATAATGAGATACATGTTATACAAAGTCGCTCAAACTTCCTTGCTTTGAAGGGAGATAAATGAAAGTGACATTCATTTAATGTAAAATTTTTATTGAATGCCAAGTGTTGCTTAATAGCAATTATATCAGTTCAATGGATCCAAATGTCAGGAATAGTAACCTCAAGATTATTGTTGAAACCATACCTTACTTTTACTGCAACTAAATTAAGTCCAATTAACCCTATTTCTATTAAAGTATTCCTTTTATCCTCTGACCAATGAATAAGGATAACAGGGTGACTCAGGATAATTCAGGCGACACAGGGTTATTTGTTCCTAAGAAGAAAGAAGCATTGTAAAGAAACGATGAGGCAACTGCGGTTGACAAGGGAAATCAAAGGCAGCAGAAGAGAGGATATACAACATTCCAGGAAACAAAAGGATTAGGATGCTTTTAAAAGCAATAGAAGGCAACTAAAAAGCAATAAGGGAAGAAAAGATGAAATATGCAGGTAACCTAGCAAATAATATAAAAGAGGATATCAAAAGTTTTTCAGATATATAAAGAGTAAAAGGGAAGCAAGATTGGACATTGGACTACTGAAAGATGGCACTGGAGATGTTGTAATGGGGAACTAAGAAATGGTGCGCCAACTAAGTATTTTGCATCAGTTTTCACTGTGGAATATACTAGTGACATGCCAGAAATTCAAGAGTCAGCGGGTAGCAGTGAGTGTAGTCACTTCTATTAAGGAGAGAGTGTTCAGAAAGCTGAAAGTTCTGAAGGTAAAAAAGTCAGATGGACTATGCCCCAGGGTTCTGAAAGAGGAAGTTGAGGGGATTGTAGTGGCATTAGTATTAAGCTGTCAAGAATCACTAGTCAAGAACGGAAAATTGCAAATGTCATTACACTCTAAGAAAAGAGGGGTGCAAAAGACAAAATCATAGGCAGGTTAGCCTGACTTCAGTGGTTGGTAAGATTTTAGAATTCTTTTTTATGGTGAGGTATTAGTGTGCTTGGAAACACATGATAAAAGAGGCTGAAGTCAGGGAAGATCTTGCTGACAGGTCTGTTGGAATTATTTGAGGAAGTAACAGGGAGAGTTAAAAGATATAATTTACTTGAATTTTCAAAAGGCCTTTGACAGAGTGCTGCACATGAGGTTGCTAAACAAGATAGGAGCCCATGGTATTACAGGAAAGGTACCAGGATTGGCTGACTGGCAGAAAGCAAAGAGTGGGAATAAAGGGGGCCTTTTCCAGTTGGCTGCCTTTGACTGTTGGTGTTTTGCAGGGGCCCGTGTTTGGTTCACTACTTTACATGTTATAAGTTAATAATCTGGATGACATTAATTAATGGCTTTGTGCCCAAATTTACAGATAATACAACGGTAAGTAAAGGGGCAAGTGATTTTGAGGAAGCAGGGTATCTTCATAGGAACTTGGACGGGTTGGGAGAATGGATACAATGGCTGATGGATACAATGTAGGGAAGTGTATGCTCATGAACTTCAGTAGAAAGAATAAAGGCATTGACTATTTTCTAAATGGGGCCAAAATTCTGATATTGGAGGTGCAAAGGGACTGTAAGTACTAGCGCAGGATTCCCTAAAGGTTAAATCGGAGGTTGAGTCAGCAGTAAGGAAGGCAAGAGCACTGTTAGCATTCATTTTGAGAGGACCATAAGGAAGAATGCAATGCTGAAGATTTATAAGCCATTGGTCAGACCATATTTGGAGTATTGTGAGTAGTTTTGAACCGCTTATCTGAGGAAGGGTGTGCTGGCATTGCAGAGGGTTCAGAGAAGGCTTATGAGAATAATCCCAGTTAATGTAAGAGGAGCATTTGATGGTTCTAGCCTATACGCGCTGGAATTTAGAAAGACAAGGGGGGGTATCTTACTGAAACCACCAAATATCGAAAGGTCTGGACAGAGGAGAGGATTATTTCCAATAATGGGAGAGTCTAGGAGCAGAGGGCACAGCCTCAGAATAAAAGAATATCCATTTAAAAGTGCAACAAGTAGTAATTTCTTTAGTCAGAGGGTGTGAACCTGTGGAATTCACTGCCACAGGTAACCCTCGAGGCCAACTCATTGGGTATATTTAAAGCTGACTGTGTTAGGTTCTTGATTAGTAAGGATGTCAAAGGTAATGGGGAGAACGCAGGAGAATAGGGAATGAGGAAAAAAGAAATCAGCCATGATTGAGTGGCGGATCAGACTCGAAGGGCAATATGGCCCAATTCTGCTCCTATGTCTCATAGTTAATGAGATTAACAATGGAATTATTTTAAGTCATTAATATTTCACACTGGTAAAAGTTTCTATGGAATTATTAACAGCTGTAGATAAATAACATATGTACTCTTTATCTGAATGGAGTCAAGAACTCTGGTACCCTCCAGTGTAGTTCAGCAAGATGTGTTATAAAAGTATGTGGCTCTATATCAGATTAAAGTTTACGGTAAAGAAAAAAATCTCACTATTTATAAAATCAGACTACATGAACCTCTGGCGCCCATAACTACAAAGCAACCATTCAGTTTGTCCGTTAGTTTTCTTCATCCTGTAATTTTCTATTTTTCTTTATATTTTGTATTCAAGTCAAATTACACAAATGTCATTCTCTAATTTCAATTCTCCCCAGCAACATACTCACCTAAAATGATCTCAGATTAAGTTAGAATGAGTTCCTATTCCATTTCTATAACTTTGTATATCTTACATGCTCAAAGGTCACTCAAGTCGTTGTCTTTAATAATTCCTGTCCCACTTTACTTATCCCTCAGCAAAAGGATGATTTTCCTGCAACCCTTCCTGACAGCACCAACAGCAGCTCCTGTAGAGTGAAAAACTAATGTCTCTTACAGTTTATTTTTGTCAAAGTAGAGAACCAATGATGGAGAAAGTTTAAGTTTTATAAGTTGAACTTAGCAGAATACTATAAGATGCTCTCTTTGTTTCTTTATACAATAAATCTAGAATAGATTAGATTCAACTTTATTGTCATTGTGCCAAATGTAGATACAAAGCCAATGAACTGCAATTAGCATCTAACCAGAAGTGCAAAAGAATAGAGTTATTTACAAAATAACTGCGAATAAAAAGTGCTACAGCATACAAATATAAAAGTACTGAGACAGTACAATATGGATGCAATACTGTTTAGTGCTGTAATGTGAGGTTCAGCAGGGTCACAGCCTCAGGGAAGAAGCTCTTTCTGAGCCTGCTGATGCGGGAGCGGAGGCTCCTGCAGCGCCTACTGGATGGGAGTAAAAAGTCCATAGTTAGGGTGAGCTGAATCCTTGATAATGCTTTTTGCCCTGCCCAGGCAGTGTTTATGGTAGATGTTCTCAATGGTGGGCAATTGGGTGCCAATAATCCGCTAGGCAGTTTTCACCACCCACAAGAGTGCTTCGCAGCCCAATACAGGACAATTGCAGTACCACACTGAGATGCAGTTGGTGAGTATGCTCTCAATGGTACAGCGGTAAAAGTCCGTCAGTAACCTGGGACAGAGGTGAGCTTTCTTGATGCGCCGCAGGAAATAAAGGCGCCCTTGTGCCTTTTTGATCAGGATGGAGGAGTTCAGGGACCAGGTGAGATCATCAGAAATGTGGACACCAAGGAATGTGAAGTTTGATACACGTTCCACTACAGCTCTGTTAATACCTTAAATTGCCTAACAATTTTATGATAAATCTGTGTTTTATTCCTCCAATACAGACTACATTCCTCGAATGTCACAAGTATGTTCATACAATGGATATAAAAGACAAAGTAGTAGAAAATTTTATAATTAAAATCTGATCTTAGGTGGACTTTTCTTCCGAATGACATATTTGCTGGACCAAAGGATGATAACTGTTTGATTTTTCATTCTCTTAAGTATATTAGATTGCATTTACTGGTATGACAATATTACTCTGAAGTAATGACTTAATAGTCGTACAGCTTCAGCATGTAATTTAAATATTATAAAACATCTCTAAACTGAATAATTCTTGCTTTTGATTTTAATCCAATGATCCCTTCTATCATATTGCAACATTCAGGTATTGGGTTAGAACAGGAACCGAGTCTCTTTAACAATAATCAAACAACTGACATGCAGGTGAAGAACCATCAGCTCGTTAAGGGGTTACAGAAGAAAGCCAACCTCTGCAGATAGCTTTTTCAGAATCTGTTAGTAATTTTGAGAGAAACAGGGGAAAATAAGTCAACATTGCCATATTCATATCCTGTCATTATTGTAATGCCACATTATAGTACATTTAATAGATATTAAGCAGCAAATACAAGGGCAGAATTAATGATTTCAGCTCTTATGAGCACATTTCAGGAGCCTTCATCACAAAGTTACCAGGGACTTTATTTATATCTTTCAGCACTGGCATTCATGTACACAAGTTAAATGGAGATCAGAATCTTAAGGGCCCTGGGCCCAAAGCTGACAACAGGCCTTGCCTGCCATGATCAAGGCTCCCCAGACCCTTGGTTATTTTCATTGCATGACACACTCGTCAAAAACTCTCTGAGTACACGCACAAGTCCATCATCATGAGACAACATCATGTCAATTAGAAAGCAAATATGCCTTTCATTTAACCCTCATATTCAATGTATTTTCTGCGATGCAATGTTTTTTTCCTGTAGGAGATTCTTTGAATATGTCAGAGATAAATTTCAGGAGATCCAGAACTCCCATGCCACTTAATACCGAGGTTTGGATAAATTTCCTTTAAAATTAATTTTTAGAAGTTTTATGCTCATTAGCAGTTTTCCTCCACTAAGTCTCCAAAATTAATTTCAGGGTTACTCCAGGAGTGTTAATAGCCAATCTCATGATGGTGTTGTATTTGAATCAAATTGAATAAAAATGTCAAGTTTCATGAAGGCTATTGTTGAATCACTTAGGTTTATTACACAAAAATGTTCAAGTGGTCACTTACATTGTTGTTGTTTGTTTAAAACTAAATTTAAAATTTCCAATTACCACATAGGTATTTGGACATAATCTCTGAATTGCTGATACTGCTCCTTTGTTCACCTGAATAGCAGCTGTGTTCATATCAACTCAGAGTAAATTTCAATGATTATAATATGGAAAAATACTGGAGTTGGAAGTTGTGGGTCTAAACTGGTATTTAACAATATACAGCAACCCTAACCTTCAACCAACAGCAACAAGAATGTCAATAATTTGCCAGATAGGGCAGTAGAGAAACAAATAGATGAAGGATCTTGTCCCAAAATATTAATTGTTTATTCCTCTCCTTCAATGATAATGGTTCCACCAGCATTTTGTGTGTGTTGCTCTGGATTTTCAGAATTTACAGGATCTCTTGTGACTAATATATCACCAAAAATCAAAAAGCAAAAAAAAAAAGATGCTAGAATTTGAAAATAGTAAATACTGGAGAATTAGCAGGTCAAGGGGCATGTGTGGGGACAGAAATAAATATGTTGTCATAACTTTAACCCATTTCTCTCCCAACTGATGTTGCTTAATTGAATATTTCTAGCATTTTCTGTTTGTATTACAGGTAACTTTTCTTATGCTGACACCTCATTCCTGTGACTCACGTAACTCTATTGTTCTGCAATCACTGTGTCACAATTGGATTGACAGATGTGCTTCATGCTCTCGTCTAAACCCCACTCTGTTTATTTGTTGTTACTAATTTAAAGCTAAATTATTTTCTGGTGCCACCATTCAGTACTCATTGGCCTACATCACCTTATTTCAACATTCTTCTCAGGGCAACGGACTTAAATCAACACTCGTCTGTCATAACAACAAGCACCCGCCCACCTTACCCAGCTTAATTATAGCATTACTAATAAAATCATTGAGAAACCCAACTCACTTTGTTGGATGGATTTTACTCCTCTCAGCATGGTGGCAGCAAAAATGTAGAAGCATCCTTTGTGATCAAATTGTACCTCGCCAAGTAGACTGAATGAAGCTCCAAGACAGATGGGCATCATGGCAGTGTACTTAAGAATGTGATGTTGCTTTCCCAAGAAGAGCTTTGAGATAGCAATGGTAAAGAGAGGGGTGGTAGTGGAGATCACTTGAGCAAAGGAGACCTGCACGCAATTTAATCCCATGTTCCCAAAAGCAATGGTGGCACAGAACGTAAGACTCAGTAGAAACACCTTGACTTTAGCAGCAGTAGGAAGAAGGCTGATTTCTTTAATTTTCAGATTTACGAATCCCATTCGGATCAAAACATAGTCTATAACAATCGCCGTGAGCATGTGAAGAGCCGACAACAAGAGTGGGTAACGAAAATTATACACGGCGAAGATGCATTTGTTGAGGCTGGTTATGGTAGTTCCCGTGGCCAAAAGCACGACGACCGCAGCGAACGTGTGTAGCATCTGCCTCTTCTTTAGGGTCTCTCTGGTTGCTTTATCAGATATTGGTGGAGGGAACTCCGGGAAAACATCAGTAGTTGTCATGGTAACTCCATCTTCGGGTTAATTCCCCCCCCGTGTCCTCTAACGCTCGCCGGCGTTGTTCAGGGTGGAAACTAAACGCGGGATGGTCTGTACCTCTTGCCAGAAGTCCTGTCCATTTCAGCAGCTTGGTCCTTGCTGGTAGATCACTGCCCATTGAACATTACTTTCTTTCTGCGAATAGGCAATGGAAAAGCATAAATTATTTTGAAAGGTGGGAGAGCAGCAATTTCTGAATTCACCACGCCTTGCTGTAACTGGATGCTGTTGGTGTTTCCGATGAATCACTGTGCTTCTTGTAACGTATTTGGCTTCGCTCATGTGCGCCGTCTCCGAAATGCTTGCAGCCCTGTCTGGTCCAATGAAGTAGTGCGAGGGCAGAGCTCTGCAGGATCACAATTCAAACGTCACTTTTCCAAATTTAGTTTGATGATATTGCTCTCGTCCCCGGGGGGGTTTCTAAAATAAAACTCAAAACGCCATGCAAGCAATCATTCTTTACTAAATTAACCGCGAAAAATAACAGTACATTTATTCTTGTTTCAGAATGACGACAGTAACGCATCGGCCTCAAATTTATGACGGTGAAATATTGTAATTAATGCGCATGCAAAACGCGAGCCTTGGCTTGCAGCGCATTGTATCCTCTCACGTGATATTTACAATCCTATTTACTCCCCCCCCCCCCCCCACTTACACAGTCAAATGTTACGATACATAAGGATGCCTATCGCTAGGCAGCGTACAGCAACAGTTCAATTCTGTCAACATCAAAATTTTAACCGTCATGTTTTTCCCAAAAAGAAATTAACCCGAGGAAACTCAGACTAGAATAACAAAGTACCCGAGTCAGATGGGAAAATAATCACGATGGAAATGACTACAGTATATGGATTTTTTAAAATCAGAGATCTGTTATCTAAGGTTCAAGCTTATGAAATTAATGGCAGGTATAGGACAGATCCAGGACCCTTGACCCACTGTTTGAACTGACCATTGACTAATCCCATATTAATGTAACATTATATAAGATTTACTCCAATCATATATTAATCACGTTTTATTAAATGGCTAATACAAACAGGCATAATTTTAAGGTGATTGGGAAGAAAGATTAGGGAGGTGATAGAGATGGAATTTATTTTATACGAAGTGGTGGATGTGAGGAATGCCCTGCCATGGGCAGTGGTAGAGGCAGATACATTAGGGACATTTAAAAGATTCATAGTTAAGTATATGGATGAATAAAAAAATGGCCAGTTATGAGGGAGGGATGTGGTAGATTGACCTTAGAGTAGGTTGAAAGGTTGCCACAACTTTGTGGGCAGAAGGGCTGCACTGTTCTATGTTCTAAATCCTATCCACATTACCATCAAACTTCTACCACTCACCTACATACTAGGGGTAACTTAGAAGCCATTTAACCTAACAGTCCTCACGTCGTTTGGATGTGGGGGGGAAAGCAGACCACCCAGAGAAAACTCATGCAGTCACAGTGAGGAGATGCAAACTCCACACAGACAGCACACAAGGTCAAGATTAAAACTTGGATCTCTGGAACTGTGAGACAGTGGATCACAGCACTACAGACACCCAGATTGTTAGATATCATCTGAGCAGTGAGCAAAATGATTCATTTTTAGGTCCGCAGCTCTTTTTGTAAGGTGAAAACATTACACCACAAATCAATTTTACTTGGTTAAGAGGCAAAAAAAAAATGGATTTTAATAAAGCAGATATGAGAGGAACAAAATACTTTCAAACCAATGGAATCCGATGAGAATTGGGGATCCAGGTATACATTTCAATAAAGTATCAGGAACAGTGTACAGTAATAATTGAAAAGTGGAATGATGATTATTACTGGGAGGGGGGGGGAAGAGAGAGAGAGAGAGAGAGAGAGAGAGAGAGAGAGAGAGAGAGAGAGAGAGAGAGAGAGAGAGAGAGAGAGAGAGAGAGAGAGAGAGAGAGAGAGAGAGACCACTTCTACCTCTTCCAACGATTCTGAGTGAGGCACAGAAAGATCTGTATTTACTGACAATTTCCTTTATTTTTCAAACTAACAAATACATGAATTCATACACTAAGTACCTTGTGCGCAGACCTGCCAAGTACCCCGATAGTCAAAGAATAGCAAAGGTATTACCTGGGCGGAGGAATTTACACTGGCCTTGCTCTTTGTTCCTCGTGGTCCCGACTCACTCTCCATGTGCTTCACGCAGGGTTCTTCTCGCTTGTGTCTGTGAAGGTTATTCTTTTAAGTTACTGCCACTGGCACACACAAAACATCCACTTTTATATCCATTGCTTATCAATTCAAATGTCGCATTCCCATGTCATTGGCCTTTAACACCTGGTCATTGGCTCAGGTCCAAAGCAGCATCCATCTATTGTCCACACAAGGGACAGCTGCTGACTCATGGCTCTTTGTTCTCAGTCAGCAATGAGCTCGAATCACCTCAGGTATTCACAAGTCTGCATGTTATAGCCAGCCAAAGAACACCTCTGATGCACCATCAATAACTCTTGGAGACGTGAGGCAAGATATAGGCTTTTATTGGCTGGATGAAAGAACAAGCAGCAATTGACCACCACACGGCATCCTGGAGACTGAGGCCGGGGCGGTGTCCCCAATCGCCTTTATACCGGGGTCCATGGGAGGAGCCAAGGTCAGTGGGAGGAGCCACAGGCCGAAGTTTCTTACAAGTATATTTACAGGTTAAGTCTATCAGGTGGTCGAATCTGTCGCTGCGATCTACGTAGCACCGGCTGTGATTGCACAGGTGCCGGTGGTGATTGCACCGGAGACAGAGGTTGTGCTGGTTCTGGCCTAACTGGACGTGTCAGCCCACTAGGCGTCAGTGATCCCTCATGCGTGTGCGAGGTGCCTGGTATATGTGCATGTGAGACACCCGGTATAGGAGTGTCGTGAGGAGTCTGTGTAGGGCTCAGTGTGCGCAGTGTCACCTCGGGTACAGGGTTCATAGTTACCTTGGAGTGTTCGGGGTAGTGGTCTGCTGCTCCTGTGGGCGCCAGGTCGCGGACGGAGACCGTGTCCTCCCGCCCATCAGGTAAGACCATGTAAGCATACTGGGGTTCGCATGTAGAAGGTGAACCCCCTTGAACAGCGGGGAGTATTTATTGCTCCTCACATGTTTCCGGATGTAAAATGCTTTCCATGTTTTAAAACTTGCAGCCAATAAAATTGATGCACCATCAATAACTCTTGGAGACGTGAGGCAAGATATAGGCTTTTATTGGCTGGAAGAAAGAACAAGCAGTAGTTGACCACCATACTACATCCTGGAGAATGAGGCCGGGCTCAGGCCTCAATCGCCTTTATACCAGGGTCCGTGGGAGGAGCCACAGGAGCAGTCAGCGGAGGGGTGGGGGGGAACCTGTCCAGACAAGAATATGTAGTTCACCACAACCTCACAAACAACTCCTTATTTGGAAATGACCTCCAGTCCAGCAGATTACCTGAAGTCTTTGTGTCTTCTTTAAAACACTAATCAAGTCCAGCATGTCAAGCTCACAAAATGGAGAATCGATTATCTTCACAAAATGGCAGCTTCCATCCCCCAAGCACACGGCAAGAACAAAGACTGCTTCTACTGTCCTTGATTCATTTGAATTCATTGATTTGAAGATTGTCATTCTTTTTGGCCAACAAAGTACTGATGAAGAACTGAGTGGTATAAAAACACTTTTCTCAGTTCTCACAACAACACACACAAAATGCTGGTGGAACACAGCAGGCCAGGCAGCATCTATAGGGAGAAGCGCTGTCGACGTTTCGGGCCGAGACCCTTCGTCAGGACTAACCGAAAGGAAAGAAAGTAAGAGATTTGAAAGTAGTGGGGGGGAGGGGGAAATGCGAAATGATAGGAGAAGACTGGAGGGGGTGGGATGAAGCTAAGAGCTGGAAAGGTGATTGTCGAAAGTGATACAGAGCTGGAGAAGGGAAAGGATCATGGGATGGGAGGCCTCAGGAGAAAGAAAGGAGGGGGGGAGCACCAGAGGGAGATGGAGAACAGGCAAACAACTAAATATGTCAGGGATGGGATAAGAAGTGGAGGAGGGGCATTAACGGAAGTTGGAGAAGTCATTGTTCGTGCCATCAGGTTGGTGGCTACCCAGCCGGTAATTAAGGTGTTGTTCCTCCAACCTGAGTTTGGATTCATTTTGACAATAGAGGAGGCCATGGATAGACATATCAGAATGGGAATGGGATGTGGAATTAAAATGTGAGGCCACTGGGAGATCCTGCTTTTTCTGGCAGACCGAGCGTAGGTGTTCAGCGAAATGGTCTCCCAGAATGTGTCGGGTCTCACCAATGTATAAAAGGCCACACCGGGAGCACCGGACGCAGTATACCACACCAGCCGACTCACAGGTGAAGTGTCACCTCACCTGAAAGGACTGTCTGGGGCCCTGAATGGTGGTGAGGGAGGAAGTGTAAGGGCAAGTGTAGCACTTGTTCTGCTTACATGGATAAGTGCCAGGAGGGAGATCGGTGGGAAGGGATGGGGGGGGGCACGAATGGACAAGGGAGTCGAGTCGGGAGTGATCCCTGCGAAAAGCAGAAATTGGGGGGGGGGGGAGAGGGAAAAATGTGTTTGGTAGTGGGATCCCGTTGGAGATGGCTGAAGTTACAGAGAATTATACGTTGGACCTGGAGGCTGGTGGGGTGGTAGGTAAGGACAAGGGGAACCCTATCCCGAGTGGGGAAGCAGGTGGATGGGGTGAGGGCAGATGTGCGGGAAATGGGAAAGATGCGTTTGAGAGCAGAGTTGATGGTGGACGAAGGGAAGCCCCTTTGTTTAAAAAAGGAAGATATCTCCTTTGTCCTGGAATGAAAAGCCTCATCCTGAGAGCAGATGTGGCGGAGACGGAGGAATTGTGAGAAGCGGATAGCCTTTTTGCAAGAGACAGGGTGGGAAGAGGAATAGTCCAGGTAGCTGTGAGAGTCTGTAGGCTTATAGTAGATATCAGTAGATAGGCCGTCTCCAGAGATGGAGACAGAAAGATCAAGAAAGGAGAGGGAGGTGTTGGAAATGGACCAGGTAAATTTGAGGGCAGGGTGAAAGTTGGAGGCAAAGTTAATGAAGTCAACGAGCTCAGCATGCGTACAAGAGGCAGCGCCAATGCAATCGTCAATGTAGTGAAGGAAAAGAGGGGGATGGATATCGGTATAGACTTGGAACATGGACTGTTCCACAAAGCCAACAAAAAGGCAGGCATAACTGGGACCCATACGTGTGCCCATGGCTACACCCTTGGTTTGGAGGAATTGGGAGGAGCCAAAGGAGAAATTATTGAGAGTAAGAACTAATTCCACTAGACGGAGGAGAGTGGTGGTAGAGGGGAATTGGTTAGGTCTGGAATCCAAAAAAAAGCAAAGAGCTTCGAGACCTTCTCGGTGGTCTGCCTGTCCAGGTAGACCTATTGTCTCAGCTTGCTCCTATCCCGCTGAACTCATTTCTGCATACCTTGACACTGTCCTATCCCCCCTTGTTCAATCTCTTCCCACTTATGTTCGTGACACTTCTCATGCTTTGAACTTTTTCAATGATTTTAAGTTCCCTGGCCCCCACTGTCTTATTTTCACCATGGACATCCAGTCCCTATATACCTTCATTCCCCACCGAGATGGTCCCTTGTTCACTCGTCCCCCCCCATCCCTTCCCACCGATCTCCCTCCTGGCACTAATCCTTGTAAACGGAACAAGTGCTACACCTGCCCTTACACTTCCTCCCTCACCACCATTCGGGCCCCAGGCAGTCCTTCCAGGTGAGGTGACACTTCACCTGTGAGTTGGCTGGTGTGGTATACTGTGTCCGATGCTCCTGGTGTGGCCTTTTATATATTGGTGAGACCCGACGCAGACTGGGAGACCGTTTCGCTGAACACCTACGCTCTGTCCGCCAGAAAAAGCAGGATATCCCAGTGGCCACACATTTTAATTCCACATCCCATTCCCATTCTGATATGTCTATCCATGGCCTCCTCTATTGTCAAAATGAATCCAAACTCAGGTTGGAGGAACAACACCTTATATACCAGCTAGGTAGCCTCCAACCTGATGGCATGAAAATTGACTTCTCTAACTTCCGTTAATGCCCCTCCTCCCCTTCTTACCCCATCCCTGATATATTTAGTTTGTTTGCCTGTTCTCCATCTCCCTCTGGTGCTCCCCCCCTTTTCTTTCTCCAGAGGCCTCCCATCCCATGATCCTTTCCCTTCTCCAGCTCTGTATCACTTTCGCCAATCACCTTTCCAGCTCTTAGCTTCATCCCACCCCCTCCGGTCTTCTCCTATCATTTCGCATTACCCCCTCCCCCCACTACTTTCAAATCTCTTACTATCTTTCCTTTTGGTTAGTCCTGACGAAGGGTCTCGGCCTGAAACGTCGACAGAGCTTCTCCCTGTAGATGCTGCCTGGCCTGCTGTGTTCCACCAGCATTCTGTGTGTGTTATTGTTTGAATTTCCAGCATCTGCAGATTTCCTCGTGTTTTCTCAGTTCTCAGTTCTGATGAAAGGGCCTAGATCTGAAGCATTGACTGTTTCACTTTTCAAAGACATTGCCTACCTTTCCTTCCAGCACTTTCTTTCTTTAATTTCATATTAGAAAATTTAGGATTCATGAGCATTTGGAAAGCCATGGCTCCATGGCCTAACTAAGGAGAGTTGGCATGGCTTTGTGCAGGACAAGTCATGTCATACTAACTTAATTGAGTTTTTCATGGGTGATTGATGAAGGTAGAGCTGAGGATGTTGTCTATATGGATTTTAGTAAGGTGCTTGACAGTCCCTCATGGGAGGCTCAACCAAAGGATTAAGATACATGGAATCCATGGCTATTTGGATTCAGCATTGCATTGTGCATTAAAAAGACAAGAGGATAGTGGATAATGCGACCTACTCTGGCTGGAGGTCTGTGCCTAGAGTGGTGTTCTGCAGGGATCCATACTGGGACCTTAAGTGCCCTACATGAAAATGTAGAGAGGTAGGTTAAATTCACAAACAATACAGAGACTGGTGGAGTTGTGGATAGTGTAGATTTCCAAAGGATACAGACAGATATAGATTAGTTACATATATGGGCAGAGACATGGCAGGTGGAGTTTAATCCAGCCAAATTTTTGAGTTGTTGCACTTTGGGAGATGTAATGAGAAGGGATAGTACACTGTTAATAGCAAAAACCTTAATAGTTTTAACAGAGAGGGACTTTAGGGTCCAAGTCAGGCGCTCCTGGAAAGTGACTGCACAGATTGATAGGGTAGTAAAGAAGGCATAGTAAAGAAGGCTGAGTTCAAGAGTTGAGAATTTATATTGCAGCTTTATAAAGCTCTAGTTAAGCCACATCTGAGTATTGTATTCAGTTCTGTTTGCACCATTATAGAAAGGATGTGAAGGTTTAAGAGGATGCATGTCCTGTAAGAAGAGGCTGGACAAACTAGGGTTGTTATCTGTAGTGAAGCAAAGGCTGAAGGGAGAACTGACTGAGGTTTATAAAATTATCAGACACATTATCTTTTTCCCAGGATGGAAATGTCTAAGGCATTAAGTAAGTCATTTACGGTGAGAGAAAGCAAGTTCGAAGGAGATGTGTGAAGCAAGTTCTCTTTATATTCACACAGAGAGGTGGGTGCCTGGAATGCACTGCCAGGGATGGTGGTGCAGGCAAATACAATAGAGGCATTCAAGATAGGCCTGTGAATGTGTGGAGAATGGAAGGAGGCAGAAGGGATTAGTTTAGTTGGCATTTAATTGCTAGTTTAATTAGTTTAACACAGCATCATGAGCTGAAAGACCAGTTCCAGTGCAGTTCGGTCCGATGATTTAAATTCCCAGTATCTTCAATTTTGTTTTGGCTTTTCTTTACTGAGAGGAATGTATTAGCCCTGAAGGGTTGAAGCGCAAATTTATTAAAATGATATCAAAACTCCAAGGGTTAATTTATAAGGGCAGTCTATACAAATTTGGGTTGTATTCTAATAAGCTTAGTAGGTTGCACAATTTGATTGAAGCTTTCCTCATAGTGCTTAAACTACTGAGGAGAAACCATTTTTGCTGACTCAGAAGTGGGGAATTAGAGTATATAAATGAGAGTTAAGTCTTGAAACTAGGAAACATCTAGTAGCAAGCAGAAATTTGGAATTCTGTTCCACAAATGCAAACTGATACTATGTCAATAGTTAAATTTTATGTAAGATTGATCAGTTTTGTTAAAAAAAAACATTGAGAGAGGTTGATAAAGTCAAGTATATAAGCGCATCATTGTTCAGTTTTAATTTCATGGAGCAGTTATAGAGCCATAGGATGCAGAATGGAAACAAGCCCTGCAGCCCATCTAGTCCATGCTGACCATAGCATCCTCCCTGCATGTCGCAATTGCCTGTGTTCAGCCCATAACCTCCCAAACCCCTCTCTGCCATGTACCTATGCCTCGTTAATATTGCAACTGTGCCTTCCTTGATCACTTACTCTGGCAGCTCATTCCAGGTACTCCCTACGCTCTCTCTCTCTCTCTAAAAGAAGATGCTCCTTGTGTCTTATTTAAAGCTTTCCCTTCTTATCTGTATTCTCCAATATTAGACTCTTAAACCTGGGGTGAGAGAAAACCAAGACCATCCTACCATCCTCTTATTCATATCCCTCAGGATTTTAAAAAGTTCTTTGAGATTATATCCCTCATTTTCCTGCACTCCAGGAATTAAAAATAGAGCATGGCCTACCTCTCACTATAACTTGGGCCTTCCAGTCCAGGCAGCATCTTCATAAATCTCTTTGCACCTTCTGCAGCTTGACAATGTTTTTCTTACAACCAGGTATCAAAACTGTATGAAATACTCCAAGTGCGACCTTACCAATGACTTATAAATGCAGCATAATGTCCCTGCTCCTAAACTTGATGCCCTTACTGATGAGGCCTGCATGCTAAATGCCTTCTTCACCACCGTCTTGTTGTGTAACTGCATTTAGTAAACTATGCATTTATACCCCCAGTCCCTCTGTTCCACAATATTTGTCAATGCCGTGTTGCTCACTGTCTAAGTTTTACCCAAAATGCATTTATCTAAGTTGAAATACATTTGCCATATAATGGTCTATTTCCCTAATTGTTGGAGATCTCTTTGCAATTCATTATAATCTGCTTCACTGTCAACAAGACCCCCAATCCCCCTTAATTTAGTATCATGAGCAAACTTGCTAATCATGACAGGTACTCTGCATTCACAACTCAGAATCAGGTTTATTATCATGGACATTCAATTTGTTACAAAATTAGGTTTTCTTTCCCAAAAGCAGCAGTACACCATGACATATAGATTACTATAAAATCACAATAAGTTACAGAGAATAAATACTGCAAAAGACAAATGATAAGGAATTAATAAATCTGATGGCAGAGGACAAGATGATGTTACTGTGATTGTGTGTGTGGGTCTTCAGGTTCCTGTATCTTCTCCCCAGTGGTAGTAATGTGAAGATGGGATGTCCCAAGTGGTGAGGGTTTTTAATAATGGATGCACCTTCTTCAAGCACCACCTCTTGAAGATGTTCCTTGATGGAGGGCATGCCTATGATGCAACTGGCTGAGCTTACAAACCTGCCACGTCTTGCGATTCTGTGCATTGGAGGCTCCATACCAGACTGAAATGTAAGCAATCAAAATACACTCCACTATACATCTGTAGAAATTTTCAAAAATCTTTGGTGACATACCAAATCTTGTCAAACTCCTAATGAAACAGAGCCATGGATTTTATAATAAGGTATTGGGCCCAAGATCCTCTTAGATCCTCTGAGATATTCTAGGTTCATAGCTTAAAGGGATAACTAAACTCTCCCCATTCCCACATACTTTGGTAGTCCCTAGCAAATCAAGGTAGAAAAGCTTCCACGCCAGTTCAGTAAGTTTTGAGTTGACTGTGGAGGCTACTATGGAGCTTGAATGAAGCAGGAGGTGCCTAATTGGACATTCAGAATTGTATTTGTGGAAATAATGAGTTCCTCTATACTCTAGGATTCGGTATGTTTGTGAAGGCACCCAGAACTCTTGGTGCCACCCTGAATATTCTTTCACAACTTGGGCAGTTATAGGTCAGGGATGTTCAAGTTCTACTTTAATTGCTATTCAATTATACATGAATAGAGCCTAAGGAACCTTATTGCTGGTCTGGATAGACAGGAAAGGCAGAGTGTCGAGAGTTGGCTGAGGTTGGTTCACTCTGGGCGCCAAGCTGATTTGGAGAGGTCGAGAATGGCTTCTTCAGCAAAGAAATTATTTTGTCACGATGAAATCACGAATGATTCGTTGTGCCTGGAACGTTTCATTGTGGGTACAGCCCAGGTCCTAATTGAGGCTGGGTCAATTTAAATGATGGCCCAGATGGTCTGGGAGAGAGCTGTGAGACTGCACCCGGCTGCTGTGCTTTGTGTCTGCAAACTCTGTGGCGATTTGCCCTGCTAATATGATGAACTGAATACTGAGGCTTTGGGCCGACTCTGCGGATTTGGATCTAAGGACTCAGTTTGGTTCGAGGGGAATGACGTTGTTGTTGTTCCTCACCTATTGTTTGCATGATTTGTTTTACTGTATTTGTTTTCTCTTTCTTTGTGGGGGTTGGTCTTTTTTTAAAAAATTGGGTTCTCTTGGGTTCCTTGCTTTGGGACTGCCTGGAAGTAAACAAATCTCAAATCTCAAGGTTGTATAATTTGATAATAAATGCGTTTTGAATCTTTGAAACAAAACAGCATTACTCCAGGGCCAAGGTGCAAATCACAGTACCAATAGTCATTCTCAGCACAAGACACATAAAAGACTGCAGTAAAATAGTCACACACCGAAAATTAGTCCAAGTCCCTGAGCTCATGAACATTGCAGTAGTCTGCAGTCGAATACAACACATTCTGGTGAGTGACCACCTGAAGACAGCACCGACTCCCACATGGACACTGAGCCACACTGCCTCCCGCACTCCAGTGGAGCGCACTGACTCCGAAGCCTCTCTCCTGGGCGGCTGCAGGCAGGGAACACCATGGCCTGAGACCTAGTCCTTAGCACGACTGAGGCCATGAAGCTGCTCCACTCTCTGCCCCCACCATTCATCAACAAAGCAATGATGCATCCTTGCAGCATTCCAGACCACCAATGTCCAACAGGGTACTGCCATCACAAGGAAAGCAACCAAGGCAATCACTTACTGTTAGAATGCACGCCTCCATCGTGCACCCACTCCAAAGCCTCTCTGATGTCGGCAGCAGCAGCACAATCCTCATTAAGTCCAGCTTCCTCAGTTTCTCCGCCAATAAGCAACTCGCTAATTGCGTAGTCAGCAGTACTGTAAATTCTTATTGTACAGCGGGGTCTTGTGATTGCAAAAAATATTTAGAAAAAAAGAAGCCAGTGCATCCAAGCACGCCACTGTCTTACTAGAAGATGTTGTCTTGGGAGAATCCATGGGTGAATTTGAAGAATTTTTCTGCAGGTTGTACCTCTCTGGTACTTTGCTGTGAATATGTATGTCTCAGAAGCAGACCAAATGATCTAGAGCACTCCTGTCCTCTAAGCCAACAGCACTATGCTGCTTTTGGTGTTTTGATCTTCAAGTAACTCTTTTGCCTAGACAGCCAAAGTTTCAGCTAGTGATGATGAATTTTATCATGGACATCTACCTACACAGGGTGACAGAGAGAGATACAGCAGTGACCAGTGAGGGCATACCAAGTGACACTGAGGTAAGCAATCAACAGTGGCAGAAGGACTGGTGGCCAGGAGTCACCGAACACAGAGATTACCAGACTGAGCAGGATTAGGGAAAATAGTTGGTTAAGGTAAAAGCACAAGGTCACAGAGTCTTAGAAAAGTAGTACAGCACAGAAACAGGCCCTTTGGCCTGTCCAGTCTGTGCTGAACAATTTAACCAGCCTACTCCAATTAACCTACACTGGACCATAGCCCTCGAAGCTGAATGGAGAGCATTGAAGACATTTAAAGCAGTATCACTTTGGAGAAACAAGTGAATAGGTGGCTTACACAGCTTGCTATCAACATGGGCACATCTCAAGAATGCATGCTCTACTCTCTACACTCATGACTGTTTAGCCAAGCACAGCTCAAACATCATAAGACATAGGAGCAGAATTAGGTTATTCAGCCTGCAAGTCTGTTCATCATTCGGTCATGGTTAATTTATTATCCTTCTCAATACAACTCCAATGCCTTCTCCCTGTAACTTTTGATGGCCTTAATAATCAAGAACCTATGAGCCTTCACTTTAAATATACCAAATAACTTGTCCTCCATAGCTGTCTGTGGCAATCTATTCCACAGATTCACCACCATCTGACTACAGAAATTCCTTCTCATTTCTGTTCTTAAGGAACATCCTCGTACTCTGAGGCTGTGCCCAGTGGTGCTAGGCACCCCCCACTATAGGAAGCATTTCATCCAAGTCCACTCTACTTAGGGCTTTCAATATTCAACAGGTTTCAATGAGATTCTCTCCCCCCGCCCCCCCCCCCCCGAGTTCTTCTAAACTCTACCCAGTATGGGCCCAGAGCCATCAAATGCTCCTTATACATTCACCCTTTCATTCCCAGGATTATTTCTGTGAACCTACTCTGGACCGTCTCCGATGCCACCACATGCTTTCTTAAATAAGGAGCCCAAAACTGCTCACTATACTCCAAGTGCGATCTGACCGATCCTTATGAAGCCTCAACATTACATCCTTGCTTTTTTGTTCTAGTGCTCTAGAAATCAACGTTGCACTTGCCTTCCTTACCACTGACTAACCTTTAGGGAATCCTGCATGAAGATTCCCAAATCCCTTTGCACCTCCGATTTCTAAAATTATTGCTCCCATTTAGAAAAGTCTATGTCTTTATTCCTTCTACCAAAGCACATGACCGTACAATTCTGTACACTGTATTCCATCTGCCACCTTCTTGACCATTCTCCTAATCTATCCAAGTCCTTCTGCAGACTCCCTGCTTTCTCAGCATACCTACCGCTCCACCCATTTTTGTATCATCTGCAAACCTGGCCACAAGTCATCAATTCCATCATGCAAATCATTGACAGATAACATGAAAAGAAGTGTTCCGAACACTGACCCTGTGGAATACCAGTAATCACTGGCAGTCAACTAGAAACCCATTTATTCCCACTCTGCCCTCTGCTAGTCTTCTATCCATGTTGACATCTTTTCTGTGATACCATAGGCTTTTTTTGAAAATCATGTTTACCAGTCTCGTGTGCGGCACCTTGTCAAACGCTTTCTGAAAATCCAAGTAAACAACAATCCAATGAATCTCCTTTGCATATCTTGCCTGTAATTTCCTCAAGGAATTGCAATAGATTGTCAGGCATGGTTTCCCCGTAGAGAAACCACGCTGACTTCAGCCTATTTTATCATGCGCCCCTAACATCTTCCCAACCACTTAAGTCGAACTAACTGGTCTATAACTTCCTTTCTTTTGCCTCCTTCCCTTCTTCAAGAGTGGAGTGACATTGTCAATTTTCCAGTCATCCAGAACCATTCCTGAATCTAGTGATTCTTGAAAGATCACTACTAATGATGCCACAATCTATATAAATTCTCAGATTACACCACTATTGTTGGTAAAACAGACTGACCAATCCTCACTGCACATAAATGGTTCCCCCGTGGAGACAGTTAGGAGCACCAAGTTTCTGGGAGTGCACATGATGAACAATCTCACCTGATCCTTCAACTCCACCTCTTTAGTCAAGAAAGCAGAGCAGCATCTCCACTTCCTGAGGAAACTAGTTTCCCCCACCCTCTTATTCTAATCATTTTTTACAGGAGCATCATTGAGTGTCCTAACAAGGTGCATCACCATCTGGTACCAGAATAACAAGGCATCTAACCCCAACACCCTTCAAAGGATTGTGAGACCTGCTGAAAGGATCATCGGGGTCACTCTTCACCAATCCAAGATATTTACCAGAAGTACTGCATCCGTAGGGCCCTTAGCATTGTCAATGATTCATCCCATCCATCCAACAATCTTTTTGACACCCTACCATCAGACAAGCGGTACCACAGCATTAAGACAAGGATTACTATGATGGGAAAAAGCTACTTTCCCCAAACCATGAGACTACTGAGCTCCCTGCCACCACCTAGGTCTCACCACTTATAAAGCACCGGTAGTATTATACTGTTTACTTTTTAAATTTGTGTCGTAAATGCACCTTATTATTTGTTAAGTTAGTTGTGGTTAATTGGAAAGAGTGATATCACCAGATATATGACTAAGTAGGTGAAAGGCAAATCACAGTGGAGAAGCTCTGAAAGTGGTTAAACTATAAGGGCTAGCAGCAAATTTATTGTCCTTTCACAAACAATCTAATGTTAATATAAGCTATCAATAAACTAATAAGTGAGTGGAAAGACTAATTTTGACAGCTCAGGGAATCTTTTGGGACTGTGATATGTGGGAGTTCAGGAAATCGAGATGATTCCAGATTTCCACATCTGCAGGAAGTCTCTCTGGCTCTGGTTTGTCAGCGAACTTGAACACAACTTGCAGACACTCTTAAGTACAAGACTTGGGAAGGGAAAGAGCAGTACTGAGAGGGCAGTCTCTAACTGGACTGAAGAGAGACTGGCGATGGAGCTGAAAGGAATAAGAAGGACATAGCAGAAGTCTTCACTGTGGTGGTGGGATGTTGTGGGGAGGGATCTACAAGAAATGGATGTACTTAAGGTGAAGCAGTTTAAAAGTAAATGAGATAATCATAATAGAAAAAATGAAAAAGTGTTAGATAATGATACGTTGGCTCACAATGATCCCTCTGATTTTTTTTTAACAACTGCACCGATCAACCATTGCTCTGAGCAGGAAATGTTTTTACACAGCCTGAAATTACAGACAATTCCAGCTGCATGGCAATAAAGGCTATGTGTGCAGGAGCTTTTCAATTACCGCGTGGCCACGCAACCATGCAGCTTCGAGGAAGCGGTGGCCAGATGAAGATCAAACAATAGAATGGTCAAGTAAAACATATAGAACACAGGTCAGTTGACCCAAATTATCTGTTTCTGTACTGCACATCTTATCAAATGCCATAAGAAACTCTATTTTCTATGTACACAAACATATAAAAATCTTGTTTCTTTAAATGATGATTTGTATTTTTTTATAAAATAGTTCAGATGACCATTATGTTTTTTAGTCTTATGTTTTATTAAACAATTTTATTTATAACTATTAATTGTTCATCTATTTTATTGCCGGGACAATTTATGTTAGTAACACAATAAATTCTGCAGATGCTGGAAATCCAAAGCAACATACACACAATGCTGGAAGAACTCATCAGGGCATGCAGCATCCAATGGAATGAACACATAGTTAATGTTTTGGACCCAGATCCTTTTTCAGGACTGGAAAGGAAAGGGAGAGACACCAGAATAAAAAGGAGGTGGGAGGGGAGTACAATAGCTTGATGGTGATAGGTGAAGTAGGAAAGATAAAAGGCTGGAGAAGAAGGAATGTGATAGAAGAAGAGAGTGGACCACATGAGAAAGGGAAGGGGGGAGGCACCAGGGGTAGATGATAGGCAGCTAAGAAGTAAGAGGTCAGAGAGAGGAATAGAGAAAGAGGGGAGGGGAAGGGAAACATTGTTTTACCAGAAGGAGAAATTGATATTCGTGCCATCATCCACTCCATAATGTACTGGTTAGGAACAGGAGTACATTCAGCCAGAGACTCATTCCACCGAGATGTAACACTGAGCGTCATAGGAAGTCATTCCTGCCTGTGGCCATCAAACTTTACAACTCTTCCCTCGGAGTGTCAGACACCCTGAGCCAATAGGCTGGTCCTGGACTTATTTCCACTTGGAATATTTTACTTATTATTATTTAATTATTTATGGTTTTATATTGCTATATTTCTACACTATTCTTGGTTGGTGCGACTGTAACAAAACCCAATTTCCCTCGGGATCAATAAAGTATGTCTGTCTGTCTGTCTGAGGTTGGAGGCTACCCAGATGGTAAACATGGTGTTGCTCCTCCGTCCTAAGGATGACCTCATCATAGCACATGAGGTGGCCATGGACCGACATGTTGGAACAGAAATGGCAATCAGAATTAAAATGCTTGATTACCAGAAAGTTCTGCTTTTGACGAGATGTGCTCGACGAAGTTTATGTTACTAATATGTATGAATGACTTAGATGAAGGAATCCATGCATATCCAAATGAAACAGTATTGGAAAAACAGTGTATAATTTGTATAAAAGGGAGCATAAGGTTATAGAAAATGTAAGAAAGAACAAATCTGTAGCAGATAATTACAAAATTGGGGAGGGTGAAAAAGAATGCAGGGTCATTCAGCTAGAGAGAGGAGAATATTTGCTCAGTGCTGAACAACTTTGGCAGGGGTGAGGGCACCACGGTAGAGTAGTGGTTAGTACAATGCCATTACAGCTCGAGGCATCGGAGTTTAACATTCAATTCTGGTCTCCTCTGTAAGAAAGTTTGTACATTCCTTCCCGTGTGCGCATGGATTTCTGGCAGGTGCTCCGGTTTCTTGTTACAGTCCAATACAGATTATTAGTCATTGTAAATTATCCAGCCATTAGGCAAGGGTTTATTAGGTGGGTTGCTGGGCGGCACAGATCAAAGGGCTGGAAGTGCCTGTTCTGCGCTGTACCTCTAAATAATGTGTGCAGGTTCAAAGGCTACTATTTAAAATTTATTTAAATGCTTTAAGATATATTTTTAAATAATTTAGATCGTGGACCCAAGAAAAGCATCTGGAAGAGTCAGGGTACTTGGCCACATACTAAAAGACCTGTGCTGATCAACTGGCTGGAGTGTTCATTGAGATCCTAAACCTCTCGCTTCAGCAGTCTAGGTACCCACCTACTTAAAGTGGCTTCAATTATACTGGTGCTTAAGAAGTATGCGGTAACCTACCTCAATGACTGTCATCCAGCAGCACTCACATCCACAGTGATGAAGTATTTTGAGAAGCTGGTGATGAAACACATCACCTCCTGCCTGAGAAGCAACTTGGATCTGCTCCAATTTGCCTACTGGTGCAACAGGTCCACAGCAGATGCCATCTCCATTGGCTCTTCACTTAACCCTAGAACATCCGGACAGCAAGGATGCACACATCAGGCCTCAATACCATCAAAACTAATCAATAAGCTTCATGACCTTGGCCTCAATACGTCCTTGTGTAATTGAACCCTCGATTTTCTCACTTGCAGACCTCGTTCAGTTCAATTAGCAACATTTCTTCCATCAGCACAGGTGCACCACAAGACAGTGTGCTTAGCCCCCTGCTCTACTCACTTTACACTTATGACTGCGTGGCTACGCACAGCTCTAATGCCATATTCAAGATTGCTGATGATACCACTATTATTATCCCTCAACCATCAAGCTCTTGAGCCAAAGGGGGTATAACTTCACTCAACTTCACTTCATCATTGTTCAGGTGCCTTGCCATTCCGCGTGGGTGATCATGTCTCTCCATCCATCACGGTCCCTGACCCTCCGAATTGTAGTTGTTGCCTCCCCTGTTTCTAACCGTGATGTTAATCCATCTGTCATTTTTACTCTCTGCCTGCCTCTGCTTCTTTTTCCTTCCAGCTTTCCAGTTGTAACTAAATGTTCTAATGTCTCTCTTTGCAAGATGTGTCCAAAGAATTTTGATTGCTGTTTTCTGATTGTTTTAAGTAATGTACATTTTGTTTTCGTTCTCTGTAAACTTCTTCGTTGGTTATCCTGTCCGTATATGATATGCAAAGCATTCTTCTGAGGTACATCTCTGCTGCATTGATTCTTCTTTCCATTGCATTTGTGATGGTCCGTGACTTGCAGCCATACATCAATTTAGGAAGAATGTAGCAGCTGAGAGTTCTAAGGCGGATGCCAATTGCTATTTTCTTGTTTGTTAGGACGTTGGGATATCAGGTTTCTTTGATATTACAACTACTTCAGTTTTCTTTTTGTTTAAGGTTAGTCCAAGTCTTTCACTCTGTGTTGATGGTAGATACTAGTTTCTGTAAATTTACTTCACTGATTGTGGTGAACTACATATACCTGTCTGGACACGCCCCCTGCTGACTGCTCCTGTGGCTCCTCCCACAGACCCCTGTATAAAGGCGATCAAGGCCTGAACCTGGCCTCTCAGTCTCCAGGATGTAGTATGGTGGTCACTCACTGCTTGTTCCTTCTTCCAGTCAATAAAAGTCGATATCTCGCCTTTACGTCTCAGAGTGAGTTATTGATGGTGCATCACTGATAAATTTACCCCATCACTGAAATGTTCCCACAACCTATGAACTCACTTTCAAGGATTCTTCAGTTCATGTTCTTGATATTTATCGCTTTTAAAATGCATTATTACTTTTGTTTTGTATTTGCATAGTTTGTTGTCTTTTGCACACTGGTCAAACTGCCAAGCTGGTGCGGTCTGCCATTGGTTCTATTATGGTTATTATTCTATTTGAACTTATTGTGTATGCCCACAAGAAAATGAATCTCTCAGGACTGCATACAGTATGATGACATATATGTACTTTGTTAATAAATTTACCTTGAACTTTGAGGTACCAGATCTTGATTTAATTTAGTAATATCCCAAATCATCAATTAATCCTGTATAATTTTTGTCTAATCTTCATTTATCATTTTGAAAATGCTTGTCCATGACTCTGACCAATTAAACCAGTTTCATTGTACTGACTCCTTATTCTCTGTCTATGTAATGCATTGTTTAAACATTAACTAACCAAAAATTGTCAATAAGCCCAGGCTTCCCCTACAGGTTATTCCTGGAGGTACTTACTCCAAAAGGTCTTCAGCCTCCTCGTACAGCGCATCAGCTGCAATAAGGATGCTATCGTTAGGCTGGATCCGTTGTGTTTGGGGTAAATAACGTACAACGTAACGCGAACTCGCCTGTCTCCGATTTGCCGTTGCGTATTGTGGGTTTTGTAGTTTCGTTGGACATCAGTTCGGTTCTGGTTCAGAGAAGTCGAAGCCTTTAGAACTACAACTCCCATAGGGCTGCACCGGGAGGGTGGCGATCGACGTCAGGCTCCGCGTGAGCGGGGATATTGAAATGGCGGCCATGGAAACGGGCAGTTCCGACTCTGATGGCTCGGAGGAACTGTCCCGTTTCAGAGAGGCAGCGTGGAGTGTCGATGCTCGGACGGCGACAGGTACTGCAGATCTCTTAGCGAATTTCCACCTGGATTTATTCCAATTCTATCTTGGTTTACTTTAGTGTGCATCTCTAGACTTCGTTTTAAATCCAGTTTAAAGTACCTTAAAATGAATTGCATAGTTTCTAGACTGTCATTAAGGGTGCATACCCTTTGCTTCTTTCTTCTGAGTAATTTGCCATTTAATTTTTTTTAATGACACACGCACTTATCTCGAAACTGTAGAATTGTCACAAAAAAACTTACTAAGTTCCCTAACGTCCTTTGGAGTAGGAAAATTGTCATGCTTTCCTGACCTGGGTTATATGTGATTTTAAATACATCGGTGTGTTTGACTAACAGCGACAGTAGGAGTTGGTAGTAAGTTCTGGTAGTGCCTGCGAATTCTACATACTGTAAAATGCGTAAAATATTTTTAGATTTTAATGCACTGATTCATATTTGAGACTTTTCATGTTACTCATGATCACTTTCAGTCTTGCTCTCGTGAGTTTCAAATTCTGATACCTCTCAGTTGCAAAAAAAATTAACAAGAGTTTTTTTGCTTTCGGTTCTGGATGCTGTCAGACCTTTTAAGTTATATGGTTGGTTCGTATATTGAACAGCTATTGTCAATGGAAATATTAGTTACCGTGAAAGATCAGGAAGTATATTTGAAAAATGTACCTTGTAAAATTAATGGTTCAACAAAATCTAAAATGGGAATTCAAGGGAAGCAAATATTATTTGCGTCTTGAGCAGTTAACGGGTCCCTAATGGAAGCATGTCATTCATCACAATGTGGCCTGGCTTGTTACAGGCTCTAAAGTACACAAAGATAATTTAAAGCCTATACCTGCTTCCATTCTGGCTAGGTTCATTTACTTACAAACATTTATCATCCCTGTGAAAACTGCTGTCTGTAGCTGTAATCAATTAGATTGCCATTGTCCAAGTAATCTTTCTTAGTCCACTAATATGTCATGTAAGTAGCATTTCCCCCTTCTAGGATTGTGCCAATCCATCTTCCATTTTAAAATTCAACAGCACTTGGTCCTCAAAAAAAACTTTCCATTATACCACACCTCCATCAGTCATAGGGTTTTTTCAAGTCTTTGGTCTTAAAAAGATAATTCTACTCAGTCCTATCAAAGGCTTTTTCTGCATCTAAGGATAATATACACTCTGATTTTTTTTTGGATGGTGAATATATCACATTCAATAACTGACGTATATTAAAATGTGAGTAACGATTTTTAATAAATCCTGTCTGGTCATGTGATATAATAGATGGTAAAATATTTTCAAGTCTTCAAGCCAAGATTTTGGATAAGATTTTTTGCATCAACATTTAATAGAGATCGGTTTGTATGAAGAACATTCGGCTGGATTTTTTTTTAAGAATAAGAGAAATAAAAGCTGAGTAAAAAGATTGAGGGAGTTTACCTGATTTAAAGGACTCTGATAAAACAGAGGATAAATAAGGTGTAAGTAAAGTAGTGAAAGTTTTATAAAACTCCCCAGGAAAGCCGTCAGGTCCTGGGGTCTTACCAGAATGTAAAGCACGTATAGCCTCAGCCACTTCTTCATTGGAAATAGGCTGATCTAACTGTGTTAGGCTATCAACAGACAATGTAGGAATGTTGATATTACTGAAAAAAGCATTCATATAGGTATCATTTAAAGAAGAGAGACTGATATAAGGTAAAAGTCTTTAAATACGTTGTTAATTTCAGAATGGTCGGATATCTTAGTACCATTATCTTTAAAAATTTCTGTGATTTGACGATTAACTGTAAAAGATTTTAAGCGATTGGCTAATAAACTACCTGTTCTATCCCCGTGAATGTAAAATTGAGTTTTATCTCTCAACAGCTGTCGTTCAATTGGGTAAGTCAGCAGAAGATTATACTTGGATTGGATTTCAATGCGCTTACTATATCTAGTTTGATCTGGAGATAGAGCATACTTTCGATCAAGATCTTTTAATATCGCTGCTAGGTCAGACCTTTTTTTTCAGCTTTTTTCTTTATATAGATAGAGTAAGAGATAATTTCTCCACGAATATATGCTTTACAAGTATCCCAGACCATAGTACCAGCAGTATCTCCTTTAAAATTTTCTTTAAAGAAAAAAGTAATATGGTTTTCCAAAAACTTTAGAAAATTTTTATCAGATAATAATGATAAGTTAAAACGCCAACTTCTGTTTGGTACAGAGTAAACAGGTAATCGTAAAGCCAGAAGCATAGGTGCATGAAAAGTTTAAATTTAGGCCTAATTTTATTCGTTGGGTTAAATTACTTTACTTGTCTCCTACCGCTCAGGTTATTACTAACTCTCAAATTTCTAAGCCCTTTAAATTACAGCGGGGAACTAGACAAGGTTGCCCTCTTAGTCCTTTACTTTTTGTTTTAGCTATAGAACCCTTAGCAATAGCATTTCGAGAATCTAAGGACATTTCTGGTATACTAAGGGAAGGTATGACTCATAAAATTTCATTATATGCTAATGATATTTTACTTTTTAATCTCTAACACTGAAACTTCTTTACCTTCTGTTCTTTCTTTAATTTCCCAGTTTAGTTCTTTTTCAGGGTATAAGCTGAACTTACATAAAAGTGAGTTATTTCCTTTAAATGACCTAATGTCATCAAATGCCAAATTTCCATTCCAAGTTGTTACAAGTCAATTTACATATCTAGGTGTAACAATTACTAAAAACTTCAAGAATTTATTTAAAGAAAACTTAAACCCCTTATTTAATTATGTGAAAAAGACACTTTCTAAATGGTCTCCTCTTTCTTTATCTCTAATTGGCAGAATTAATTCAATTAAAATGAAGATTCTTTCTAAATTTTTTAAAAATCTTTTTCAGGCCTTACCTATTTTTAATCCTAAGACCTGCTTTGATTCTTTAGATTCAATTTTAACATCTTAACAAGCATGCTTGTTTAAGTAAAGTTTACCTACAAAGAAATAGATGGGTGGATTAGCCCTACCCAATTTTAGATTTTACTATTGGGCTGCCAATATAAGGAATATTACTTTCTGGTCTTATTATATTTATTGTAAAGATCGCCCATCAAGGGTCTCCTTAGAAGTTAATTCTGTTTTATAAATAAATAAATCCTCTATTGTCTCTCTTCTTGGATCATATTCTTCTTTTTCAGCAAATAAAATAACAGACAACATAATTGTTAAGCAAACTTTAAGAATTTGGTCTCAATTTAGGAAATTTTTTGGTTCAGCAAATTTTTCATTATCATCTCCCATTCTCCTTAATTTTTTTTTTATCCCTTCCATGACTGACAAAGTCTTTAAGGATTGTGATAAACTAGGTATTAAGTGTTTTTGGGACCTGTTTATCTCAGGATCTCTTGCTTCATTTGACCAATTGTCAACTAAATTTGCACTCCCAAAAACACATTTTTACAAATACCTTCAAATTAGAGATTTCTTACGTTTCCAATTAACTACTTTTCCTTTAGGTCCTGATAAAAAAAAAATTTACTGGACAATCTTTTAAATTTAAAACCTTTTGTTAATGGTTCTATTATCGGTATCTATAACTTGTTGATTGAATCTAGACAAGTCTTTTTAGATAAAATAAAAAAGCTTGGGAGGATGATCTAAATTGTCAGATTTCTGATGATGGAATACAATTCTTAAACGGGTTAATAAATCATATTTCTGTGCTCGCCATTCTCTTCTACAATTTAAAGTGGTTCAAACAGCTTACATTCCTAAACAGAAGCTGTTCAGTTTTTATCCCAATGTTTCTCCACTTTGTAATAAATGCAACTCTGCTGATGCCTCTTTAATTCGTATGTTTTGGTTTTGGCCTAAAATTGAAAAGTTTTGGCAGGAAGTATTCCATACCTTCTCACAACTTTTTAGGGTCCAATTTGACCCACATCCCCTTACTGCCTTGTTTGGTATTATTCCAGATGAAGATATAACTTTAAATACTTCTAACCTACAAGTTTTAGTTTTTACCTCTCTTTTAGCAAGGAGAGCAATCTTGCTTAAATGGAAGGAGTCTACCCCTCCTACACATCTTCAATGGCTACGTGATATTATGTCTTATTTAAATTTAGAAAAGATCCGCTGCTCAGTCTTAAATTCGAAACAATCTTTTTAAGATATCTGGGGACCTTTCCTAAATTACTTTTCCAATTTATAAAGTTTAGCAGTGCGCAGACTTTTATGTATATTTTTATTTTCTCTTCTTAAGTGAATATGTTTTCTTTTCTAATTTATCTATTATCATCCATCAGCTTTTTTACTTTGGTAGTTGGTAGGGAGTTGACTTTTTATATAAAAAAATTTCTTTTATGATGTATGACCTATCTTTAAATTTTTGATTACAGAGTGGTATACCTTTATGTGTTATGCTATAACATTTTGATCAATTTTATCACAATATATGAATGTACACAAGTTATGTTGAGATGTACCTATGAGTTGCACTCTGTAAATCTTTTTTTTTCTGAATAAAAATATTATAAAAAGAAGTCTTTGGTAGTTGTAATACCGTAATGTTTAACATGGTAATCTCAATCTGGTTGTCACCATTTTTCTGTATTGAAATTGTGGAAAAACCTATGTAAGAACATTAGAAAGTATATTAAGAACAGATGGGTACACAGAAAAATGTTCTGCGATATATCAATATTAGCACTATTTGGAAATGAAAAATGGTAATGAAATGCAATACTGGTGCATTAAAATAGCTGGGTTAGTCTTATAAATAGAATAAGAAATTGAAAAGCCTAAACATTATTTAGTATTAGTCTTTGTAGTCAAAAATAATGGTTAACATTCCTGTGAAAATTATGATTTAAGACAAGAGTGGATATCATTTTGATGGAGAGGTAGTAATGGGGAACAGAGAAATGGCATATGAACTGAGTCAGTGCTTTGCATCAGTTTTCACTGTGGAAGACACCAGCAGTATGCCAGAAATTTGAGAGTGTCAGGGGAACAGAAGTGAATGTAGCTGCTATTACTAAGGAGGTGGTGCTTGGGAAGCTGGAGGGTCTGAAGGTAGATGGTCACCTGTTCCAGATGGATTACACCCCAGTGTTCTGAAGGAGATGGCTGAAGAGGTAATGGAAGCAGTAGAAGTGATCTTTCAAGAATCACTAGGTTCTAGTCTGGAAAATTGTAATGTCACGATTCTGTTTAGGAAGGGAGGGAAGCAAAAGAAAAGAAATTGTAGGTCAGTTAGCCTGACTTCAGTAATTGGGAAGATGTTGGACTCTGTAATCAAGGATGAGGTTCTGGAGTACTTGGGGAAGCATGATAAAATAGGCCAAAATCAGCATGGATTCTTTAAGGGGCAATCTTGCTTTGACAAATCTATTGGAATTCTTGGGGGAAACAACAGGTAAGATAGATGGAGAGTCAGTGGATATTCAGAAGGCCTTTGATGAGGTGCTGCACATGAGGCTGCTAAACAAGATGAAAGCCCATGGTTATTACAGGAAAGATTGGCTAGCAGAAGGCAGAGTCGGAATAAAGGGGGTCGTTTCTGTTTGGCTGTCTGTGACTAGTGGTGTTCTGAAGGGGTCAATGTTGGGACTGCTTATTTTTGCGCTATAAGCCAATGATTTGGATGATTAAATTGGTTTTGTGGCCAAGTTTGCAGAAGGGCAGACAGTGTTGAGGAAGCAGGGAGTCTGCAGAAGAACTTGGACAGATTGGGGGAATGAGCAAAGAATCAGGTGTGAAGGGACTTTGAAGTCCTAGTGCAGGATTCCTTGAAGGTTAACTTGAAGACTATGTTTGCCTTCCTTGCTACCAACTCAATGTTAGCATTAATTTCAAGCAGACTAGAATACAAAAGGAATGATGTAATGCTGAAGCTTTATTAGGCATTGGTCAGATCACATTTGGAGTATTGTGAACAGTTTTGTGCCCCTTGTCTAAGAAAAGATGTACTGGCAGTGGAGAGGAGCCAGAAAAAGGTTCATGAGCATGATCCTGGGAATGAAAGGGTTAACATACGAGGAGCATTTGATGGCTCAGGGCTGTACTCACTGGAGTTTAGAAAAATGATGAAGGATCTCATTGAAACCTGTAGAATATTGAAAAGCTATACAGTTGGCCCTCCTTATCCGCGGGGGATCGGTTCCGGGACTCCCCGTGGATACCAAAAAACGTGGATGCTCAAGGTTCTTATATAAAATGGCTTAGTATTTGCACATAACCTACTCACATCCTCCCGTATACTTTTAAATCATCTCTAGATTACTTATAATACTTAATACGATGTAAATGCTGTGTAAATAGTTGTTACACTATATTGTTTGGGGAATAATGACAAGGAAAAGAAGTTTGTACGCGAGGCGAGCAATGCTCAAATAAGTGCTGGACAGAGAACTTATGGGTTTTCCCGATCCGCGGTTGGTTGAATCTCTGCATGCGGAACCCGCGGATAAGGAGGGCTGACTGTATACAGTGAATGTACACTGGGTGTTTCCTATAGTGGTGGAGGGAGGTCTAGGACTAGAGGACGCAGCCTTAGAGTAAAAAGACATCCCTTTAGAACAGATGAGGAACTTCTTTAGCCAAAGGTTAGTGAATCTGTGGAATTCAATACCACTTGTGGCTGTGGAGGCAAAGTCATTGGGTATATTTAAATTGGAGGTTGTTAACTTCTTGATTAGTAAGGTTGTTAAAAGTTACAGAGAGAAAACGGGAGAATGGGGTTGAAAGATAATAAATTTGCCATAAGGGAATGAAGAGCAGACGTGTGCTGAATGGCCTAATTCTGCTATCACTTGTGATTGGAAATAATTAATGGAATTGAGAAGATAGTGTTTAGAGAAAGCATTAATATTAAAAGCATAAATCCCTATGTCTGGGAAGATGGATACTTGAGGGAGGTCAGAGATGTTGCAGCAATCACCATCTTCAAGAAAGGGAACAAGTTTAATCGTGGTAATGAGTGCAGAATCTCCCTCCTGCCTATCACGGGGAAACTCATAGTGGGGCTCTGCCTCAGTCACCTCCACATAATTACCAAAGAGCTGCCCTCTGAACCATTGTGGGTACTTTCCATCAAGAGGCTGATGGCATGTCATTTTCATCAAAAAAAAATCCAATATTAGAATGTAGGCTGCAGAACTAACCACTATAAATACATGGTTGACAGTGCCAATGTCTTTGATTCCATCAGTTGGTGGAGCTATTGATTATCCTTCAAGTTTGCCTGTTCATAGAAATGTCTTTATCTTGTGCTTGCTCCATGACAACATGCAAGCTTTGATATTAACCAACTAATATAACCATTCTCTGTGAATTTGGTGTCAAATGAAGTTGTTTTACTGCACCAATATTTTTTCACTCTTCTTGCAAAGTTACATCTCACCTTCAAAAAATTTTCCACAGTGTCAGATTTGATCTTCAGAACTGATGGGCAGTTCTTCAACTTGTATAAACTGTACCTAAGGTTGTCCAAACCTTTACTGCCAAGTGGCAGTATGCAATTGATGCTTGTGTTTGCAGATTTAAAGCTGAACTGCACTTTATAGCAGACACTTTTACAGAAGTATGGGAGAGGATGAACCATGCATTCATCGTTCAGATGGGTGAGGTACTCTGTCACCTTGTTCTGCTGCATCACATTGCTCTTCAGTAGAAGGGTCATAGAAATGTCCAGTTTCCATATCTTGGGAGATGCTGTTGGAAAAGGCAAACATTAATGAAATCCAACTTTAATGCACCAAAACAGCCTTTGTTGATTCAAGTCAAATTGAATTTATTGTCATATGAACAGGCATGGTGTGGTACTCGTACAATGAAAAACTTTTCAGAGCAGCACCACAGGCATGTAGACTTTTGACAACAAAACGTAAAATTATATAAAGCAGTGAAGTAAAACACTGGTTTGTTTTGCACATTCTGAAACAGCTTTATGATAATGCAAGAGGTAGTCCTTAGTGTTCTGTTGCTGGGGTAGGATCAGGTTTGCAAACTTGATCTACAGTAAAGTAGCTGTCTTGATCGAATGTGAGTTTTGGACTTCTGTACCTCCTGCCTGATGGTAGCAATGAGAAAGCATAGCTTGGATCCTGGGGATCCTTGGCAGTAAATGATACCTTCTTGAGACAGCCCATCCTGTCAATAGAGAAGAGCTGTGCCTGAGATGGACTGGGCTGTATCCACTATTCTCTTGCACTGTAATTACTGTGCCAGGCCAAGATGCAGCCTGTCAGGATGCTTACTGATAACCATCTTCAGTTGCACTATAGTATGTTTAGCTAACTGACAAATTTCCTTAAGCTCTGAGGAAGCTGAAGTGTTGATGCCCTTTATGATTGAATAAACCTGATGGACCCAAGACAAGTCATCCAAGATGTTAATGCCCAGAAATTTGAAGCTGTTAACTTTACCACAGACCCACCACCAAAATTGGACATACAGTCTCTTGACTATTCTGGTCAATGAATTATTTATTGGTTTAGTGTTGTGGCACAACTCAACCTGGTGTCATATCTCTTCTTTGTGCAGACTCAACTCCACCCATTACTTGGCCAACAATGGTGATGTCTTCTCTGAATTTGCAAATGGTATTGGAGCTGAACTTAACCATAGTTCTGGGTGTGAAGAGTGGTGCACGGCTAATGTCCCCGTGGAATGTGTGGGTTTTCCCCCAATGCTCTGGTGTCGTCCCACAGTCCAAAGGCGTATAGTACTGGGTATGTCAATTGGTCATTATAAATTGTCCCATGATTAGGTTAGGGCTAATTGGGGTCGTTGGAGTTTGCAAGAGCAGTGCTGCTCAAAGGGCCAGAAGGTCCTACTCCATGTGTATTGCTATTTAAAAATAAAAATAAGCACCCAGCCCTGTGATGATGGTTAGTGAGGAGGAGATACTGTTACCTATCCATTCCAATAAGGAAGTCAAAGATCCAGTTGCAAAGGCAGATATTGTTTCAAAAATACATTCAATGTCAGAGAAATGTATACAATAGACATTCTGGAATGCTTTTTCTTCACAACCATCCATGAAAACAGAGGAGTGTCCCAAAGAATGTGGCCCAGGTCCTGGAGCTTAGTGGACAAGTTTTTAAGGCATGATTGTTGAATGCCAAGCAGCTTGATGTATGTATTTGAAGAATATTTGAATATTAAAATCTCAGATGGTGACGACAGGGCATACAGGAGTGAGATATACCAACTAGTTGAATGATGTCATAGCAACAACCTTGCACTCAACATCAGCATGACCAAAGAGCTGATTGTGGACCTCAGAAAGGGTAAGATGAGGAAACACACATCAATTTTCATAGATCAAAAGTAGAGAGAGTAAGCAATTTCAAGTTCTTTGGTGTTAATATTTCTGAGGATCTAACCTGGCCCCAACATACCAATGCAGCTATAAAGAAGGCAAGACAGCAAATCTTTTTCATTAGAAGTTTGAAAAGATTTTGTATGTCACCTAAAACTCTCAAAATTCTATGTTTATTTCTCTATATTATCATGTATTACATTGTGCTGCCGCTGCAAAGACAAATTTCACGACCTATGCCAGTAATGTTAAACTTGATTCTGATTCTTCAGACCTGGGCACAATTTGTGATCTACTTGTCAGCTATGCTACCTGCCCTCTATGTGCTCTTGAAACCTGGATTTTCTACAGTATATATCTTGATGCTGGAAAAAATCCTGCCTGCTTTTTCTACAAAATTATTCTAATTCATGGGAAAGATAAGTAAAGCAAAGTTGTTGTCTTCCAGGCTAATAGCCCAATACTGAATGTCTTTAGTTGCACTCACTGGACTACTGTGGGCCAGTACATGCCCAAGGCCTGGTTCTTTAAATGGACTCGGTTCCATGTTCTATTATGGAAAGAGATTATCAGGCAGATGTGGAGGTAAGGATTCAAGGATGTGCTGACAGCCTCCCCCGAAGAAGTACAACATCTCCACTGACTCCTGGGAATCTCTGGCTGATGACTGCTTAGCATGAAGAAGATTTGGGATGGCAATAACATCATTGGGATGATTGCTCTGTGTGGGGAAAAAAACACACCCCTTGATTCTTCCTTAAAGTTCTCACCTCTCAATTTAAACTTTACTTTATTGTCACCAAACAATTGATACTAGAGCGTATAATCATCACAGCGATATTTGATTCTGCACCGCGCTCTCTAAAGCTTGTGGCCTCTGGTTCTGTACTCTGCTCTAGGGAAAAGGATTCTGACAAACTTAAACTTCTTAAGGTTTCCCCTCATCCTGCTATGTTCTAGTGAGATTCACCCAGCCTATCCAATCTCTCCTTATAAACTATTATTCTCCATTCCAGGCAGCATCCTAGTGAATACCCCTTGCAATCTCAGTTGCTACCACATACTGTACGATGGTGACCACAACTATACACATTGCTCAAATGTAGTCCAATCAGTATTTTGTACAACTGCTTCATGACATCCCAGCCCTTATTCTCAGTGTTCCAGCCTACAAAAGCAAGCATACCAAATGTCTGCCAACCTGTGTTGCCACTTTCAGGGAGCTGTGAACTTGCATCCCATGAATTCTCTCTAAGTTAAACCTCCTGAAGTCCTGCTATTTATTCTAAATGTCTGACCAAAGTACATTATTTCAAAACTGTCTGAATTAAATTCTTTATGCTAGTGTTCTGCCTAGTTATTTCAGTTCATCAGTGTTCTACTGTATCCTTGGACAGCCCATTTCATTAAATACCACTCCTAATCTGTGTACCATCTGCAAACTTCAGGTTTGGGTAACTCCTCAGTCCCTTTTTAAACCATGAGATGTTTTAGTTTCAGTCACTTTGCTGTCAATAGTTGCACTTCAATATTTAGTCTTGATCCCAAAAACATTATGGATTCTTTAAAATGGATTAGCTTCTTATTCATAAATCATAATAGTTGTCCTTAATATTTTCCTTTACTAGCGGAAACCAGTGAAGATAAGAGCACTTCGGCATCAACAAAACCAAGTCGCAGGTACAGTATACACAAGCTTTGTCTATATTTGGTAATGTTATTTTCCATTCAAAAGTCAGAATATGTGGGAATTTTGATCTTGACTCTGCAAGAGTTATGTTTATTTTTGTGATAACAAAACATTAAAAAATATTTCAAGAGCTGTATTTATTTAATGTTTGCATGACAAGGAGAAATCTTTGTTACTTCCAAAGAACTATATTAGGTTTATGGGAGCCTTTTGGTTTTCTAATGAACGTTCCTGGTATTTGGGTAACAATGGCAAGGCTGTTGTTTATCTTTGATTCCTGGTTGCTCTGAGAAATTCTCCTGTATCAAAGGCAGCATCAGGGACAGAGACTTTACGTTGCTTCTTCTTCTTTATTATTATTATTTATTATTATTATCATCATCATCATGTGCCATGTCATATGATATAGGCGATCATGGTTCTTGACCATGATTGTTCTTGGCAAATTTTTCTACAGAAGTGGCTTGACGTTGCTGCCTTCTGGGCAGTGTCCTTACAAGACAGGTGACTCCAGCCATTAACAATACTCTTCAGAGATTGTCTGCCTGGCATCAGTGGTTGGATATCCAGAACTTGTGATATGCATCAGCTGGCTATACGACCATCCATTACCTGTTCCTGTGGCTGATCGGGGGTTAAGCAGGTGCTACACCTTGCCCAAGAGTGACTTGTAGTCTAGCAGAGGGAAGGAGCACCTTGCAGCTCCTTTGGTAGAAACTTATCTCTGCCCCACCCTTTATATCACTTAATATTTCTTGAAATGCATCTATAAAACTAATAACATTGAAGGAGAGCTGTCACTGCATGGTCCACAAAGACTTACTCAAGACGTGGTTTCAGTAATGTATGCTTTGAGTTCTGGAGCTTCTCCTGAGATTTCAGATTTTATCACTTAGCATAACTGTCACCTTTCCTAATGTCTGCTCCAGTGTCCTGAGTTGATTTTTGCCTGATAATGCTGTTTGGTCAAAGTTTAGTGTAAATTACCTGGTTATTAAAATGTCATAATTATATGGTGTGCAATTAGGTTTTTCTGTGTGAAACTAATTGTTAAAAAATGGACGTAGACAAATGCACTATTAATAACATATTTAGAATTGCGTTTTTGTTTGTTTTGCAGTCAGAGCCTTGTTGTGACTTAAGAATTACAAGTGTCCTTTAGGAAAAAATTGTGATTTTTTTTTTGCTCTCCCTGTGGTAAAATGTTCATTTAATTTGTTCTCCCCATAGGCAAAATCTAGATAACCAGCAGCACAATGCAAATGAGCTGCAGACAACACCAGAATTCAGAAATCACGTTGCTAAAAGGCTGGGCATCTTTCTAGATAGGTAGGAAACAAAATGAATAATTTTGCGTCTTATGTATGTAGCTGCTGTGTGTCTGATCTTTGCATTCCCAGTGTCTACTGTTGTCTAGAGTTAAAACACTTTATTTTAAATCTATAAACAAGTTTGGCAAAATACATCAAATATTCTTCTGTGTGCTCTAAATGTATGGCCTTGATGTTCTCAATACTGTTCTAGAGGATGCATCTCTGATTTTGAGCAGTTATGTGCAGAGGTTCCTAGGAGTCAGTTGCAATTTTTAACAAAAGTTTGAGCACATCCTTGAGGCTTTTCCTCTCCTTCTGGTAGTCTTCTCCCAAACATTGTTTGGAATAAGAGTCTATTTCACAAGTCAAGTGTTAGGTGAATGACAGGACCAGGCCTGCTTAATGTCAGTGAACAACTAGAGTTTCTTTTTCAATCTTTTTTTTTATTATTATTAATAATAGCAACAAAATAAAATTGATACATAGGTAATGGGATTACAAACATACACATTTCAATTGAACATAAAAGAATACATAAGCAATGGTTACAGTATAAATAAGTATTCCCAAATCATGGACGATACAATTTACAAATAAACAAGGCAAACCTAGGTATACATATATTTTTTTAAAAAAACAGAAAAAAGAAAAAAAAATTGTGCAAAAAACTAATCTAATAACTAATAAGGGGAAAAAAGAAAAAAGAGAAAAAGAAAAAATGGAAAAAAAGGGCTGTTTATAATATCTCACAAAAATACAAAATCATCAGTGTCGTCAACTCCAATCCTCTCAACATATGTAAAATCGAAACTGGAAAAACAAATAAGCTTGGAATAGGGTCATATTACATCATATGAAAATATTGAATAAATGGACTCCATATCTTTTCAAATTTAATAGAAGTATCAAATACAACACTTCTAATTTTTTCTAAATTTAGACATAACATAGTTTGAGAAAACCAATGAAATATGGTAGGAGGATTAATTTCTTTCCAATTCAACAAAATAGATCTTCTAGCCATTAAAGTAAGAAATGCAATCATTCGGCAAGCTGAAGAGGATAAATGGAGTGAGTCCATCATTGGTAAACCAAAAATTGCAGTAATAGGATAAGGTTGTAAATCAATGTTCAATACCGTAGAAATAATATCAAAAATGTCTTTCCAATATTTTTTCAAAAGCGGACACAACTAGAACTTATGAGTTAAAGACACTGTCTCAGAATGACATCTGTCACAAATAGGATTTATATAGGAATAAAAATGAGCCAATTTATCCTTGGACATATGAGCCCTATGCACAACCTTAAACTGTATTAATGAATGTTTAGCACATATAGATGATGTATTAACTAGTTGAAGAATAGGGATAGTAATATCCCTATTCTCAATAGGGATAATAGTAATTCTCAATAGGGATAGTAAGGTTAAGTTCTCTTTCCCAATCATTTTTAATCTTATAGAAGGGATCTGAATGTATCTTCATAATTATATTGTAAAGTTTTGATATTAGCCCTTTCTGACAAGGATTTAGTTCAAACAAATTCTCCAAAATACCTGAAGACACAAAATTTGGAAAAGTGGGAAGTACAGTATTTAAGAAATTCCTAATCTGTAAATATCTAAAAAAAATGAAATCTAGGCAAATTATATTTATTAGATAATTGTTCAAAAGACATAACACAATTATCCAAAAATAAATCAGAAAATCGTAGTAATCCTTTAGTCTTCCAAGCTGAATAAGCTTGGTCTATAATAGAAGGATAAAAAAAAGCAATTGGATACAATAGGGATATTTAAAACAAACTGAGTCAACCCAAAAAATTTCCGAAATTTAAACCATACACGTAAAGTATGTTTAACTATTGGGTTGTCAATTCATTTCGGCAATTTAGAAAGAGCAAAGGGAAGAGAAGTCCCTAAAATAGAACCCAATGCAAATCCTTGTACAGATTTAATTTCCAGATTCACCCAATGAGGGCTAAAAGATATATCCCAATCTTTTAACCAACTATCAAATATCGGATATTAACTGCCCAATAATAAAATCTAAAATTAGGCAATGCCAATCCACCTTCCTTCCTTGCCTTCTGTAAATATTTTTTACCTAATCTAGGATTTTTATTCTGCCATATATATGAGGAAATTTTTGAATCAACATTAGCAAAAAAGGATTTCGGAATAAAAATTGGTACCGCTTGAAATATATATAAAAACTTGGGTAAAATAACCATCTTAATAGCATTAATCCGACCTATCAGAGATAAAGATACTGGTGAGCATTTAGTAAACAAACATTTAATCTGATCGATTAAGGGTAAAAGAGTCATTAACTAATTTAAAAGGTAAATTTCCATAAATTGGAACCTGTCTATTTAAAGGAAACAATTCACTCTTATTAGGATTTAATTTATACCCGGGAAAATCACTAAATTGAGCCAACAATGATATAACTGCAGGAATGGATTTCTCAGGATCAGAAATAAATAATAATAAATCATCTGCATATAATGATAGCTTATGTATATCTGTCCCACGATTAATGCCAAAAATGTTCTGTGATTCTCTGATAGCAATTGCCAAGGGTTCTAAACCAATATCAAATAATAATGGACTAAGAGGACAGCCTTGTCTAGTACCCCGAAATAAACAAAAACAGGGAGATCTTTGATTGTTAGTAAGCACCGAGGCTACTGGAGTATGATATATCAGTTTAATCCAGGAAATGAATGTCGACTAAAATTAAACTTCTCAAGCACATTAAGTAAGTATGGCCATTCAACTCTATCAAATGCTTTCTCCGCATCTAATGAAATGACACATTCTGAAGTGCTATGTGAAGGAGTATAAACAATATTCAATCATCTCCTAACATTGAAAAAAGAATAGCGATTTTTAATAAAACCGGTTTGATCTTCCGAAATAATTTGGGGTAATACCTTCTCCAGCCTGGATGCCAGTAACTTGGAAAAGATCTTGAAATCTACATTCAATAAAGATATTGGTCGATAGGATGCACAGTCAGTAGGGTCTTTATCTTTCTTCAATATTAAAGAAATGGAAGCTCTATAAAAAGATTGTGGCAGATTGCCCAATCTAATTGCTTCTTCAAAAACCCTGCAAAACCAAGGAGAAAGAGTAGCGGAAAAACATTTTAAAAATTCTACTGTATATCCATCTGGACCTGGTGCTTTCCCAGAGTTCATAGAGGAAATAACCCCTTTAATTTCTGCATCCGTAATAGGAGCTTCTAATATTGAAAGATCATCTGATGATAATTTTGGAAAATTCAATTTCCCAAGAAAATCACACATGGTATTATGATCATGAACGAATTCGGAATGATACAGGGAGGTATAAAAATCTTGAAATGATTTGTTTATCTCATCATGGTTAACTGTCAGATCCCCATTCTGCTGACGGATCTTAGTAATTTGACGTTTAACCAAAGCATTCTTCAATTGACTAGCTAACAGTTTACCCGATTTATCACTATGTATATAAAAATCAGATCTTGTTTTCATTAATTGATTTTCAATTGAAGATGTAAGTAATAAACTATGTTCTGTTTGAAGTTCAACCCTTTGTTTGTAAAGCTCCTTACTAGGAGTAATCGAATATTTCTTGTCAGTCTCTTTAACTTTATCAACCAATAAAAGTGTTTCCTCCTTAATGCATTTTCTCAGACCAACAGAGTAGGAGATAATCTGTCCACATATATATGCTTTAAAAGTGTCCCAAAGTGTTCCGCAAGAAATATCATCCGTGGAATTAGTTGAAAAGAAGAAATCGATCTGTTTCTTCATAAATTTAATAAAATCCGGATCTTGCAGTAAGGTAGAATCAAATCGCCATTGTCTAGCACTAGAAGCTGTATCCGTAAGTTTAATAGAAAGTTTTAATGGAGCATGGGCTATAATATCAAAATTACAACCAATTTCTGATGGAATAAAACAAGAGTCAATAAAAAAAATAATCAATTCTCGAGTAGGAATGATAAACATGTGAGAAAAATGAAAACTCTTTGTCCTTAGAATGCCGAAATCTCCAAATATCAAAAATTCCATTATCAGTCAAAAAAGAGTTAATACAAGTGGCCGACTTATTAGGTAAAGTCTGAGTAGATATAGATTTGTCCAACAAAGGATTTAAACAACAATTAAAGTCACCACCCATTATTAACTTATATTCATTTAGATTAGGTAGAGAAGTAAATAAGGACTTAAAAAAATTGGGACAATCCACATTTGGAGCATAAACATTAACCATAGCAACCTTTTTGTTAAAAAGTAAGCCAGTAATTAACAAAAATCTACCATTCGGATCCGAAAAGACATCGTGTTGGAAAAATGTAATATAGGAGTCAATAAAAATTGAAACTCCCTTTACTTTAGCATTTGAATTCAAATGGTACTGTTGACCCCCCCAAAACCTAAAAAAGCGATAATTGTCCTCTTTCCTCACATGAGTTTCTTGTACAAAAATAATATGCGCATTAAGTCTTTGGAATACCTTGAAAATCTTTTTCTGTTTAATCAGATGGTTTAAGCTATTAGTATTCCAAGAGACAAAATTAATGGTCTGAGCCATATTTCTGAAATCAACCCTTTGGTATATAAAGGGTTAACCAAATTATGAACTCATGCACCCGGAAGAGGAACAAAAATAAGGGGCGGACCCGGAAGTGACGACATCACAGACATTTTAGTAGTTTAAAATCAGCCCAAATGAAGAAACTAAAAAAAAACTGATTAAGATTTAGGGAAAAAACCCATCTTACACAATCAAAATCACTCATTTATTAGAGATGAAAATCCATAGCAGTAGGGAAGTTCTCATTCAGAAAGCTTCTCGCATCAGATGTAGAAAGGAAAACACGCCATGGTGTATTTGGAGGCGAGTTTCTGAGCTTCACAGGGTATAAGAGCGCAGGTTTTAGATGTTTCTCATAACATTTGGACATCAGAGGTTTAAAAAGAAGCCTTGCCTTCATTACTTCTGGACTAAAATCTTCCACTAATCGAAAATTGTGATCTTGAAAATTGACCATCCCTACAGGACGAGCCACACAAATAAGTTGCTCTTTAACATGCACATAGTGAAAACAACCGGTGGTTTAGCTGAAGCACTTGGGGATCGACGCATAATTCTGTGAGCGCGATCAAGTAACGGAGGACTGTCTGGGAATGCAGAAGGGAACGCATCCTTTAAAAGTTGAGCAAAGTACTTTGAGGGGTCCCCTTGTTCAATACCTTCCGGGAGACCAAGTATGCGTAAGTTCTGTCTTTGAGAATTGGTCCAGAAGTCGACACTCTTGGCTTTAAGTGTTTCCACCTGTTTAATAGTCGAAAGTAATTTCTGCTCCAGTTTTTCAATTCAAGTCTCGCTTCAGAGCGTCCTCTTGCAAAGTTGCGATTAGAACTTGCTGCTGGTTAACTACTGAATCCGTCTGATCCATATAATCTTGAAAAGCCTTTATATCTTGTTTAAAAAATTTGTCGTCGTTCTTCAAATTTTTCATTTAAAACCTCCAATAATATTTCATAAGTCAATTCAGTGCGCTTAGGATCAGTCTTTTTCCCCTTCCCGTTCCTGTTAGGATCCTTCCCAGGTTCTCGCCCTTTAGATCTAAGAGCCATTTCTGTATTCATTTCTTCAAAAATTCATAATAAACTCTTAAGGATAAGTCCAAAAAAGTAGCAAGAATCTTTTGGTGTAGGTAAAAGTAAGTTAAATAAGGGTGATCATAGGTTAAGAAAAGTAAAGGTTATGGAGCGAATCTGGAACAGTGCTCATTCCATGAGCGTCTCCTGCTGACCGTCAACAACTAGAGTTTCAATGCTGTTCTTGTGGGCATGCTCAATAAATCTAGAATAGTAACTATTAACAGGATTGATGAAAGGTCAACCAGAATGCAGAAGACAACACAATTCAAATATAAATAAATAATGAGAACATGAGGTAATGAGATGGTCCTTGAAAGTGCGACTCTAGGTTCTGGGAACATTTCGATGATGGGGTAAGTGATGTTGAATGTAGTTATTCCCTTTTTTATTCAAGAGCCCGATGGTTGAGGTAGTAACTGTTCTTGAACCTGATGGTTTAAGTCCTGATGCTCTTGTACCTTCTACTTGAATGTAGCAGTGAGAAGAGAACATGACGGGTGATGGGGATCTCTGATGGATGCTGCTTCCCTATGACAGCATTTCATGTAGATGTGCTCAATGATGGGGTGGGGGGCTGCTTTACCTGTGATGTACTGGGCTAAATCCACTATTTTTGTAGAATTTTCCATTCATAGGCATTGATGTTTCCATACAAGGCTTGATGCAGCCAGTCAATATACTCTCCACTACAGATCTATAGAAGTTTGTCAAAATTTAGATGTCATGCTAAATCTCTACAAACTCCTAACGAAGTAGAGGTGCTGACATGCTTTCTTCATAATTGCACTTGTGTGCTGGGTCCAGGATAGATCCTCTGAAATAGTAACACCAAGGAATTTAAAGTTGCTAAAGCTTTCTGCCTCAGATCCTCCAATGAGAACTGGTTCATTGACCTCTGGTTTCCCTTTCCTGAAGACTGTAATCAGTTCCTCGGTCTTGCTGACATTGAGTGAGAGGTTACTGTTATGATACTTAACCAGATTTTCTTTGGAACATTAGTGGAAACCAATCAGAAATGTCCTTTTCGTGTCCCAGTTTTGGAAATGATCAGCGTGGTCTCTGTTGCATGATTGAAGAAACCCTGTAAAAGGTAGTCTCAACATCTGATTGCATTTGCTAGCTCACTTGAGCATCTAGTGGTGAAAATTGGTACTTCAGTAGCAACATAAATTAGCTGAAATCATTATTTTAAAGTAACTTTAAAGTTGAGTCATAAATCACAGAAACAGGACCTGTAGCCCACTATATACATGCTGACCTTTATGCCCATTTGCACTAATGGCATCTGCCTGCATTAGAACCATATCCTTTGTTTTGCCTAGTTAAATGCCTCTTGATATAACTTTATCTCCTCTGATAGTATTTGCCAGATATAAAGCACTCCCTGTGAAGAACTTGCCTCATGGATTCTCTTTAAAACTTCTTGCTCTAAATTTCTAGTCTTTTTGTTGCTGTATCATAGGATACAATAACATTGACTCTAGACTAATAAAAGAGAAAATTCTGTTTTTTACTGCCACTTTCTACCTTTCTGTGGAGATGCACTTATCATTCCACCATTCAACATCCTTTCTTTGGTTGCGTCTTGTTCCATTAACCTAAGCAATTCCTCACTCACTGCTGGACCCATTATTCTTCCATTACTCTGAAGCAGTGTCCTCACTGAGACTGAAGAGACCATCATTAACTCTTTATGACCCACTCCCGGCAATGAGGTCTATGGCAAAATTGATTGATAACAGATCCCACCCAGCTCTCAAACCTAACCTTTTCCTCCATGGGTACGTTCTCCACTGACCTTCACAGTGCAACAAATTGCTGGTGGGTTCCCACTACTACTGTTGTACCCCAGGGTCCAGGACCAGCTCCTCTTCAAAGTTCAGTTCATACATGTTACCACGTACAACCCTGAGATTCTTTTTCCTCTAGGCATACTCAGCAATCCTATAGAATAGCAACTGTAAGCAGGATCAATGGAAAGAGCAAGAGCATAGAAGACAAGTTGTGCAGATGCAAATATAAATAAATAGCAATACATTACAAGAGCATGAAATAAAAAGATAAATAGTCCTTAAAATGAGATCATTGGTTATGGGAAGATCTCAATAGGTGAGTAGTTATCCTCTTGTTCAAAAGCTGCCACATCCAGCTCCTTGTGCCTCCACTGAGGGGAATGGACTAAAGCCTCTCCCTCTCTTCCCCCCCCCCCCCCCCCCAATAGTTCAGCTTGTTAATAGCAGTTCATCTCAAATGGACCCAGCACCATTCAGGGGTGCCACCAGGCCTTCAGATTTAGGGTCCTTGGTGATAAACACTCCACTTCACTCTTTGGCCAGGTTGAGTTTGATAGTGTCAATCTCTTTGAACAAGCAAGAGTTTGTTTTGCACTTTATTTCGTATTGTCTTCAAAGCAAATAGAAAAATTCTAGTTATGCTCAGTTTCCTTTCCAGGTTTTTGTAATTTCCTTTTCTCCTTGATCAAATGGGAACTTTGCATTCCTCTAAGTTCTGTAAATATTTCAACTCTTCACATCATTGTCGTCGACTATACCTAGGCATGAAGTCTCATCAGCAATCATCTGATATCTGGAATCTTCTCCCTAGCACATTGCATCAGTCTTTCCTCCCTTAAGGCACACTTCTTTTAAAAAAAGAAGTAAGTAAATTACCTTGCTGAGAATCTTTTGCACTCTTTTTCCTGGCTGTTAATTTTTGTCTCATTGTGCACTGAAATGCCTTGGGACATTTTGCTGTGTCAAATGTACTCTATTAAAATCAAGTATTACTTCTAGCTAAGAAGGACTAGGAGCAAAAGTGAATACAAATCAAATTAGTTTTGTATATAATGCAGAATTTTTTTCTTGATTAAAATAATATTTGGGAATTGGGGATTAGGTTGTTGAATAAAGTTAAGATGTCTTTATAAGTGGTACTGTTCCACTTCATTTTGTGTGAGGATACCATATGTGCCAGGTTATAAGCCCAAGGAATGTGCAGAACTTGGTCTACTAACTATGTATTAGTTTTCTTTTAAGGTTGAAAGAAATAAGATTTGTCAATAATTCTGCTGCTAAATCACTCATGGTCTACTTATTTGCAGTCTAGTTTTCACATAAATCTTCATGTACCATAGTAGGTTGGTTTATCACTGTGAAATCAGGGAAGGTAGTTCTGCATACGAATGTCAATGTACAACTCAATTCTATTCAATGTCTTTTCTACTTTTCAGCATCATTACTGTCAACAATTCTGGACCCTTTCTTAAGCAGCAAGCAGAAACTGGTGATGATGAAGGTAATTGAGCATTGCAATTATCAATTTGTTTTTCTGGACTAAAAGCCTTCTGTTAATATAACTTTTCATTCCATTATAAACCTGTCTTAAATATGCGCATTTCTTGTACATCAGTTTTAAATCTGGAAATGTTATTAGAAGTGTATTTCAGTGTGAAGAAATATTTTTAAAAAATCTGTGTGCAGGTAGAACTTAGCAGATAGCTACTTTTATTTTGTCCAACAATTCCATCCCTTTGGCCAGGTGTGACAGAGATGAGTTGATAAGTGGTCATTATCAGCCATAACCACTTATAACAGCCTTAATGTTCAATGGCATTACCACTGTCAGGTCCCACACCATCAATGCTCTGCTAATGAAATGCCATAGCCACAAGAATAGGTCAGAGAATGTACATCTGCAGGATATAAAGCATCCTGACATCTTGAGACCTTTTTCACAATTTACAATTCAGAAGCCTGATGGAATATTCTGTTTGCTTGCAAAAATATAACACCAGCAACTTGAAGATCAACAGCATCCACAATACAGGTATCTGCTTGGTTGGCTCCCAATAAACCACGTGAAGCATTTATTCCTTCTACCCATGGCACACAGTGACATCAGTGTATGCCATATACAAAAAAAAGTTATTCACTGGGTTACTTTGACAGTGTCTGCCAAATCTGTGACCTGGGATAGCAAGAAGGATGAAGACAGTATACCACCATGTTTGGGTGTTCTTCCAAGTGGCACACCACGTTGACTTGAAAGTCTATTGCTAGGTCTAAGTTTTGAAGCACCTTCAATTTTAAACCAGCAGTTCAAGGGGATGGCTCACCACCACCTCAAGGGCAATTAGGGTTTAGGAACGAATGCTGATCTTGCAAGCAATGCCAGTATCTTGGCAATGAATTTTTAGAAAAGAATGAAGGTAGAATAAGTGGGCATCCTTTTCAAGGTTGGATCAATTCTTTAAGGATTATTTTATTTGTTATATTTACTGTTTTGGGTGGTGAGGGGTGGGTGTGTTATGACCTAGCAGAGGAAAGTACAGCGGTCAGGTCTCTGCCACCGAAACATAGAAGGGAAGTGGGAGAAGAGGTGAGCTGTGGCGATAAAGGATTTGTTACTTACAGCAGCAGAAGAGGGGTTCTGTGGATGAGAATGAGGATTCCAGATGGTGTGTTGCCTCCTGGGTGTCAGGGTCAAGGACATCTCTGATCAAGTCCTCACATTCTTAAGTGGGAGGGTGAACAGCCAGAGATCGTGGTCCATTTAGGTACCAGTGACGTGGGTAGGAAGAGTGAAGAAGCTCTGCATGGGCAGTTCAGGGAGGTAGGTGCTAAAATAAAGGTCAGGACCTCCAGTGTTGTATTCTCAGGATTACTACCCGTTAGTGAAGCCAGAAATGGGATGATAGTACAGTTAAACACATGGCTAAGGTGTTGGAGAGAGGGTGTCAGATTTTTGGATCATTTGAGCTCTTTCAGGGAAGGTGGAACCTGTACAGAAGGGACGGTTTGCACCTGGACTGGAAGGGGACTAATCCTTGAAGGAAGGTTTGCGAGTGCTGTATGGGGGAGGGGGGTTAAACTAGATTTGCAGGGTGACAGGAGCTGGAGTGCCGGAACAGATGGTGGAGACAGATGATGTTAAGGCCTCAGACAAAGTTAGGAATCAAAAGGTTGCTCATGGTGTGATTTTAATATTCTGAGCTGCATTATATTTCAATGCAAGAAGTAGCGTGGGAAAGGCAGGTGAGCCCAGGACATGGATCAACACGTGGAATTATGATATTGTAGTCATTAGTGAGTCTTGGTTGGAGGAGGGGCAGAACTGGCAGCTCAACGGGTTCCATTGACTTGGGCGCAACAGAGTGGAAGGGATTAAAGGAAGAGTGGTGTTACTAGTTGAGGAAATGTCACTGCAGTACTCAGTCAGGACAGACTGGCGAACTCATCTGATGAGGCATTATGGCTGAAACTAAGGAATAAGAAACGTATATCCATGTTAATGGGGCTATATTACAGAATGCCCAACGAGCCGAGGGATTTGGAGGAACAAATCTGTAGACAGCAAACTGCTGCAAGAAATGTGATTGTCATCTTGGATGAGTTTAACTTTCCTCATATGACTGGACTTCCATACTGTAAAAAGACTCGATGGGATAGTTTGCCAAATTCAGGAAAGTTTCCTGAATCAGTATGTAGAAGTCCCTACTACAAGAGATGCTTGATCTGCCATTGGGGCAGGTGACAGAAGTTTGTATAGGGGACACTTTGCATCTAGTAACCAAAATGCCATTAGTTTGAAAGTAAACATGTAAAAAGATGGTTCTGGTCCATGGGTTGAGATTCTAAATTGCAAAAAGGCCAATTTAGATGGTATTACCAAGGATACCATCCTGTGTGGATTAGGACAGGCTGTTTTCTGGCAAAGATGTACTTGGTAAGTGGGAAGCCTTCGAAAGTGAAATTTTGAGTGTAGAAAGCTTGTATTCACCTGTCAGAATAAAAGGTAGAGATAATAGGTTTGTGGAACCCTGTTTAAGAAAAAAGGTGTGTAGTAGGTATAGGCAGTTTGGAACAAATGAAATACGCATGGAGTATATGAAATGCAAGGGAACAATTAAAGAAATCAGGAGGGCTAAAAGAAGGCACTAGGTTGTCCTAGCAGACAAGGTGAAGGAACATCCTAAGGGATTCTACAAAGATGTTAAGAACAAAAGAATTGCGAAGGATAAAATTGGCCATGTGTGGAGCCAAAAGAGATGGGGTGATTTTTTTTGTATCTGTGTTTACTTGGAAGACAGGCTCAGTCTATACAAAGCAGCATTGACTTCATGGACCCCATTCAGAATACAGAAGAGGAGTTGTTTGCTGTTTTGAAGCAAATTAAGGTGGACAAATCCCCAGCACTGATGAGGTGTTCTCTCAGGCCCGGTGGGAAGCAAGTGCAGAAATTGAAGGGGCCCTAGCAAAGATAGTTAAATCATCCTTTGTGATAGCTGATGTACTGGAAGATTGGAGGATGGCTAATGTTATTCTGCTGTTTAAGAAATGCTCTAAAAATAAGCCAGGAAAGTAAAGGCAGGTGAGCCTGACATTTAAAGGTATTTTAAGGGACTGGATATGAGTAATTGGATAGACATAGACTGATTAAGGATAGTCAGCATGGCTTTGTTTGTGGTAGGTTGTGTCTAACCAGTCTTGGGGTTTTTCAAGGAAGTTACCAGGAAAGTTGAAGGCGAGGCAGTGGAAGTTGTCTATATGGACTTTAACAAGGCGTTTGACAAGGTCCTACGTGGGACATTGGTCGAGAAGGTTCAGTCGCTTGGCATTCAAGATGAAGTAAATTGGATTAGACATTTGCTTTGTGGGAGAAGCCAGAGAGTGATCATAAATTTTGATATGCCTGCTGACTCTCTGACTGGAGGTTTGTGACTAGTGGAGTGCCTCGGAGATCGATGATTTTTGTGATCAGTGATCTGGATGATAATGTGATTATTGGGATCAGCAAGTTTGCTGTGACACCATGATTGGGGGTATAGTTGACAGCAAGGAAGGCTATCAGAATTTGCAGCTGGAACTGGACCAGCTGAAAAACGCCAGATGGAATTTAATGTAGATAAGTATGAGGTGTTCCACTTTGGTAGGACCAACTAGGGTAGGCTTACACAGTGAACGGCAGGGCACTGAGGAGTGCGGTAGAACAAAGGAATCTGGGGATACAGGTCCATAATTCACTGAAGTGGTGTCATAAAGAAAGCTATTGGCCTTCATAAATCAATTTATTGAGTACAGGAGTTGGGATATTATGTTGACTTTGTGTAAGATGCCGGTGAGGCCTTATTTGGAGTATTGTGTGTGCTCTTTTGGTCACCTACCTACAGAAGATGTAAATAAGGTTGAAGGAGTACAGAGAAAATTTACAAGGATGTTGCCAGTACTGGAGGACCTGAGTTATGAAGAAAAATTGAATAGGGTTAGGACTTTTTCCTTGGAACATAAAAGATTGAGGGCAGATTTGATAGAGCTAGAAGTTTTAAGGGGAACATGAGGGGAAACCACTTAGAAGGTCAGGAGTGTAGAACGAGCTGCCAGTGCAAATAGTCCATGCAAGCTCGAACTCAATGTTTAAGAGAAATCTGGGTAGGTGCATGGATGGTAGGGGTATGGAGGGTTATGGTCCCACTAGGTTAATGGGAGCAGGCAGTTTAAATGGTTTGACATAGGATAGATGGACCAGAGGGCTTGTTACTGTGATGTATTTTTCTATGACTCAGTGATCCTATATAATTCGAAGCATTTCATTTTAAGAATGTTTCTCAGGTTTTCGATTGTTTTCCACATCTATACCTGAGGAGCTCAAGAAATTCAAACCCTCATCTCCAGTTAAGTGGAAGCCCCCACCTAGTTCAAGGTAATACTTCATATTTTTTAAACTGAATATAATATTGGTTACCTGGCAAATAAATTAATAAGATGGAATATTCATGCTAGATATTAGGTGTGCATGATTAATACTCCTTTCTGACAAAGATATAAATGAAAGGATTCATTGCAAAGTCATTTAAACAGGAATTTGAGATACTTAGTTGGGCCACTGACATATATTCAAGTTTCTCAAGACCTTTGGGGAATGCAGAGGGGGAGAGGGTCTTGATTTATAATTGAAATTCAAGACAAACATTTAGAAAATGGATTATTGGGTATGGACACTGAACTGAAGGAACTGTTTCCACATGACTTCAGGTTGAAGAATTGCTCCTTTGTTGCTGTTTAAGTGTCAGTTTTGATTGTGGAGATGGGTGTTAACTTTGATTTGTTTAATTCTTGAAGTAGGAATACTGCTAGAGAACAATGCTTTTGCTAGAATGAAGCAGTTGTTCTGCCAATAATGCCCTTTTAAATTGAAGAATAACATTATATTGCATCGATTCTAGTGACAATTCTAGGGGGTAATATAGTGTGTACTGCACCCAGGTGGGCAGCCTATGGAGCTGGGATACCATTTTTCTCTTCATTGTAAAAAGCTAAAATTGGTGGCTTGATCTATATATAGATTGATTCAGTATGTGTATTTGAATTGTGTCGTATCAGCCAGTGGCACAATTAAGGTCATTCCATCTGTTTCTGCATTTGCTTCCCTTTTAATTGGTTAGAACTCAATATATTTTTTTAAAAAAGCTTTCTTCTCACTACACATAATTCTCAACTCATTCCATCTAGGTAGTGTACAGTCTGATGGCATGAATATATTGAATTCTCCAATTTCAGGAAACCTGCTCTCCCTCTGTTCCATTCTTTCTCCTTTTGATCTTCCCAAGTCATCTGGCACACCACTTCTTTCAGACTCCCATCACCCACCAATTCTCCCCGCTCACTGTTCCATCCATCCTTAGTTTCATGCTCCACACTCCTTGGCCATCAGGTTTTATCATCAACAGTCCTCTGCCTTCCCTATCCCCTCTTGGTCCCGGTCACCATTTCCATCCTTTGCTCACCTTCCTGACTCCAGTAATCAATCAGCACCTCACCTGGATCCACCTGTTTTTGCCAGTACTTCCCCACATCTCTCCCTCACCGCTTTCTACTGGCTGTCTCCCTTCTACTCTGTGCAGATGAAGGGTCTTAACCCAAAACATCACCTGACCATTTCCTGTAAGATGCTAACTGAGTTCCTCTAACAGCTTTTTTTTTGGCTCCAGATTTTAGTATTGGTGGTCTCCTATGTCTGCATGTGATTAATAGTGTAGACACTAAATGATTAAAACCTTTTCCTTCACACAGCAACCACTTCATCTTTCGGATTCAGCTTTCCAAACCTGACTTTTTCATGAAAAATACATATTAAAATTTTTTAAAGCCAGGATGAAATGCTGACCTTTACAAGTATATTAGCAAATAGGACCTTGTGGAGTGAATTAAAATTGTATGAGAATCTTGTTTTCATAGCATGTTTGCTTAAGTATTTTTTTCCTGTGTAAGATTGTGTCCTAAAGCGTAAACTAAGCACTGTGAAACCTCTGGAGGTTTAATTAATACTTGTGAAGCAAGATCGATAAATCCAAGCAGCACATTAATACATCAGGAGAATCAGTCACTTTGTAAGTACATGGTCCACATTCAATCCTGCACAAAGTGACAGATAATAAGAGCAGCATGTTAGCTTGAAGTTACCCTGTGAGAATAATTAAAATCAATTCGGTTAAATCATAATTATAATTGAGGTGTAATGTGCAAATGCATCATTGTGACTTGAAAGGAAGAAGTGGCTTAACAGCAAAGATTTTGATCCTGTAATGTTTACTTTCATAATTATGTGCCTTTGCATACTGATTGACAGTATATCCTTTTTTAATAAGTTCCCATCATACTACAGAAAAACGATAACTTAATGAGATATGTATGCTAATACAGACTTGGCTTTTAGCAGTCCTCACCTCTGCCAAGTTAACCAGTTGGGACCTTCTTGCTTATGTACCTCTGAGCTTTTTCCAGTGATTCCATCAGTTATCAGTCAGCATGGCTCTGAGTAGACTTACCCAGGGTTTATTTTGAAAGGCAATCTCAAAGTTATTTTCTCAGGCAGTCCATCAACTTGCTTTTATTCCATTTCTGTGGAATGCAATAGTGACCGACTATGCTAATATGAAAATGTCAGGCTGTCCAGTTGTGTAGCAGGAAGCTCTTGATGGTTTGGTTTAGGAGGTGATGTGTTCCTTCCGCCATTTACAATGGGCTTCTGCCTGTTCAGCAGCACACAGGTCCTCAGTGGTATACTAAGTGGAGCAGGCTCAATGGGCCAAAAAGCCTAATCCTGCTCTTTTTATCTTGTGTCTAACTGTCCCTAATGAAGGGTGTTGACCTGGCATGTTGACATTATTCTCATCCATAGATGCTGCCTGATGGGTTCTTCCAGAATAACACAAAATGCCAGATTTCCAATATCTGCTGAGTCTCTTGTGTTCTAAATGTTCCTCCTCCATTTTTGTGTGGCCATGGGTTAGGTATTACCATGAGTCAGTGGGGCTATATCCTTCTGCAAGATGGCTTTGAGAACATTCATGGATATTTTTCCTGTCTAGTTGACAATCTCTTGCTCTAACAGAGCCTTGAAGAGTGTCCATTTTGAAAATCTGATGTGGAGCATGTGAATATTACAATCTACACATTGGCAGTAACTGAATTGTAATTGGGGCTTTGATGCCAGAGATGCTGACCTTGGGAGGATGCTGGCTGTGGCTCCCTTAACCTGCCGGTAGATTTGCAGAATATTGTGATAACAGAATTGGTGGCATCTCTCCGTTGCGCTGAGGTGCTTGTTGTATGATATTTATTTCTCAGATGCTTACAGGAGGGTAGGATTCATAAGTGCCTGGTAGACCAAAAGTTTTGTGTTTGAGATCTCGCACCACACGCTTGTGTGGCGGAAAGCTTGTCTGATGCACTAGGTGAATTTCGTCATTGATGGTCATTGTCATTGTGAAGGGGTTCCCAAGATATAGGGAATGGTCCATATTTTGCAGGGTTTCACTCTAGATTTTTTTATTGTCAGAGGATGGTGTCCTTTTAGTGGGGTATCTGGACAGTGTTGGCCTTCCAGAGTTAGGAAATGACTGCAAGCAAATCCTGCTGGCTGGCACATTCCAAGGTGCAGGGCTATGTGCTAAGGGATGCACTGAAGTTCAGTAGTAGCAGCAGAGACTTTGCAGTGACTACAAAGGGGTCATTGAATACTGAGGGGTATGTCTTGTATAATGGCCTCTTCATTTCTTCAAAGTTTTTTTGTGTAAGGTGGAAGTATGATTACTCTAGATCAGCCTTTCTCAACTTTCTTGCCCGGAGGAACCCTTGAAATAACGTTCAGGTCTCAGGGAACCCCTGTGTTTTTTTTTTAAATAAATAAATTATTATATCTGCTGCTCATGATACATTAGCATGACCAATACAGGCAGTCCCCGGGTTACGATCGAGTTCCATTCCTGAGTTCATCTTTAAGTTGGATTTGTATGTAAGCCGGAACAAGTACATTCAGTATTAGTTAGCATCAGTTAGTCAAACGTTTGTCTTAGTATATAGTATATATTTTACCTTTCTATGCATATAAAGCACTTAAGAAACTATGTATTCCAATAATTAAACCACTGCGTTGCTTAGTAATAATTGTAGCTTTCATCAGGGCAGGGCCTTTCACATGCTCCATTATTCTCGCTTTATCCTTTATCCTTTAAAATTGTTCTGATCGTTGACCAACTGCAGCCTAATGCTTTTCCAATAATTGACGACTTTTCACCTCTTTCCAAACACTTTATTTCCACTTTATTTTCAATCGTGATCACTTCCCGTCAATGGAACAGAAACATGGCGGGCAGTGGGTCCCGAGCTCCACTGAGTCCTAAGGACCACCGCACTGAATTCCCCAGGTCCTAAAGTCCACCGCACTGAGACGGGTTAAACGGGACAACTGAGGGCTGTGCTGGGTTTGGATATTTGATCCTCCACAATATTCCACATGGGAATTTAAACTGGAGGTGGCAGTGTGGAGGGGTTCTCGAGCCTGGCGCTGATCTCACTGCGTCACCAGCGGACCGGAAAAGGGGGCGGAGTCAGGGTGAACCTTGCTAAGAAAAATTTAAGCCAAATACAAAGTTACACACTCAACACAGCATCGTGATCCGACTTAAAATGGCGGACGGCGTTCTCCTTCCTCGGTTTGTAAGTATGAGTTGTCCGTAAATCGGATGTTCGTAACTCGAGGAGTACCTGTAATCCAAAAATAATTGTCAATGCTCTTTTGAGTAAAGAATGAAATTTTAGCCAACCTTTCTTGAAAAAAGGTAGTTAAGCTTAGCTTATCTTTCTTAAACTTAATTTTCTTTCTCATCTCTTTCATAAATTCTAAAAACTTGTAAGGCAAGCATAATAAATATTCTGTTAAGTAACTGGCTTAAGCCAAAATGGATTTAGTTTTTCTAAAGGTAAGCTTGGTAGATAAACATGTAAATGAAGGTTGTAAATTGATTTTAACTAATGCTATATTTACACCGTGAAATTTTATTGAGAATGTTGAATAGTAAAGTTACTGAATGGAATAAGCCAAAGCAATGCAGTTTCTCCAAGACAGACCTTTTGTTTCCAGATATGAAGACAAAACATTAAATATATCTTGGTCTTTGCATGTTTTGGACAGCTCTTTGCAACAGAAAAGGACTTCTTGAATTTCACTAAAATCTACAAATCTCACAAATGCTACAACGTAAATGATTTTATCAATAAATGTCGACCTATCACCTTGGATAGAGAAGCTGTTGGTTTTTAGTTTATCACACAAAACCTCTTCAGCATCATGTCATGTGTCATCAATACGTTGACTTATCGTACTTCTGAGAGTGAAAACTTTTCAATTTCTTATCATGTCCTACATTTTACCCACTATAATTTTATATACTAGCATTATTAGATTCTCTCCACTGTGACTTTTCCTGTTCTGGATAATAAGTTCAGCCACTAAATAACTTGCTTCCTGAATCTTTTTACTGACTGTGACTTCATTAACAAAAGTTTCATTCTGTTTGTTTTGAGATTCCAAAGGTCATTTAAAATAATCAGCAATTTTACGTGTCATATGGCTATGATTTGTAGTTGAGTGTCTTTTCAATTTTGCTGGAACCATTACTGCATTTGTAAGCTCTTTTGCACATTGGATAGGACAACTTGGATCACCAGTCCATGTAAAACCCATTGATAAGTAGCTTTTATTGTAAAGACTTTTTTGGTCTGTTGTTGTACTAGTGCAGTGAAATGACTCAGAAGATTGGACCGTCAGACATTTCTGTGAAACACGAGTTAATAAAATATAAAAAAGAGTGCCACAATAAATGTGTAACTAAATGAGAAAACCACAAAAATTACGAAAACTTAACACAATTTGCTTCCAACCAATACAATTCATTTTTGCAACATTTACAACAACAGCGAAACGGCAGGCCAGCAGCTGAATCGCGGCATGTAAAAATTCCTTTAGAATGAAAATTTCCCTCCAATTTTCTACTGCGCTTGTTCAGTTTGTTTGCTCCCATTAGCCAGTTTGGAAGTGCATAAGGGGAAATTAGGGAGATGATTCAGGAGGGAGAGGCTGACACCACAGCCCAAGCTGGGAGAGTCTATTCAATGCTCAGAAAACGTACTTCAGTCTCCTGGTCAGCTCCTCATCCTCCCCTCCGTGCAATATAGAGCTCATCAATTATCAATAGCCTCCCCTATCTCTCATTTCAAAATTGAGAATGAACTCAATCAAATAAACACGGTTCTACCGTGCACTACCTTACTGGGCTGAAAGACCTCTAACATAATTGCTAACAGGGCTGTTTGATCAATGCCCACCACTGAGTGCTAGCATTGTGTGTTGCGCAAAGTTCAAAAGAACAGTTTTTAAAAATCACAATCTCTCACAGAACCCCTAACAACCTTTTGCAACATCCTAGGGCTAATAATAACACAGCGATTATGGTAATATGTTGCCAAACCTTGGTCACCACTCAATCTCAATCCTGAAACTCCATACTCTATTACACTCTATTGTCAACTTTGACCAGAAAAATTGCAGAAGTCCAAGAATACAGCTTATTACTCTCTCGTGGGGAAATTGGAGATGGGCAATAAATTCTGGCCTTAAGAACAACTCCCAAATCCTAAAAAAAAGATTGTTTCATTTTCATTAAAACAAATAGTGAGTGGCCTCATGAATAATCTCCTTGTTTGAGTTTATCTTACTAATAATTAGACTTGTGCTTTCTCCACAGGCTCCTGGGAATGTAAATAATGTTATTTTTGTCAACAGTAACTTTAAGTTCATTCAAAATATCTGTTTATAAAATTAATCAGTTTTTAAATTTGCTGTTGGATATCCATTACCATATGCTTTGCTAAAGATTCCTAATAAGTATTCTATGAACAATGTAATGTTTTGGCAGTAGACAAATGAAAAACAGCAGTAAATCTGAAGGTTCAGATAGAAGGAATAAAATTGGAACGTTTTATCTGTCACTGTAAGGTGATGTCTCCTTACTGTGCACATCAAGTTCTGTTATTCTGTTTGGTGCCCAGTTTTGCTTAATGTTTTAAAATGAAGAACTGAGTGGTAGCAATAGCAATTAAAACTGAGATGTTGCTTTGCTACAGAAGCATCAGTAATAGAACCTCAACAGTTTTTACTTTGGCTACTACTTTCTTCAGACTCTAGAGGTAGCCATGGGCACCCACATGGGTCCTGGCTATGCAGGTCCCCACGGCTACCTCACTGACTGCATAGAACAGTTCCTGTTCCAAGCCTTTCCCAGTAATGCTTCCCAACTCTTCCACTGTAACATTGTGGATTGCATTGTTGCTGCTTCAAGCACCCATACTGAGTTCATCAGTTTCATCAGCTTTGCCTCTAGCCTCCACCCTGCCTTTAAATTCACCTGGTCTATTTCAAACACTTCACTCCACTTTCTCAATCACTCTGTCTCTATCTCTGGAGATGCTGTCAACCAACATCCTTGATAAATCTACTGATTGTAATGATTATCTTGACTCTATCTCTTCCTGCCCTGTCTCCTGTAAAACTGCCATTCCCTTTTCTCAGTTTCTTTGCCTCAGCTGCATCTGCTCCTAGGATGTCTTTCCTTTCCAGGAAATCAGAGATGTTTTAAAGAATTGGGTTTCCCTTCTTCCACTATGATGCTGCACTCTCTTTGCCGAACATCCATGCTCAACCCATCTTCCCACTGCCTTAATGAAGTTCCCCTTATACTTGCCTCCCACCCCTGAACCTCCACATCCAATACATCTTCCTCCCCAACTTCCAAAGGTATCCTACCACTAAAGTGTTTACTTTTCCCTTCTTCCCCCCCCCCCCCCCCACCCAACACTGCTTTCAGCAGTGACCACTCTTCCTGTGATTATCTTGTCCATTCGTACTTCCCCCACTAATATCCCTCCTGGCACTTAAGCTCCTCCCTCGCCTCAATTCAGAGACCCAAACAGTTCTTCCAAGTGTGACAACACTTCACCTGCTAAACTTTGCTAATCTGCTGAGATAGTCTATTGAGTCTGGTGCACCCAGTGTGGAGGCCTCTACATTGTTGAGATACATTTTGAGTTGGGGGTGGGGGCTGCTTCATCAAACACTTCCGCTCAACCTGCCAGTAGTGGAACTTCCTGGTGGCCAAACATTTTAATTGCAGTCCCTGTTCCGACATGTCAGTCCGGGCAGCATCTATGGAAAAGAGTACAGTTGATGTTTTGGGCCGAGATCCTTAAGCAGGGCTGCCTTTAGCTTTTTCCAATTGTCCTAGATTTTCTATTTGTGTCTTGGTGTACATTTTGTTTATTAATGCTCCAATAAAGTGGCTTGGGGCTTTTTGTTTCCTGCTTTAGAAGTGACATAGAAGCTTTTCGTGCATCCGCTGAAACTAGCTGCATTGGGAGTTCATCACACATAGGTGGCAATATTCACTGCACTTGCAACCATTGCCATTTCTAGTTTCTGACCGATGTTTGCTTTTACAGTGAAAATGCTATATAGGTTTTCAGAGTAAGAACTATGTTAATGATGTAATTACATTGAGGGCAGTGGCATGATAGCTTCCAGTCTGATACAGTAAATCACAGATTCAAACCAGCTTTGAATGTTTGTGATAGCACCATGATTGAAATTTATCTGCGTCTTTGTGCATAGTGCTTGCAATCTAAATAATGATATAGTACATTAAACTGCTGATGTGTGCAGATCAAAACAAAGTCTTCCTGTTGCTTCTCAGCTGAAGTAACCGCACTGTGATTGAACAATGCTGTTTTGAAGAAGCAGAAGGAAGTGGCTTTCTGAAATACAGTGGATTCTGGTTAAATAGGCCATTGGTTAATCAGAACAACTGCTTATTTGGGACAACTCTTAAAGAACAAAAAGTAATTGAGAAAATAACTGGGATTCTTTGTTTATTTAGGGCATCAATTGCGTGCACTTGTGTAGCTGTTATATACTGTATTGTGCTTAGAGTGAATAGTTTTTGAATTGATTCTGCTTAAAGCAAATATACAGGCCCTCTCCTGGTTACAAAGCCTAACTTATGGATTGCCCTACTTACAAACAAGCTCACTCATGAGTTTTCAACTTTACAAAAGTAAATAACTTCTGAGTTTTTAAGTGATTTTTGAAGTGGGCTAATCTTCCCAAACCTTGTAGCAGAATTTTGAAAATGAGCGTGAGGGGAATCGGGTGATTTGTTTGTCAATTGTGCAGCTCTCTGCTACAGAGGCAGTATGAATGGGAATTCCCTCAGTGGGAATGATTGGCTAGAGCAGCTGTGTTGGTGGTTTGGAGTTCTGTGTGAAAATGGATTTGCCGGTGGTATTTTTAAGGGTCTAGCGGACTATTGGAAGACCAGCAGGATGGGTCTGTGAATTACTGGAGTACTGCAGACATCTTCTACCAGGTGGTAACGGTCTCTCCCCATCTCCTCCACAACAACTCAGGATTGCTCACTGTCAGTCAGATAGAACCTCCCACATGTGCTCTCTATATACCCAGAATATTTGAAACTGTACACCAGGCAGCTATCCAGTGGGGAAAGCACCTGCAGTTTCTAAACTAACCAATCATGATGGAAGTGACTTTTGACAATCAGAGTAATCTATGCCCCCCCCCCCCCACAGGACATTCCACCCCTTGAAAGTTGCAAATGTGTTGAGCCAACCTTCAGACTAGTATGACTTTCGTGAACTCCCAAGTAAGCTACATATAAAACGAAAAGTAAAATACCCAGTACAATAAAGAAGACCCATACAGCCAGATTTGGGAACAGCTTCTTTCCAACTGTGATAAGACTGCTGAATGGATCCTGACCCAGATCTGGGCCGTACCTTCTAAATATCCGGACCTGACTTGCACTACCTTACTTTCCCTTTTCTGTTATTTTATTTATGATTTATAATTTACATTTTTATTATATTTACTATTGATTTGTACTCCAGGGAGCACGAAGCACAGAATCAAATATCGCTGTGATGATTGTACACTCTAGTATCAATTGTTTGGTGACAATAAAGTAATAAGGTATATCCCAACAGTCACCCCGAGTCCACCTTTCTCCTTGTGCCCCAAAGGCCACCAGCCCCACCCAAGGCTATAATGGCCAATGAGCTGCTTCTCTTCTCTTCCCCCCCCCCCCCACTTAATCTTGTACACTAACTCTGAGATGTGAGCAAACAGGTGAGTGATTTTTTTTACCTGACCCGTCAGGAATGTAGGTGCAGCGTTCTTGAACAATAACGGTATAAATGCCACCTTCCTTTGTGAGCAAGTAATCCAAGGTCATTGAAATCAGTTCTCGGGACAGTCTGCCTGCATCATGCTGAGAAAGGCTATCACTCAAAGCCTTCTTTCCTTTTGTAATAGCGCTGTTAGTGACCAGCATGGCAATGTGAGCTTGCAGGCATAGAGGTGTTATATGTACGGCACCACCTATCAACTACACCATTCTGGAACCATGGGTAGGCTTACAAATTTCATATCCAGTAAGTGCTATTCAGCATCTAACAAGTTCTCAGCTTCACAATGCCATTTGGCATAGACACCAGGATACTGTTCCATTCACCTTTCACCTAGTACTGGTACTCAACGTGCCACTTGCACCAATGCTCTTCGGTAGGGAAATCACTTTAAGAATCAGTACCTTCCATTTCAACAAATGGTACTTGGGGGCGGGGGGGGGGGGATTACCAGCCCTTAATAACCTCAGTGGAGCAAGTACTTTAAGGTTTAAGCCCCTTAAGGCTGTTACCTTACTCTGGGTTGAGGTAGGCTGGAATAGGCTATCCTCTCCCAGCTCCCCAAAATAGAATACCGAATTATGAGAAACCAGCTAATTTCCCCCAACAGTCTTCGTTATCAAAAGGATTGATATCTGTGGCATCCCTTCCATGATGTGGTAAGAAGTACTGATACAAATTCAACCATCTGAACCGTGGTCCAGTGTACAACTTCAAACGCCATCCCCAGGACTGTATCTCTCACCACAAGTTAGCATTCACCACTTTACTGTTCTGTATATAGGGTGATACAAATGCACTTACTCCTGATTAATTGCTGGATATTTAGAAAACACAAAAAACAGTACTACTAGAATTGCTCCCCAAAAACTCATTCCCTCTGAAATGTGGGCATTTCATATCCGGAATAAAGTTGTCCAAATTTCTACCCCATCAACTCAAATGTCATATGGCCAGAATGAAAAGTGAGTTATCCCTAAAACAAATTGCATGGGGAAACAAGTAACAAAGTAGCAGATTAAGACACAATAAACATATCACAGACTAAACAATCACAAGAAATAAAGTAACTGATTAGAACATAAAATGCCAAGCCCAGGCTGTACTCCTTTTCTTAATTTTGTATGGAGTGGCAACAATTTAGCATGCTGTTTGTTTGTGGGAGATTAACTGTTATCAGAGAACAACTGAGCAGAAAGAAGCCCAGCATATACAGAGTCTCTTAAAGGCTAAGTAAATGTGTACATGTGGATGTGACCATATCTCCAATTTCTCCACATTCAGATCTTTCACACTCTACAGGAAATGCAGATTGAATGACCTTCTCCCTACAACAATGAGGTATGAATATACTAGCCAGCTCCCTCGCCCTGATTCTGTTGAGCATTAGACTTTCCCTTGCTTCCCTGGCCAGTACTTCCAACACATTGCATAGAGGGTGGTGGTGGGAGCCCCATTCACCTGCTCCACCAAGACTCCAGCTTTGAGTAATGTTAAAAATATTTCTTAACAGAATAAGTGGAATATCCCCACTTCCCATAATAAAAACAAACATGTCTACCATATGCTAACATAAGAGAAATGGTCTTGTTTTAAATTTTTTTTGTTAAACATGGCTTATGCGGTACCTGTACGCTGAACAATGTGATCCTTGAGCTTGATGGTTTTTAGTTAGAGTTGAAATATCTGGTTCAAGTTGTGACAGTAAACACCTTGAGTACCCATGCATAATAATGTCCAAGCATTTGTTTTTGAGTATATGGTTCACTGCACTGAGGCCTCTTTCAACAAGGTAGGAGGATGAAAATGCAATGAAGAGCAGTTTGGCTCTTCCCCAACGACCAGGAAACTTTGTATGGCAGTGTAGCCATATAACACAAAAGCTGACATTTTTTTGAAAAGCTTTTTTTTTTGCTTCATTGTTCAGGATTTCTTCCAAGCTCTCTTCTTGTTCTTCTATCTTGCAAAGAAATGGGTTAATTACCCAGTCTGGAATTTCCAGATCAATCAAATCCTTGAATCGATTCTGAAAGTTCCTTTTTAGTGACTGCAGGTGTAAGCAGTACTCTTGCAAACCACTGTCAGTGAGAGAGTTCCATACTTTCCATGCAGGGAAGCTTTGAGAAAATTCTTCACCCTATGTTTTGCTTGTATATTTGCTATTTTCCTATTAAAAATGGACATTGTACTTTTTGCCTGGATTAACTTGAAATTCTCACCCTGCAATTTCATATTTAGAATGTTCATTTTGTCATACAGTTTGGCTAGGTATGCCTAATCTCCACATAGAAATTCAATATTGTTTCCCAAGCAAAAATTCAGCCCTTCAGATGGAGCACCATCTGTTGTACAAAAACAATGTTCCAAATCAGAATAATTTTTATCCTCAATATACATTTTGGGCTTGCCATAGATTGATTCTCTGATTATTGTTTTTCTCTTTTTACAAAAGAAAATCTCTTAAACTTTTCCATTTTTGAAAACCATACAAGTGCTGTTAGCAATGCCTTGTTGTCTTGCACAGTTGACTCATCCAATTGTATCCAAACATTTTTTTTGTCACTCTGCATAGCTCAGTGCCTTCACTCATTTTGTCAATATGACCAGCTACAGAGTTTCTAATCAGAGGAATTGTTTGTAAAGTACTGGTATCCATTTTAAGAACAATGGTGAGCACTTCTGATACAGTAGACGTTATTAATCTTTCACCAGTTATGAGATTTTCCACACTTTGCTGTCGTTTTGGAAATGTTATAAGAAACAATGTACCCCTGTCAAGGTAATTTTTAGCTTTCTAGGCAAACGATTCGAGTGTTTTTTCAAATGCTTTATTTTCTGGAACTGAGTAATACCCTAGGTAGCCTTTTCAGGATACTGCAATCTCAATGGTTTCATGGCTTCATTAGACAGTACGGTATTACAAATAAGATGTGTGGCGTCACTGATCTAATGGGAACGGAATAAAGCAATGCTTCAGTTATGTAAAATTGTATTGACGCACTTTCTATAGATTCTTTTTCTTAGCAGGATTAGAATGTAAGGCTTCACCACCTTCAGGCTCACAGATCATGCCGTATATATTTATCCATCATTAATGGGGCTAAATTTAAAAATTAATATGAACTGGGAAAGCTAATCAGATGTCGATGACGGCAACTAGTTGATGCGGATCGAATGCGGATAACACGCAAAGGAATTGCGAGGCGAAGATGAAGACGATCACAATAGCAAAATTATGATGACAAGGATTCAGATAGGAATCTGAATGTTAGGATAAAGCTGGTGTTCGACAAGCTACCTTTATGCTATTCCAGTTATCGCGATTCACCAATTACATAAGGTTTCATAATCCCCAAAGATGTCTCTTGACCACCCGCATGAAGCTGCGGTCGCTTTGAACACCTCAGGAAGAATCCTTGGTCAGCAGGTTCACTGGCTCTATTTCACCATTTGGTTCTGGCCAGCAATTTATTGTTGCACAACCTGTTTTAGTAGATCTGTGGAGAAAGTTGAGAATGGTGTACTTGCATTCCCAAATGTTAAATTGCATGAATTTGCTCCGTGCCATGAGTCAGGGGGAACTGTTGAGCACTCTGGTTTCTAATTTATGCATCCCCAATTAAAGTCTGATTGCCAGGGCTGGCTGACGTTGCTGAGTTTCGGATGTGTTGTGACAATGAGGGCTTACCATCTAGAGAGCTGTGGTTATTCCTGTGTTCCAGTGCCTCATTCATTTTTTTTTTGGTAGAGCAGGCACTTCAATGAACGGTCTGGTGTCATGCTGCTTACCACCCCACCTCCACCTGAAGACTCAATTTCCATTCCCCTCATGCCCACTTAGGCCACATAACTGTTCCTGTTGGGAATTACTGCTCTAAACCTTGTAGTAATTGAATCACTACTTGTAGGATTTGTAGGATGACCAGCAGCTGGTGCTATTAAAGACAGCACTACCCATTTTATTTGGAAAAACTGCTGTAACCATAGAAATTTAGAAAACATACAGCACAATACAGGCCCTTTGGCCCATAAAACTATGCTGAACATATCCCTGTCAAGTCCGTTTTTATTGTCATTTTGACCATAACTGCTGGTACAGTACACAGTAAAAATGACACTTTTTCAGGACCATGGTGCTACATGAACAGTACAAAAACTACACTTAGAACTATCTAGGCTTTACCCATAACCCTCTATTTTTCTAAGTTCCATGTAGCCATCCAGGAGTCTCTTAAAAGACCCTATCGTTTTCGCCTCTGCCAGCAGCCCATTCCACACACTCACCACTCTCTGCATTTTTTTTTTAATTACCCTGCCATCTCCTCTGTACCTGCTTCCAAGCACCTTAAAACTACGCCCTCTTGTGCTAGCCATTTCAGCCCTGGGGAAAAGCCTCTGACTATCCATGCGATCAATGCCTCTCATTATCTTGTATACCTCTATCAAGTCACCTCTCATCCTTCGTCGCTCCAAGGAGAAAAGGCTGAGTTCACTCAATCTATTCTCATAAGGCATGCTCCCCTATCCAGGCAACATCATTTTAAATCTCTGCACCCTTTCTATGGTGTCCACATCCTTCCTATAGTGAGGTGACCAGAATTAAGCACAGTACTCCCAAGTAGGGTCTGACCAAGGTCCTATATAGCTGCAATGTTACCTCTAGGCTCTTAAACTTAATCCCACAATTGATGAAGGGCAATGCACCATATGCCTTCTCAACCACAGAGTCAACTTGTGTAGCAGCTTTGAGTGTCCTGTGGACTTGGACCCCAAGATCCCTCTGATCCTCCACACTGCCAAGAATCTTGCCATTAATACTGTATTCTACCATCATATTTGACCTACCAAGATGAACCACTTCACACTTCTCTGGGTTGAACACCATCTGCCACTTCTCAGTCCAGTTTTGCATCTTATCAATATCTTGTTGTAACCTCTGACAGCCCTCCACATTATCCACAACACCCCCAACCTTTGTGTCATCAAACTTACTAACTCATCCTTCTACTTCCTCATCCAGGTCATTTATAAAAATCACGAAGAGTAGGGGTCCCAGAACAGACCCCTGAGGCAGCCCACTGGTGACCAACCTCCATGCAGAATATGACCCATCTACAGCCACTCTTTGCCTTCTGTGGACAAGCCAGTTCTGGATCCACAAAGCAATGTCCCCTTGGATCCCATGCCTCCTTACTTTCTCAATAAGCCTTGCATGGGGTACCTTATCAAATGCCTTGCTAAAATCCATATACACATATCCATGTGTCTTATCATTCCAGAAGTTAATTCAATATCCTCTGTTGGGCTACCACTATTACAGTATAATTCTCTGATAAGAGCTCATTGGCTTAGAACTTTAATGCCCCCTTCTATTATGCTCTACTTCAGTTGGGGTTTTTAATTCCATTCAGTAAGAGTGGGATGCCCAAGTTTAACAGTAGCTGTTACTCGACTCATGGTGAAATATGCTCGGGAAGCAAGCAGTATTCTTGGCATTATTAATTGCATATTGGGATGGTAGGCTTCTTAATACACCCATCTCTTTGTTAAATAGGATCACTGATGCCCTCTGCATCCCATATTCTCTGTAACCATTTGGCCAAAGACTTAACAGGCTTTAGTCTGTACCTGCCCACTAAACTCCCTAATCCTTAGCGGAGAATCCTCTGACTTCTCTTGACTCAGAGACCCGTTGTACCATTCCCCACAAGTTCCTGATCCCCTTGCCCACCACCCCACCATGAAGAAATCATGACCTGATGTCCCCCCCCACGGCACATGTGGAATGTGTGATCACTGGCCTGGTCCATACCGTTTCAAATTTGCAGGGGAAAGGGTGATCTTTTCAAGGATTAGACTAAGGGGTCCACGCTACCCTCTCCTCCATTTTCATCATTCAGCTAGACATCCTGATCACCAGCCCTACAGTGGAGGATCATCACCCCACCTCATCATGGCTTGAACCTTAACTAGGTCGGGCTGCCAATCTGCTCGGCACGCAGTATCTTAATGCTGTAGCGTCATTACCTGACAAGGTATCTCCATATTCTTAAACTCCAACTTTGTAGCACTACCCTGAGCCATCAATAGTGATTCTCTCAGAATAAATTTTCCAATTCATTCTTAAGACTCACTAACATTTTATACTGATGTCTTACAATTGCTGCAAACAGCCAGAAAGTATCCCGCTGGCTATCCTTTCTCCTGGGAAAACCCAACAATCTAAGTATGGAAACAATGTGATGTCCTTTTTTAACCCTGGAGAAATCTAACTGGTCTGACAAATCTGCCAGCATTCCATAACCCATCAGTAGGTCAGCGAGACTTCCAAAGCTATCTATCTATCCAACCTGGGATTCTGCATTTCTCAAATGGAGAGTCCACTATTTTAAATAACCTTTTAACGAAAGGTATTACTACTTAAAAAATCATACCTGCTCACAGCACCAAATGTAATGTTGAATCAGGTTTACAGGTCTGGCAAGTGAGACAGAAAACACTAACTGTGAATAATTATATTAATCACTTATTTAAAAACAGTAAAAAAAAAATTGACCAAGCTTTCATGTTCCCTAAATTACAGAAACTACAAAGCTGAATATTAAACAAATATACATTCAGCAAACATACTTGGCTAAAGCGTGCTCAGAGCATACCTTCCTAATGGTCATGTGCACCACTTGCATTAAAGGAAGAGAGAGAAAGAACCTCCTCCACATACTCTATAAACCTAGGATGTACGAAACTACTCTAGGCACCTGACCAATGGGAAAAGCAGCTGCAGTTTCTAAACTAACCAATCACAATGAAAGTGACTTTCCACATTCAAGATCAGCCATTTTACATTGAACACTTGACTGGGGCATCCTACTTCATTTAATCATTAGTGAAAGATTTGAATGGTTAAAGGCCCTGTGTTAAAGATTTCTTTCCCTCCAACCCTAATGCCTATTTGCGCATTAAACAATTGTTAATAGCCATTCTTTGTTCTGAGATGAATTTGGATCCATTATGGGAACAAGGGTATCACTTCCAGGAATAGGGAATATCCAACTGTGGCATTTACATTTTCTGTGTTCATCTTCTTTCTCTTGCAACGAAGTGTGTACAGGATGTCATTTAATCATGGTCTGGTTAATATTGCAGTGACTCAGACAGTGAATTGGAGCGACTGAAGGAAGCAGTGGTTTCGGGCAATGACTTGCTTCAGCAGAGTTCCATCATCGGTAATCAGCCAGAGACAAATTGTGATGAAGACCTCACTCAGGACAAACACAAAGAAAAGAAAAAGAAAAAGCTGGCTGTTGAAGGTCAGAACGATTGGAAAAGGGATGAGGTAGAAGTTTTAAAAAGAAAATCAAAACAGAAGTGGCAAATTCTAGAAAATGGACACAAACAAACTGAATTTCCTGATGAAACTCTTAAAGGGCAAGGACACCACTTAAAAGCAGAAGATTCTGATGTTGAAAGAAGAAAGAAGAAAAGAAAGAAACCAAAGAATGACAAACCTGTACCCAAAATTCATAAGAAAGAAAGAGTTGTGGTGGCAGATCAGCTATGACAGCTTTCCATGTTCATTGAGGGGACTTCACTTATTTCAAAGGACGGTGCTCACTCTAGGTGATATTTTTGAAGCTTTTTTTGGGTGTACTATTTGGTTAATTACTTTGAAATAATATGAATCTCCAAATGAGAAAACAAAGCAAAGATTTTTCTTTTTTGCATCCTGCCATCTAGCCCTAGGGAAAAGGTCTTTCATTGCAGATCTTTTGGACTGATTCAACTGAATTGTGTATAATGAACTGTCACTTGAAAGAACTGTGACTGGAGTTCGTTGGTCCATGTATCTCCCATTATCTGCCTGAAAAGATAATGGTTCCATTATTCATTGCTGTGTCAAATTGGTCTGATCTATGTTTGAAATTTGAACTGCAGCTATTTTGGTTTATTTTTGAATCTCAGAGAGTTTTTTGCTTTCATTTTTAATTATTTTGACACCATTGTGATTTAAGTACTGACTCAAAGAAACTTTGTTTGTTTTAATTTTGTTGTCTTGTTGTTAATTCTTAATTAGTTTGTTTACCACCACTTTACCAGTGTTCTGGTTTCTTTCTCAATATATCACAGGTATAAAACAATGCATTTATTTAAAAAAAAATCAATTTCTTTGCAGCAACACATCAGGTGGTGCAGATAGCATGGAAATTGCAAGAACAAAACTTCAACTGCTTTTCCCAACTGCTCTGATTCCCAAGATAAGTTGCTGTATGAAAAATTGCTTGAATCAGTATGCTACAGTCTCTGCCATTAGTCACATTTGTGCTTTCGACACCTCTCCTTTCCAGTGCTCTGGCCAGGCTTTAAATCTTCATGAGAGGACAGAGAATGAGGTTCAGCAACCACATAAAATGTATATCTAATTATCTACGTGCTAAACTTGAGTGTTAGTCCATTTCAGCCAAGTGCAGTAGATAGCAGTCAGAAGTGGATGCTTTCCCTTTGTTTATTTTAATAAATAAAATGTATTTTTAGATTTATTTATTAAATGTACAGTGAAATATGTTATTTGTGTTAAGAAGCAACACAGCCATGGACGTGCTGGGACAGCCCATAAATGTCGCCATACATTCCTGTACCATCATGCACGGCAGAACACGTAATATACCAAGCAACAAAGTAACATCTGATAATATATGTATTCTGCATTCTCACAACTAAATGAATCCTTGGAATAGAGAAATTAGAGTTCAGTCCTCGTATTGTCTAATGACCTACTCTTTGGAGGTTTGGTGATACAGAGGGACAGAAGGAGGCTTGTATGGAACATGAACATACCAATGTGAAGAATGAGCTGCACATGAGAGGAACTTGCATAAGAGCTAGATTAGGCTATTGGTCAGGTCTTGCCATTCAATAACATGGCTGACCTCATGTTTCATTTTTCTCTCCTTACAGGTGCTTCCAACTTGCAAGTGTTTACAACTAACAAAATAGTAGGTTTTTAATATCTAATTGTTGACAAATTATCTGAAGCTACTGTAGTAAGCAAGTTCTTAACTGGATGATTATTTCCTGTTATGCCATGCCATAACATGAGATGTGTCAAAATTACTTGCTGTTTTGCTTTCTACCTTAAGAAATGTTTTCTTTTAAGAAGTAAAGGGCAAACTGGTCCCTTGTCCAGACCAGCTGGAGGTTTTGGTGTGTGTAATTAGCTGATCATGCTTTCCATTGCAGTAGGACATTAACACATTCATTTGTTTAGAGCTGGGATTTCTCTGGCAATTCAGATTAAAAAGCCCCTGGATAATTTCCTGGTACATAAGTTTCTCTAGGGATAAAACTAGGTTAAAGACATTCAAATCATTTTACTTGGTCTATTTTAGTGAAGCTATTAATTATTTTCATTGGGAGAAAATCTTTGTCAAAGGGTAGTGACAGAAATTTCATTATTTATGTCTGATAGAACTGTACAGGCACTTCGGTCCATGATGCCTGCACCAAGCATGATGTCAAATTAAAACTAAATATTTTTTACCTGTACCTGATCCATCTTACTCCATTCCCTGCATCTGATCTTCCCTGTACAGATATTCACCAATGTTGCCATCTAGGGGTTATAAAAAAAACTTTGGGGTATGTGAACAGCTTTAAGAGGACATATGCTGTCAGTTGTAAACCTTTGTAACCTCATGAAGTAAAATTAACTCTATATTTCTGTTCCATTGAAAATAACTTTTGTCTTGGTTGAACATACTGGAATGTAGTTTAGTTAATTGCAACCTGCATTCCCATCCTCACACCAAACCCTCAGACAAATGGAGGACTGACCTCTAGCTTACTGACATCAGGTGACAACTCTCAGACTCTTTCTACGTGAAAAAGACCCGACTTGGGACCATCAGGATATTATCTCCAACACCATCCACGAGCCTCATCAACTTTGGAGATCTTCCTTCTACTGCCACCAACCTCTCTTTTCCCTTATTTCCACACTGCTTGTTTCTACTACCTACCCAAGATATACAAACCTGACTGTTTGGGTAGGCTCTTGGTTTCTGCCTACTCCTGCCTTCCTGAACTTGTTTCCACATGCCTTGACTCTATACCGCTTGGTTCAGTCCTTCCCATCTAAATCAATGATACTTCACATGCTTACGATCTCCTTAACCACTTTCAATTCCCTGACTCTGATTACCTCATTTTCACCATGGCTATTTTCACCATTTTCAGTCCCTATACACTTCTATCTCCCATCAAGAAGGCCTTAAAACTTTTTTTTCTCTCAAAAACAAACCTGAACAGTCCCCACCACCACCACCCTCTGTTTGCTGGAGCTAGTCCTTGCACTTAACAATTACTCCAGATGTAACCCTGGGCACCCACATTGAGCCCAGCCTTTTTGTTGGCTGCACAGAACTGTACATGTTCCAAACCTGCTGGTAATGCTCCCCAACCCTTCCTGCGCTATATTGAGATTGCATTGGTGCTGCTTCGTGCACCCATTGCTGAGCTCGTCAATTTCATCAACTTTGCCTCAAACTTCCACCCTATCCTTAAATCCATAGAAAAACTACAGCACAATACAGACCCTTCAGCCCACAATGCTGTTCCAAACATATTTACTTCAGAAATTACCTGGGTTATCCATAGCCCTCTATTTTTCTAAGCACAATGTACCTATCCATGTGTTTCTTGAAAGAGCCTATTGTATCCGTTTCCACCACCATCGCCATCAGCCTATTCCATGCAACCAATACCCTCTGTACGTACTTCTAAGCACCTTAAAACTGTGTCCTCTTGTGTTAGCCATTTCAGGCCTGGGAAAAAGCCTCTGACTATCCATATGATCAATGCCTCTCATCTTATACACCTCTATAAGGTTACCTCTCATCCTCTGTCACTTGAAGAAGAAAAGGCCAAGTTCACTCAACCTATTCTCATACTGTATACTTGCCAATCCAGGCAACATCCTTGTAAATCTCTTCCACATCCTTCCTGTAGAGAGGTGACCGGAAATGAGCACAGTATTCCAAGTGGGGTATGACCAGGGTTCATTGCCTCTCTGCTCTTGAACTCGATCCCATGGTTGATGAAGGCCAATACACCATATGCCTTCTTAACCACAGTCAACCTGCGCAGCAGCTTTGAGTGTCCTATGGACTCAGACCCCAAGATCCCTCTACACTGCCAAGAGTCATACCATTACTCTGCCATTATATTTGACCTACCACAATGAACCACCTCACACTTAATCTGGGTTGAACTCCATCTGCCACTTCTCAGCCCAGATTTGCATCCTATTGATGTCCTGCTGTAATGTCTGGCAGCCCTCCACACTATCCACAACACCTCCAACCTTTGTGTCATCAGCAAAATTACTATCTACCCCCGACTTCCTCATCCAGATCATTTATAAAACTGACGAAAAGAAGGGGTCCCAGAGCAGATCCCTGAGGTACATCACTGGTCACCTTCCTCCGTGCAGAATATGACCCGTCTACAACCACTCCTTGCCTTCTATGTGCAAGCCAGTTCTGGATCCACAAAGCAATATCCCTTTGAATCCTATGCTTCCTTACTTTCTCATTAAGCCTTGCATGAGGTACCTTTTCAAATGCCTTGTTGAAATCCATATACACTACATCTACTGCTCTACATTCAACAACACGTTCAGTCACATCCTCAAAAACTTCAATCAGGCTCATAAGGCACGACCTGCCTTTCACATAGCCATGCTGACTATTCCTAATCATGTTATGCTTCTCCAAATGTTCATGACTCCTGCCACTCAGGATCTTCTCCATCAACTTACCAACCACTGAAGTAAGACTCAGTGGTCTATAATTTCCCAGGCGATCTTACTCCCTTTCTTGAATAAGGGAACAACATCTGCAACCCACCAATCCTCCGGAACCTCTCCCGTTCCCATTGATGGTGCAAAGATCATTGTTAGAGGCTCAGCAATCTCCTCCCTTGCTTCCCACAGTAGCCTGGGGTATATCTTGTCTAGTCCCAGTGACTTATCCAAGTTGATGCTTTCCAAAAGTTCCAGCACATCCTCTTTCTTAATATCTACATGCTCAAGCTTTTCAGTTCGCTGTAAGTCATCCCAACAATCTCCAAGGTCCTTTTCTATAGTGAATACTGAAGCAAAGTATTCATTAAGTACCTTCTGTGGTTCCTTATACCCTTTTCCACTGCACGCTTGATTGATCCTATTCTCTCACATCATATGCTCTTGCTCTTCACATACTTGGAGAATGCCTTGGGGATTTCCTTAATCCTGCTTGACAAGGCCTTTTCATAGCCCCTTCTGGCTCTCCTAATTTCATTCTTAAGCTCTTTCCTGCTAGCCTTATAATTTTCTAGATCTCTATCATTACCTAGTTTTTTGAACTTCGTAAGCTTTTCTTTTCTTCTTGACTCTTTTTTCAACTGCCTTTGTACACTACAGTTCCTGTACCCTACCATCCTTTCCCTGTCTCATTGGAATGTACCTGGGCAGAACACCACGCAAATATCCCCCGAACATTTGCCACATTTCTGCCGTACATTTCCCCGAGAACATCTGTTTTCAATTTATGCTTCCAAGTTCCAGCCAGATAGCTTCATATTTCCCCTTACTCCAATTAAACACTTTCCTAACTTGTGTGTTGTATCCCTCTCCAATGTTATAGTAAAAAGAGATAGAATTGTGATCACTATCTCCAAAATGCTGTCCTACTGAGAGACCTGACACCTGACCAGGTTCATTTCCCAGTACCAGATCAAGTACAGCCTCTCCTCCTATGTAGGCTTATCTACATTATGTGTCAGGAAACCTTCCTGAACACACTTAACAAACTCCACCCCATCTAAACCCCTTACTCTAGGGAGATGCCCATCAGTATTAGGGAAATTAAAATCCCCCATCACCACAACTCTGTTATTACTGTGCTGTTCTATCTATCTGTCTCCCTATCTGTTCTATCTATCTGTCTCCCTATCTGCTCCTGGATGTCCCTGTTACTATTGGGTGGTCTATAAAAAACACCCAGTCGAGTTATTGACCCCTTCCTGTTTCTAACTTCCCCCCACAGAAACTCAGTAGACAATCCCTCCATGACTTGCTCCTTTTCTGCAACCGTGACACTACCTCTGATTAACAGTGCCATGCCCCACCTCTTTTGCCTCCCTCCCTGTCTTTTCTGAAACATCTAAAACCTGGCAGTCTAAGTATCCATTCCTGCCCTTGAGCCATCCAAGTCTCTGTAAAGGGGACAGCTTCATAGCTCCAAGTACTAATCCATGCTCTAAGCTCATCCGCTCTATTCATAATGCTTCTTGCACTAAAATAGATACATCTCAAACCATCAGTCTGAGTGCATCCCTTCTCTATCCTCCCTCTCACAAACTTTCTACATTTGTGAGCTAACTACCGCTTCCTCCGTCTCTTCAGTTCCGTTCTCACCCCCCAGCATTTCTAGTTTAAACTCTCCCCTATAGCCTTAGCAAACCTCCCTGCCAGAATATTGGTCCCCCTTGGATTCAAGTTCAACATGTCCTTTTGTACAGGTCACGCTTGCCCCAAAAGAGGTATCAATGATCCAAAAATCTGAATCCCTGCCCCCTGCTCCAATCCCTCAGCCACACATTTATCCTCCCCCTCACTCTATCCCTAAACTCACTGTTGCATGGTCCATTTCTGACACCTCTCTCCCCTTTCTCAATCTCCGCCTCCAATTCTGGAGTCAAACTGATTTACTACCACTAACTTTCATAAACCTACAGACTCCTTTGGCTATCTTGACCTCTACGCACCTTGTAAAAAATGCTGTTTCCTTTTCTCAGATCCTTTGTCTTCGCCACATCTGTTCCAAGGATGAGGCTTTCCTTTCCAGGACATCAGAGATGCCCTTCAAAGAACATGGTTTTCCTTCCTCCACCATTGATGCTACCTTATCTCCTCCATTTCCCAAATGTGTCCTCAGCCCATCTTCCCACTGCCTTAAAATTCCTCTCATCCTCACATACCACACCATGACCCTCCATATCCAGCATGTATTCTCCACAACTTACGCCATGCCCAACAGGACCCTGCCACCAAAAGTATCTTTACCTCTCCCCCCCACCAACCTCACTACTTTCCACAGGGATCCTTCCCTTTGAGCTTCCCTTATCCATTCAACCCTCCCCACTAATCTCCCTCCAGCACTTATCCCTGCAAGCAGAAGAAATGCTACAGCTGTATATTCACCTCTATTCAGAGCCACAAACAGTACTTCCAGGTGAGGCAATACTTCACTTGCACATCTGTCGGGGTTGTCTAATGCTCCTGATACAACCTCCTCTAGACTGATGAGACCTGATGTAGACTGGGGGACCTCTTTGTTGAGCACCTTTGCTCCATCCACGAAGTACTGGATTTTCCAGTGGCCAGCCTTTTTAATTCCAGTCTGCACTCCCATTCTGATATGCCTCCTCTGCCACTACGATGAGGTTGGAGGAGCAACACCTCATTTTCAATCAACATGGGTTTCCCCAACTTTCGCTAATTTTTCTCTTTTCCCCTTCCCACTTCTTCTTTTCTTCACTCTGGCCACCCTCTTACTACTTCCCCTCACCTAACACCTCCCCATGGGATCCCTTCTTCCTTTTCTATGGTCCCCTCTCCTATCAGGTTCCTTTTTCTCCAGCACTTACCTTTTACACCTTTCATATCCCAGCTTCTTATTTTATCCCTTCCCTCATCCACCTGGCTTCACCTCTCACATCTAGTTGGTACTCCTTCCCCTCCCCCACCTTATTCTGGCTTCTTCCCCCTTCTTTTCCAGTGCTGGTGAAGGGGCTCTGCCTGCAACGTTGACTGTTTATTCATTTCCATCGATGCTGCCTGACCTGCTGAGTTTCTCCAGTATTTTCTTTGTGTTGAAACGTACATTCCAACACCCCCCACCCCCCTTATAGTTTGGCTTGAAATATCCTTTATTTATCCTTTGCCTGGATAGAATGGTTTCTTTAATTTTTTTTGTGGGTTTACCCAGTTGAGGGACCTGTTCAAGCTTCTGATGTAGCAGTGTATCGCCTTTGTTGATATGGTGACTAAACGGGGACGTTGAATTTACCTTTGCTCTTTTTCTGAAGACACAAGCTCTTGCTGTGATTCCGCAAGTGACAGCTGCCATCCACATTTCATTCTTCTACCGTAAGTGATAAAGAGCTTGCTGGGACTTGAATATAATACAGTAAAACAGAAGTGAAAGTGTCATTATATTGTCAAAATACTCAGCATGTCCAGGGGCTTGGGGATAATTTTTTTGCCTTCTGGAAGAGCAATTTGACATATAACCCTGTTAAATACTGACAATTTTTGGTAGCTATATTCTTGTCAAATAATACTACTCATTTGTTACAACTGTTTCTTGAATTTTAATCATATTAAATTATTCATGTTAAAAACATGGTTTGAAGTGGTGTGGTCCCAGTATTTAGTGTTGCTAACATCCAGCTCTCGTAGCTGCCTGGTGCTAAGACTCTTGCCTATTATCAAATGGTAGAAAAGGTCAAAATCTGAATAAATGAGGAGAGACTGCAGTCATAGAAATCTACAGCACAATGTAGAGTAGATTCTACTCTAGAAATAGTCTAGAATTTCCGTACCACAGAGCCCTCTATTTCTCTAAGCTCCTTGTACCTATCTAAGAGTCTCTTAAAAGACCCTATTATATTCACCTCTACCACCGTTGCAGGCAGTGCATTCCATGCACCCACCACTCTCTGTGTGAAAAACTTACCTCTGACGTCCCCCTTGTACCTACTTCCAAGCACCTTAAACTATGTCCCTTGGGTTAGCCATTTCAGCATTGAGAAAAAAGGTACCTTGGACAACTTTTTTTGTGCAAAGGTTAGTGAGTATACGCGATGAGCTGCCAGAGGAAGTGGTTGAGGCAGGTATTTGGGTACATGGAGTGGCAGAGCTTAGAGGTATATAGGCCAAAGCACAGGATGTTACATTTAGCTGGGTGGGTACAGTGGTCAGTATAGGCTCATTGGGCAGAAGGGCCTCTACCCATGCTGTGTTGCACTCATTTTATGGAGGCCAATGAGTAAGTGCAGCAGGAAATATGATGCCCATTGTTGTGAGCAGAATTGATCCATAGAATAAAATGATCACTTCTATGTGGCCCAAGTGAGGCTGCATCTGGAGTATTGTGTATGATTTGGGTCACATTACCTAAGAAAAGATACTTGCCACAGAGGAAGTTCGGTAATTCATTAAGCTGGTTCCAGGAATGGAGTACTCTACATACTGAGAATGCATGGCCTATATTCTCAGGAGTTTAAAAGAACAAGTCCTGATGAAGGGTCTCGACCTGAAACTTTGATTGTTTACTCCTTTCCATGGATGCTGCCTGGCCTGCTGAGTTCCTCCAGCATTTTGTGTGTGTGGCTTGGATTTACAGCATCTGCAGATTTTCTCTTGTTAAAAGAATGAGATCAGACTAGATGTGGAGAACTTATTCCCTGGGTTGAGGAGTCTTAAGACCTTGGGGTGTAGTTTTAGAATAAAGGCCTTTTCTTGGGCAGATAAGAAAATGATTCTGTCAAGAAGACTTCACTATGAAAGTTCAGTTGTATTCATTCAAGGTGATGATCAATGGGGATTGGGGATTCTACTAAAGGAAATGGCTGGCAGTGTGGAGACATGTCACTACCAAAGGAGGTGTAAGGAGCTCCTTTCCTTTCCTCCTAGCCATTAGGCCACTCTTGGGCCAGGTGTAGCACCTGCTTGTTACCACAGTAAAAAATAAAGCCCAAAGCCTGTTACCATTGAGGAATGGTGCAGCCAAAGCCACGTAGGTGGTAGCTTCCATCAAGTTCAAAAGGAAGTGATGTGAGAGACTGTAGTTTCCATGTAAACATGTGGTAGGTGCTGCCAGTTCCCAGCACCGAGCAGCCACAGCTCCTGCCTGAACTGGCCTCTCCATGCCAAGCTGTGGATGTTTCGTTGCAAAGGGAGAGCCAGCTGAGGACAGGGATATGTGGCAGGTTCTTGATACAGCAATCGAGTGGACAAGGAATTACATTAGTTTCTCTGCACAGCAGAGCTGCCAGTAGCAAGTCTTCCAGTTTAAGATGGTGCTGGAGATGCCTAGCGACTGTCGGCAGCAAAATACAAAGCAAAGAAAACTACTGAACACCTTATTAATGACGATCACCGCTAACAATGGAGAGGTGTGCAGAGGTGAGGCTAGGCAGGAGCGAGGAAATGTCTGATTTAGTTAAATGCCAGGCCTAGATGGAAAGGTCGGGAACGGGTGAATCATGGTGCCGAGGTCTAGGCCCCACAGCTGTCCGAGAGTGAGGAACGACCCAATGTTTGGATGATTACAGTACTGGGTCAGATTGGGTGTTGGGACCAGATTTGAGGGACAGACTGGTTCTGCTTGTGCTCTGTGACATTTTACTCAGTTATGTGTTGAACTGAGGCTGTGGCCTGCTGCAGCTAGTGATGCCTGGCTACGCGGCTTTCGTAACACTTCAGGTCAGAATGCTGTTTGCATGATATTTTTTCTCTGTGCATCGCGTGTTTGACTTTTTTTTAATGGATTCTTTTGGAGTTCCTTTGTTTTGTGGCCGCCTGTAAGGAGACAAATCTCAAGGTTCTATAATGAATACATGCTTTGATAATAAATGTACTTTGAACTTTAATGCTGCAATGGCCCTTTTTGATACTGATTCCATTTCCTCTGCTCTCCTGGGAGAGCAGCTCAAACGCTGAAGGATGTGCCATGTTTATGACCTGAAACTCAAAGTTCCAGCCATTAAGTTGAATTGAAAGGTTCCATGTACAGGCACTCTTCAATTTATAAAAGGTGTCTGTTCCATGAAAACCTTTTATGTAAAATTCTATAAACTGAAAGGTTTGGGCATAATGCATTGTTATTTAAGTACAATATATTCTGATGGATGGAGAATGGCATGTTAGTCACTATAGCAAAGGAATTATTTGTAAACTGTAGACCTATATCCCAAAGAGTCAGTGGCATTATGGTGCAAAGTTAAATATTTGTAGATCAAGGAATACATGTAATTTTACTATCAAACACCCCAGTGCCTTTTTTTCCCTCTGATATTTAGTTTTAAGCCAAATTCTGAAAAGCTAATAAATCTGACAATTGCCACTCTTTCTAGACCATGTACTTTAGATTGCAACAGTAAGGCATTGAAATATGGCTGGATGTAAAATGCTTTGGGACCCGCAGCTTCTTGTGAATTCAAGTTGTTGTCTGTTTCTGAGCAGACAAACATTGAAATGCTTATTTAAGTGAGAGCCTTATAAGTAACGCTTAAAATCAGAAACTTCAATATGTAACCGGCAGCTTGACCCAGGATTCGGTGTTCGTCAGTTTGATGGATCTTGTCTGTGGTTTTATTACAACCACTTATTTCCATCTTGATGTTGGAAGTATTTTGCTGAAATCATCAGGACTTGTGCATTACCTTGTACTGTGTTTCAAAGCTATCTGGAAATGCTTGTATTGGTGTGTATGTGTACTGAGGTGACAAATAGTATTCCTAAATTTTCATTTAGTGGCATCTACTGGGAAATCAAACGTTCCAAGGTCGCATGTGGCATGAATTAGATACAGAGCTCTGACAGCATGCTTGAAGGACCCCTTCCCCCATTCCTTTTATCTTCTGTACAAATTTCCTCAGGGGAAATATATTGTAGCTGTCTGAACTAATTTAATTCATTTTTTTAAGATCCCTCTGCTGCTGTGGGTGACGGGGCAGATTCACTGTCCTTTAACACTTGATGGATACTTCTACATTAGTGTATTTTTGCCTCCCTCTGCAGATGAAGTTTAACAAATCATTTGGATAAATTTGCTAAGTTTTCTTTCTCATTTTTAAGTATGTGGAATGCTGTTTGTTCTGCAGGGAAGTGTAAATCCATCTGTTAGTATTCTCAAATACGAACGAGTTGGAAAAAAAGTTATTGATGAAGCAGCTAATGTTTGGAGCCCTAGATACTGCCCTGACTTCAGGACAACTCACACCCTGCTTCACATTGGCGGCACAGCAGTGGAAACTGCGAGCAGTTTCAAACATCTGGGAGTGTGCATCTTGCACAGCCTCTCATGGTCCAAGAACACATCCTCCACAGTTAAGAAAGCTCACTAATGTCTCTACTTCGTGAGGAGGCTGAAGGGAGCTGCACTATGCAGACAGATGTGCAGTTGAGGGCATCCTAACTTGCTACATTATTGTGTGGTATGGAAACTACACTGCAGCAGGCAGGAGGGCTTTACAATGGAGAGTTAAAACTGCCCAGTGTATTACCAACACCAATCTAGCCACCATCAAGGGTATATACACAGAAAGGTGCCGGAAGAAGGACAGCAATAACATGAAGGATCCCATCCACTCTGTTCATGGGCTGCTTGTCCCATTCCCATCAGGGACGAGACTACACCAGGGCTATCAGACTCAAAAAAAAGTTAGTTCCCCTAAGCTCATCAACACCTCCATCCAACAACCCACCCCATCATTACAACTATATCTTTTCCTGTCAGAATCACCTTAGGTACAGATATTCCTCTACCTAGCATCACTTCATGTACATAAAACATATTGATGTATAGAAGATAATCTTATGTATTTATAATTATTGTGTTCTTTATGCTTACTGTGCTTTTTATTTTGCTACATTGGATCTAGGTCGTTTTGTTCTTCTATACATTGGTGTCCTGAAGAAAGACTATAAGCAATCTCAAATCTTGAGAAACACTAAAACTAATTTCATTGGAGCAGAGTAAGCTACCTGATGCTCATCATTGTGTGTGATGTCACACTAGTCAAAGTTCAATGTGATTTCTTTTATCAAACTGTGTTTACGTCACCATATATTACCTTGAGATTCATTTTCTTCCAGGTATTCACAGTACAACAAAGGAATACAATAAAATTAATGAGGAACCACACACAAAGACTGACAAACAACCAATCCATAAAAGAAGACAATCTGTGCAAATATAAAATAATAGTAAGTAAATAAATAATGCTGAGAACATGCGTTGTAGAGTCCTTGAAAGTGAACTTATAGGTTTGTGGAATCAGTTCGGCATTGAAGTGAGTGAAGTTATCCACACTGGTTCAGGAGCCTGATGGTACTAACTGTCCCTGAACCCAGTGGTGGTGTACCTAAAGCTCCTGTACCTCCTTCCAAATGGCAGCAGCAAGACTGGAGTGTAGCCTGAGTATTGGGCGTCCTTGATGATGGATGATGCTTTCTTGTGGCATTGCTCCTTGTAGGTCTGCTCAGTGGTGGGAGGGTATTGACTGTGATGGACTGTGCTGTATCCACTACATTCTTGGGCATTAGTGTTTCCATACCAGGCTGTGATGCAACCAGTCAGGGTACTCTCCACTACACACCTATAGGTGCTTATCAGAGTTTTAGATGACATGCTGAATCTACGGAAACATCTAAGAAAGTAGAGGCCTTGTTGTGCCTTCTTTGTAATGGCTCTTACTTTCTTCACCCAGGACAAATCCTCTGAAATGATAATGCTAAGGAAGTTTAAGTTACTGACCCTCTCCACCTCCGATTTCCTAGCGAGGACTGGCTCATGGACCTCCGGTTCCTTCCTCCTGCAGTCAATAATTAAATCTTTGGCCTTACTGGCATTGACTGATAAGTTGTTGTGGTACCATTCAACCAGACTTTCAATCTCCCTCCTTTATGCCAATTTGTCACCACCTTAGATTCAGCCAACAACAGTAGTATCGTCATCAAACTGAAATATGGCATAGGAGAAGTACAGCCTCTCAGTCATAGGTATAAAGTGAATAGAGCTGGGGGCTAAGTACACAGTTCTGCGGTGCACCTGAGTTGATTGTGATAGTGGAGTCAAGTGTCTTCCACTTGATGGCTATTGTCTTCAGTTTTACCAGGGCTTCACTCCCGACATTCAGCTTTTTGCTTGTGGACTATGGCTATAATGGGAGGTGGAGCTGAGTGGTCCTGACTAAACCCAGACTATTCATTACTGAGCAGATTATAGTTAATGACCTCATCTTATTGTTAATAATTTGTATTCATTCAACTGGGGTGATAGCCACCAGACTGAATTTTCTTGTTTTTTGGTGAAGGTGTATGTATCTGGGCAATTTTCCCTTTTGTTGGTTAGATGTGAATGCTGTAATTGCATTTCATAAGCCTGGCTAGAGTGAATGTCTCCATTACAATATCCAAGCTGGTTTCATGCACTTAGCTACATCCAGTACTTGTAGCCATTCCTTGGTTGAAGCATATCTTCTGGGATGTTAGAGCCTTAGCAGGGAGTCGATGGATCGTCCACTTGGGATGTCTGGTTGAATGCGGTCAGGAATGCTTCAGCCTTTTCTTTCTACAGGGCCCTGCCATAATTTGTTCAGACCCCTCCCACCAGCTGTTCAATCGTCTCCTCCCTTTTGGACTGGAGGATGTCTGAGGTTTGATCTGTTCCACTGGTTGCAGGATTGCTCAGCTCTGTTGCATGCTGATTTTGTTGTTTAGCAATTGAGTCCTTTTGTGCTGCAGCCTCACCAGGCTGGAAAGGCATTTCTTCCATACATCCAGCACAACCTCTAACATCTGTTTTGCTTTCTTCCTCTGTCTTCATAGTAACTGATAAGGCTATAAAATCACAGACGGCAGCCGGGTATTTTACTGCTGCTGATTCTCCACAGTGCCTCATGAATGCCCAGTTTTTTGCATCCAAATCTGTTGTAAGTTTCTCTCAATTAACCATTCTAGTGTCATTCACATATGGAGAATGTTCTTGGCATGAACACGGGATTTTTGCCTCTTTGAAGATTGCTGTGGTCAATTCTGCTATACATAGACCGCAGAGGACACGGTAGTAGTGGTTCACTCACTGCCTGTGCTGGCAGCTTTGATCTCAAAGACACCTCTTCCATTGATGGTGCTTCTAAGCCGATCTTTGAACACCGAGTCCACTTTGTACTTTTTTCCTCCCCCTGTGATTTTTCAACATGGGGAAGCACTTATTTATGAGGGAAGATGGAAGAACCTAATCAGGAGTATTCATTGAACACACAACATGCTGGTGGAATACAGCAGGCCAGGTAGCATCTATAGGGAGAAGCACTGTCGACATTTCGGGCTGAGACCCTTCATCAGGACTAACTGAAAGGAAAGATAGTAAGAGATTTGAAAGTAGTGGGGGGAGGGGGAAATGCAAAATGATAGGAGAAGACCGGAGGGGATGGGATGAAGCTAAGAGCTGGAAAGGTGATTGGCAAAAGTGATACAGAGCTGGAGAAGGGAATATATCATGGGACGGGAGGCCTCGGGAGAAAGAAGGGGAGAGGAGCACCAGAGGGAGATGGAGAACAGGCAGGGCGATGGGCAGAGAGAGAAAAAAACAAACAGCTAAATATGTCAGGGATGGGGTAAGAAGGGGAGGAGGGGCATTAACAGAAGTTAGAGAAGTCAATGTTCAATTATAGACATATCAGAATGGGAATGGGACGTGGAATTAGAATGTGTGGCCACTAGGAGATCCTGCTTCCTCTGGCGGACCGAGCGTAGGTGTTCAGCGAAACGGTCTCCCAGTCTGCGGCGGGTCTCACCAATATATAAAAGGCCACACCAGGAGTATTCATTTCCATGTTTGGGCAGATGCCATCAGACATTATGAAGTTAGGAGTCAATGTGGAATGCTCCCAGTCTATTCCCTCTCACTTGTGTATCACTGCACTTGTCTTCCTGTGTGCCTGTACTGCGGGTAGGATACAGACGCTACCCCTAGCAGTACAATAAAGAGAAATAACAAGTTAATTATGGAACATCCCAGCCAAAACCCATCTAACGTATTCAAGCATACAAATTTTGAAACACTATTTATGATATTGATAATGTAATCTGGGAAGTATGATAAAATCAATAAAATGTATAAAATGGAATAATAAACCAGAAAAAATATTTTATTAAGACCAAAGTAGAGATTAAAATATCTGACCTTTAAGAGTCCATAAAAAGCCCATAGTACAGGAAAACACTGGATTTGAAATAAATGAGGGAAAAGTTTTAAATTCAATTACAATCTTAAAGACTTCCATTAAAAGGTCACAGTCTGGGAACCATTTACTTCTGGTGCCAGCAATTCAATCCAAGGATGTGGTCTCAGGAGAATGAAATGGTGTCTCAATTATATATTTTAAGTTGTATTACTTGTTCACCTCTGTTTCTCCAAGCTAAACCCAACAAAGCAATATTTTCCTTGAGCGTTATTGTCACATTGACAATAGCAGTTTTACTGCTCTGAAAGACTATGTTTGGTATTCATAGCTTGCCTTCAGTGTCTTTTGTCATTGGCTTTGTAAATGCCCTCTAGCCGTATAAAGTAACCTTGTCACAGAGAATGTCAGTGATTCGATTATGTTGCCTGATCCTTGCATTTTGGACCAACATGCAGCTGCCTGAATTATGACTAATTGATTCCACAGCAGGTTGACATCTATTGCGCAACCTATTCAGACCTTTCCACCTTGCTGACGTGCTACATTTTGATTATCCTCATTAACAACTGGTTATAAACATGAACTGCTTGCCTCAATTAAACAGAATGGAACAATTATTTGAACACTTATCATTTATAAAATACTTGAGCAGACTAGCAGTTAAACTCTCTCTACTTCCAATTCGTAAAGTAATTATTAACAAATTTTATTATTACCCTGCAACTTTTTAACATGTTTGTGGGTTTATTTTTTGGTTTGGGCATTGCCAGCAAGATAAGAATGTATTTCCCACTCCTAGCTACCCTTGTAGATAGTAATGTGCTGCTGCTTTGAACGTTTGTTCTGTTGGGAAGTGAGTTCCTAGATTTAGATGAGGCTTCTGTAAAACTTGGGTGTTTTTTTCTGATACCTGGTATATCACCGAAATCCTAAACTTCATTATCAAGCAGTCAATTTGAGTACCTGCATTTATTCAGGTTGGTTGCTTGCATTCTGTTAAGGATATAAGAATAAGCAGGTCACTTGTACAGCTGACTACGAATCATTCCCCACCCACTACTGTTGGCTTTAGTATTTCCAGTTTAGGAAGTTCTGATGTTTTGTACCTGATGGGTACAAAATACCATTTGCAATACATTAAAGTAGATGTTAAAAAACTCTTTACAGATTCATAAAATACTATCTACTTAAATGAAGTTATTGTGTGGTAAGTCAATCACATCAAGGTGTAATGTAATATATACAAAATGCTAGAGGAACTCAGCAGGTCAGGCAGCATCAATGAAGAAGAATAAAGAGTACAACTTTCAGTCTGAGACCCTTCAACTTGGTCTGCTTTGTGGGCTCTTTATTCCTCTTCATAGATGCTGTCTGACCTGTTGAGTTCCTCCAGCATGTTGTGTATATTACTCTGGATTTTCAGCATCTGCAGAATCTCTTGTTTATAACATTTAATGTAATCTATATGTACAATATTGCTTCGTATAATGTACATTTTAAATAGCTCCAACTTCTGCCTAGGTTTCAAATTGCAGTTCTGAATTTATCTGTTCAGTTAACCTTGTACATGCTACCTATGGATTAATATATGTACCCAGATATGTTTTGATCTCCTATGGCTCAATGAAATCAAATTTATGCAGGTTTGCCTGCCAGTTTTCTATCTTTATGTATAGTGATGTTTTATTTTTACAGACTAAACAAGGCCTTATAGATTTATTAGTTATTTCCAGATCAGTTGTCTTATAAAATTGTTCTAAAATGTTTAAATTGTCATTCATTCCAATGTACAAATCACTTGAAAGTACTATATCATACTGTACTTATTAGTGATTTTTCAGCATGAGGAGTACATTTGACAGTCTTCAGAATAAAAATCAGCCCTTGTTATCTAAATTTAATTAAAGTGTTTTTTTTGCAATATTAAATAAAATTGGATGTTTCATAAAAATAGGTTTAGTTAATCTCCAGGGCCTTCAATCAATATGTAAAAAATTTAAAATATGGGTAACAGCATTAATAAAATGTGAACAGATTAAGGTAAGAATCTCTTTCAATTAATTTATGATCAGTGAAATCAAAGGACTGAGCTAAGTCTGTAAAGTAGAAGCCAGATTATCATCGTTTTCCTTTTGTTCCCTTGATTGCATTATCCAGGGTGGCAATAATCTTGCTGCAATTCAGCGTCATTGCAATAATGCTTGTCCTGGTTCAACGTAATGACAATGTAATTGTCATTGATCGTTTCATGGATATTTTTACAAAAGTATGCAGTAATATTGAATAAATTGTTATTGGACTCCATTGTTTGGCTTGTTCATCAGATTCTGAAATAACACCTTGTATATCTGGGTTTTTCCCAAACTATAACCATATAGATAAATACATTGTCAATGATAGAGGATGGTCTTTCATTAATTGCTGAATTTTAATTAATTTAGGTCAGGGGCCTTTTCTTCTTTATAACCGTCTAAAGTTTCCCTCACTGCAACTATTTTGAGAAATCGAAGTAATTCCTATTGTTGGCATGAAGTAACCAAAGATTGATGTCTGACCTCTTGCTGCTGATGGAAAGTATGAATTTATAGTAGTGCTCTCAAGTTGTGAATGGTCAACAGATATTCTAAACTTAATGGGGTGCCTACATCAGTTAGGTTGCTAGCTTATTGTATAGAATTTGAATTTCCCTATATGAGAGGATCAGCCATGATCTAACGGCGAGCAAACTTGATGGGCTAAAACAGCAGAATTATGTCATATGTCTTATGGTATTATTAACCTCTTCAATCAGGTTGCAAGAACCAGAACTCTAGGAAGAAAACAAATAATATTGGAAAAGTTAAGATCAGGCAGCATCTGGTAATCACACATGTGATTCATAGTATGTGAAGTTTTATGCTGGGAAGGAACATTAATGTTATCTACAGCAAGTGTGACAAAAATGATAAATAACATGGCAATGTTTTTCACTTTGTCAAATGTGAAGAAATTGGCATTATGGTAAGCAGTATCCTATTGGAATTGGCTAGTTTTCTATAGATTATCAATGAAACATTAACTCAATTTTCCTCTCTTCACAGATACTGCCTAATACTCAGTCAAATGGCATGAAATGTAATGAGCTGGGTAATAGAACTTCGACACCTGTGTAATTCTAGCTTAAAGCTACAAGAGATACTCCCTTAATCTATCCGCTCCACAGCTTAAAACCAACTTCTGCCTTTCCCGGTTTTTATGAATGGTCTTTGACTTGCAATATTAACTCTTATGTCTTTCCACAGACACTGCTTAGCCTGGTGAATATTTCCAACACTGTTTATAGTACTTGAAACTCATGACCAAAACATTAAATTGTTCAAGCAACTCACACAAAATGCTGGTGGAACGCAGCAGGCCAGGCAGCATCTATAGGAAGAAGTACAGTTGACATTTCGGGCCGAAAACCTTTGTCAGGACCAACCTGTTTTCTTGATGTTTCTAATAAGGACTCTTTTTGATTCAGTGCTTCATGCCGTCCCAGGTTAATTCTGCTGTCAACATTCTGTTACCCAGCTCACCACACTTCATGCCACTTGACTGAGTATTAGGCAACGTCTGTGAAGAGAGGAAAACTCAGTTAATGTTTCAGAGATAATCTACACAGAACTGGCTAATTCCAATACAAAGAACATGGTCCTCTCTTTCTAGTTGGCTTCTGTAACTTTTCTAATTGGATGGCTTTGCAAACTGCTTTTACTTCACATTTGGCAAACTAAAATACAATGGCATGATATTCATTGTTTTTATCCACACTTGCTGTAGGTAACATTAATGTTCTGTCCTAGTATAAAACTTCATGTATGGACTTTATTTTGTTATCTGCATTGCACTTTCTCTAGTTCAGGGGTTCCCAACCCTTTTTATGCCATGGACCAATTCCATTCAGCATGGGGTCTGTGGACCCCAGGTTGTAAACTCCTGCTCTAGCAGTTACCTATATTCTGCACTACATTTCATTTCTACAGCCTCATTGTACTTAAGCATAACATAATTTCCCATAGTGGCTCACAAATGAGTTTTTCAATGTATCTCAGTACACGTGACAATAATATTCTAATTCCAAGCATTAAGGTGTTCATTAAAACATATCTAAATAATTAAAAGATTACAAGATACTGATATTTACTCTGCCTCAATCCTGCCAGCATTCATAATCATATCATCACAATTCTTAGGACCAGCTTTGACATTGGACTTATGGCTACAGGTACTAAAGTGCTCCCTTATGGACACATCAGCTTGCCAGGCCTCATTTGCTAAGAGAAGATGAAGTGCAGAGCTACCTACATGTTGCGCCCCATCCGATCCATTAGCACTATGGGAGTCCCAGTCAATATCAGTGAAATTAAAATCACCTATTATTACAGCCCTATTATCTTTGGCAAGGCGATGGTCTTCCCATGTTGCTTAAGTTAAAAAAAAATATTTTATCTTCCTAAGGAACCTGGATCCATCATCAGATTGATGTTTGACATTAATGACTAACTCTATATTTATTTATTATGTACGAGAATAAAAGCCATCAATAGGTATAATTTTTGAAAAGTCAAACATAAAGACTTGCTTAATTTATCATTAGCCTTTGGACATGCCGACAGCTGCTGAAATCTTACACCAGATGCCAGCATTAAAATTCAGTGTTATACCACCATACACGCTAAAATTAGATGTCAGTGTACTTTTCTGCTTGAATTCACAGTGATGAAAGTTTTTTAATGAACATCGATGTTTCTTGGAGTAGCAGAATCCAAAGACATGAAACTCATTAGAACAGGGTTTAATTAAGCAGAATCACACATTAATAAGCTGACAATGCAGATTACTGTAGTTATTGATGCACAGAGGGTATTTTTAAAGAGTCCTACCACTAAATGAAAAATAGTAAATGCTTTAATTCACTCATCAGTTCAGCAGCATCTGCAAAGCCTGTGCTCACCTTCCAGGGAGATTAAGGTTGGAGCAGAGTGGTGACCTGTCGCAAGTTATTTGAAACTTATTGCCATTAAATTTGTAGCCATGCCTCATGCTTAATGTCTCAAGTCTCAGTGTTAGAGTTACCAAATCAAAACAGCACAGAGGGAGACCATTTGATCCATGATACTTGTGTTCATTAAAAGAACTGCAACCAATCATACTTTCCTCTTTCAAACACTGCCCCTGTACCACCCATTCCAGTTTTCCTACAACCCAGCCAACGTGCAAAACATTGTGTTACCTTTACTTCACTGATCTGAGTAGGTGGTTTGATTGAGCTCTATCACCTTAAATAATCTGCCTCTACCATCTTCTTTCAGAATGATTCTGAACACAAGATTTCTCTTGAATCCAATGGTTTTGGCAAATTCTGAAATCAATTGTGCAAAAGACTATCATGGTAGCTAAGAGGAGGAATATCCCTCTTGTCTGACCAATCCATTAGTGCAGCCTGTGAGGTTGCGATTTATATAACCATATAACCATATAACAATCACAGCACGGAAACAGGCCATCTTGGCCCTCCTAGTCCGTGCCGAACCCTTAATCTCACCTAGTCCCACCTACCCGCACTCAGCCCATAACCCTCCACTCCTTTCCTGTCCATATACCTATCCAATTTTACCTTAAATGACACAACTGAACTGGCCTCTACTACTTCTACAGGAAGCTCATTCCACACAGAGACCTAACTTGTTCAACCTTTCTCTGTAACTTAATTGCTGAAACCCAGGTAACATCCTAGTAAATCGTCTCTGCACTCTCTCTAATTTATTGATATCTTTCCTATAATTCGGTGACCAGAACTGCACACAATATTCCAAATTTGGCCTTACCAATGCCTTGTACAACTTTAGCATTACATCCCAACTTCTGTACTCAATGCTTTGATTTATAAAGGCCAGCGTTCCAAAAGCCCTCTTCACCACCCTATCTAAATGAGACTCCACTTTCAGGGAACTATGCACAGTTATTCCTAGATCTCTCTGTTCCTCTGCATTCCTCAATGCCCTACCATTTACTCTGTATGTTCTATTTGGATTATTCCTGCCAAAGTGTAGAACCTCACACTTCTCAGCATTAAACTCCATCTGCCAACGTTCAGCCCATTCTTCTAACCGGCATAAATCTCCCTGCAAGCTTTGAAAATCCACCTCATTATCCACAACACCTCCTACCTTAGTATCATCGGCATACTTACTAATCCAATTTACCACCCCATCATCCAGATCATTTATGTATATTACAAACAACATTGGGCCCAAAACAGATCCCTGAGGCACCCCGCTAGTCACCGGCCTCCATCCCGATAAACAATTATCCACCACTACTTTCTGGCATCTCCCATCTAGCCACTGTTGAATCCATTTTATTACTCCAGTATTAATACCTAACGACTGAACCTTCTTAACTAACCTTCCATGTGGAACTTTGTCAAAGGCTTTGCTGAAGTCCATATAGACTACATCCACTGCCTTACCCTCGTCAACATTCCTCGTAACTTCTTCAAAAAATTCAATAAGGTTTGTCAAATATGACCTTCCACGCACAAATCCATGCTGGCTACTTCTAATCAGATCCCATCTATCCAGATAATTATAAATACTATCTCTAAGAATACTTTCCATTAATTTACCCACCACTGATGTCAAACTGACAGGTCTATAATTGCTAGACTTCCTTCTAGAACCCTTTTTAAACAATGGAACCACATGAGCAATACGCCAATCCTCCGGCACAATCCCCGTTTTCAATGACATATTAAAGATCTCCGTCAGAGCTCCTGCTATTTCTACACAAACTTCCCTCAAGGTCCTGGGGAATATCCTGTCAGGACCCGGAGATTTATCCACTTTTAAATTTCTTAAAAGCACCAGTACCTCCACCTCTTTAATTGTCATAGGTTCCATAACTTCCTTACTTGTTTCCCACACCTTAGATAATTCAATATCCTTCTCCTTAGTGAATACCGAAGAGAAGAAATCATTCAAAATCTCTCCCATCTCCTTCGGTTCCACACATAGCTGACCACTCTGATTCTCTAAGGGGCCAATTTTATCCCTCACTATCCTCTTGCTTTTAATATAACTGTAGAAACCTTTCGGATTTACTTTCACCTTATTTGCCAAACCAACCTCGTATCTTCTTTTAGCTTTTCTAATCTCTTTCTTAAGATTCCTTTTACATTCTTTATATTCCTCGAGCAATTCCTTTACTCCATGCTGCCTATATCTATTGTAGACATCCCTCTTTTTCTGAACCAAATTTCTAATATCCCTTGAAAACCATGGTGCTCTCAAACCTTTAACCTTTCCTTTCACCCTAACAGGAACATAAAGATTCTGTACCCTCATAATTTCACCCTTAAATGACCTCCATTTCTCTATTACATCCTTCCCATAAAACAACTTGACCCAATCCACTCTCTCTAAATCCCTTCGCATCCCCTCAAAGTTAGCCTTTCTCCAATCAAAAATCTCAACTCTAGGTCCAGTCCTGTCCTTCTCCATAATTATATTGAAGCTAATACTATTGTGATCACTGGACCCGAAGTGCTCCCCAACACATACATCTGTCAGCTGACCTATCGCATTCCCTAACAGGAGATCCAACACTGCCCCATCTCTAGTCGGTACTTCTATGTATTGTTGCAAAAAACTATCCTGCACACATTTCACAAACTCTAAACCATCCAGCCCTTTTACAGAATGAGCTTCCCAGTCTACGTGTGGAAAATTAAAATCTCCCACAATCACCACCTTGTGTTTACTACAAATATCTGCTATCTCCTTACACATTTGCTCTTCCAACTCACGCGCCCCATTAGGTGGCCTATAATACACTCCTATCAGTGTTACTGCACCTTTCCCATTCTTCAATTCCACCCAAATGGTCTCCCTAGAAGAGCTCTCTAATCTATCCTTCCAAAGCACCGCCATAAGATTTTCTCGGACAAGCAATGCAACACCTCCTCCTCTGGCCCCTCCTACTGTATCACACCTGAAGCAACTAAATCCAGGAATATTTAGTTGCCAATCACACCCTTCCTGCAACCATGTTTCACTAATAGCTACAACATCATAATTCCAGGTATCAATCCACGCTTTAAGCTCATCCACCTTTCTTACAATGCTCCTAGCATTAAAATAGATACATTTAAGATACTCTCCATCTCCTCCTCTCTTTCCATCCCTAACAATGCATTCAAATTTATTATCCTTTTCTTTCTTCTCCCCTACATCTTCGGGCTGAGCGCATCCCTTCTCCATCACCTGCCTTTCCTCCCTCACACACTGTCTATTTACTTGCTCCACTGGTGAACTAACCTCCTCTCCCATAGTCTCCTCAAATAGTCTCCCGCCCCCCCATCTTACTAGTTTAAAGTCCGCCCTGTAGCCCTAGCAAACCTCCCCGCTAGGATATTGGTCCCCCCATGATTCAAGTGTAACCCATACTTCTTGAACAGGTCACCCTGCCCCAGAAGAGGTCCCAATGATCCAGAAACTTGAATCCCTGCCCCCTGCTCCAATCCCACAGCCACGCATTCATCCTCCACCTAATTCTATTCCTACTCTCACTGTCGCGTGGCACAGGCAGTAATCCCGAGATTACTACCTTTGCGGTCCTTCTTCTTAACTGCCTTCCTAACTCCCTATACTCTCGTTTCAGGACCTCTTCCCCTTTCCTTCCTATGTCATTGGTACCTACATGTACCACGACCTCTGGCTCTTCACCCTCCCACTTCAGGATATCTTGGACGCGATCAGAAACGTCCCGAACCCTGGCACCAGGGAGGCAAATTACCATTCGGGACTCCCGGTCACCTCCACAGAAACGCCTGTCTGAGCCCCTGACTATTGAGTCCCCTATTACTATGGACCTCTTTCTTCTAACCCTACCCTTCTGAGCTACATATCTGAGATTTAAACCTTTGCATTAATTTTTAATGGTGATACAATTTAAATGTCATATAGTATGCCTTAACACCTCTAAAAGAGAGAAATGTTTGCTGAGCATAGGCATCTTGGACTTGTGATGCCCATCATAATCATGGGCACTCACTGTCTATGCTCATATGTGAAGAATAATCAGCAAAATGAGATCCAAAGGACCAACTCACAGATGGTAATGGGCCAGTAACTACGAGAGAGGAAAGAAAATTTGACATGGCAAGAGAACATGATCAGTTCAAGTTGTTTGAGTCATAGTGTTGAACCACAGATTAACTCTCCTTGCATGAATGTACATGAAGCTTAAAGTGGCCTTTTCGTATTGATGAACTTTCCGCAAGTCCCCTGCGAAAAACTATCAGGCGTGTTTTCAGTAACCATTAAATAAGCATTTATCACCAATGGTCTCTACCAACTCTTCATCATGATGTGGGAACTTTAGAGAAGGTGCAGAGAAGATTTACCAGGAGGTTGCCTGGATTAGCGAGCATGTCTTATGAGAACAGGTTGAGCAAACTAGGGTTTCGATCTTTGGAGTGAAGAAGGATGAGAAGTGACTTGATAGAGGTGTACAAGATGATAAGTGGATAGCCAGAGACTTTTTTTCTCAGGGAGGAAATGGTTAATACAAGAGGACATCATTTTAAGGCAATTGGAGGAAAGTATTGGTGGGATGTCAGAGGTAAGTTTTTCTTTACAGTTTATTAGGTGTGTGGAATGCTCTATCTGTGGTGGTGATACATTAGAGACATTCAAGAAACACTTAGGTAGACACGTGGATGATAGAAAATTGAGGGTAATGTAGGAGGAAAGAGTTAGATTGATCGTAGAGTAGGTTAAAAGGCTGACACAACATTGTGGGACAAAGGGCACAGACTGTGATGTAGCATTCTATGTTTAAAATACATTCTGGAGCGGATCAGCAAAATTGCAAAAGTAATGCCACTATTTAAGAAAAGAAGAAAAGCAGGATTGATCAGTTATCTTAATGTGTCATTGGAAAATGCTGGTATCTATTATTAAGCAGATATTAGCAGGACATTTAGAAAATCATAATGCCATCAAGCAGTTTCACCATGGTTTTAAGAAAAGGAACTTGATGAATTTGCTAGAGTTGTATGGGGATATTGCAGGGTGATTAAAGGGAAACCAGTAGATATAGTATATTTGGATTATCATATACAACATTAAAGGTCAATTCACAAGATAAAAGTGCATTGGGTTGGGGATAAATATAGGAATGATTAGGACATTGTTTTCTATTGGTTAGCCAGATACAAGAGACAAATTTCAAATTGGCAGTTCAGTGAGTAGTATGTCCCTCATGGATTGGTGCTGGAGCCTCATACAAAGGGATATGGGTGGATTAAATAAGACGTATGGAATAAAATGTTGAGGAAATGATACTGTAGGTTATTCACTTTGTTAGGAAGAATGAATGGAGTGAAATTATAAAATAGTGCAGTGCAACATATTCTGGGTTCCTAGTGCATTGTTAACAATCTTCTAAATGGTTGCATCACAGCCTCCAAAACACAGCATTGTACGAGGCTACAGAGATTGTTGGTTCAGCCAGTTCCATTACAGGCACAACACTCCCCCAATGTTGAGTTCATCTTCAAGACACAGCACCACGGGAAGATGGCATCCACCATTAAAGATTCTCTCCATCTGGGAAATGTTCCCTTCACCTTAGAAGCATTGGGTAAGAGGTTGAGCAGCCTGTAGACACACAGTCAACTTTTAAAAAATAGCTTCTCCTCTGCCATCAGATTTTTGAACAGTACATGAGTACCCCATTATTTGCCTATAGATATATTTATTTTTGTAACTTTTTATGTCATGCACAAAATTGCTATCACGAAACAACATATTTCATGGCATATTGTCAGCGATAATTTATTGATGCTGTTTATTGATTATAGCTCAGCACTTAACACCATCTTCCTATGGTTCTGATCGATAAGCTACAGAACCTAGTAAAAATACCCCTGTATCTGGAAGGTCTAACTGCTGGTGAGTCAGTATCCTGGCAAAAACTACACCATGAAGACAAAAGAACACTCCAAGTAACTCCGCAAAAAGGTTATTAAAAAGCACAAGTCAGGAGATGGATACAAGAAAACTTCCAGGTCACTGAACAGCCCTTGGAGTACAGTTGGTGTCAAAATGGTTGTTGTGATGCATTTAGTGTGGTAGTGTAGTTGGTAGAAACATAGAAAACCTACAGCACAATACAGGCCCTGCGGCCCACAAAGTTGTGCCGAACATGTCCCTATCTTTGAAATTACTAGGCTTACCTATAGTCCCCTGTTTTACTAAGCTCCATGTACCTATCCAAAGGTCTCTTAAAAGACCCTATCGTATCTGCTTCCACCACAGTTGCCGGCAGCCCATTCCACGCACTCACCACACTCTGCGTAAAAAAACTTGCCCCTGACATCTCCTCTGTACCTACTCCCAAGCACCTTAAACCTGTGTCCTCTTGTGGAAACCATTTCAGTCCTGGGAAGAAGCCTCTGACTATCCACAGGATCAATGCCTCTCATCATCTTATGCACCTCTATCAGGTCACCTCTCACCTTCGTCGCTCCAAGGAGAAAAGGCCGAGTTCACTCAACCTATTCTCATAAGGCATGCTCCCCAATCCAGGCAACATCCTTGTAAACCTCCTCTGTTCCCTTTCTATGGCTTCCACATCTATGGGTAGGGCTTATTGCTCTCACTTTCAGCTTCCACCGCAGGCTAGCAGTCTTGCAAAAAGGAGAACGAAGTGTGTAAAGTCGTACCCTGCCAGTACGTAGCCTCTCCAACAGCAAGACTCATGTAGTGCCTCCTCGCTGGCAACTCACGGAAACTGAACTCCTTTTGGACTCAGGTTGAACTACGGAGGACATGGAGGAAGTCTGGCCCCATGCACACATAACACGCAGGCCCACTGTTGTGTGGACACGCCTTGGTGCTCGTGAACTAGATTCCCAGCTATGGGTAAATAGCCCCACTGCCTTGTGGGCAGCCTCAGGAGAGGTAAAGCCTGTGGGAGTAAACTCAGCCAAAAAATCTGGAGTGGAGCCCCTAAGGTGGCTGGATATCATTGAACATCCTTCCGGTAGCTCCTGTAGCCAAGCTGGAGCCAAATATATTGCCTCATAAGCTTTCCTTTGGACTACATTGGTGAGGCCAAAAGGGAGATCTTGATGAGTGAGCATCTCAGGATCTCCATACCTTCCACCCAGACTTGTGATAATGACGATCATCACCCATTGTCCTTCAAGACCGATGGATGCCTACCAACCAACAGTTAAGTCAATCAACAAGAAATGGAAAGAATATGGTACAGCTGTAAATCTGCTGTTCTCAAAAACTGAGTGACCATGCAAGACGGGGACTAGTGAGGGAGGGAGGCTACCAAGAGACCTATGATAACTCTGGAGGAGTTACAAGCTTCAGTGGCTGAGATGGGCAAGACGGCACATACAACAACTGTTGCCCAGGTGCTTCACCAGTCGCATCATTATGGGAGAGTGGCAAAGAGAAAGTCATGGTTGAAAAAAACTCATGAAATCTCAGCTGGAGTTTGCCAGAAGGCATGTGGGAGACTCTGAAGTCAACTGGAAGAATGTTTTATGAGCAGATGAAACCAAAGTTGAGCATTTTGGCCATCAGGCTAAATGCTATGTTTGGCATAACCCAAACACTGCACATCATCAAAAACACACTATCCACACCGTGAAGCATAGTGGTGGCTGCATCATGCTGTGGGGTTGTTTCAGAGTCCAGAGCTAAATTCAATTCAGAATTTGTGGCTGGACTTGAAAAGGGCTGTTCACTCACGATCCCTGTGCGATCTGATTGAGCTTGAGCAGTTTTGTAAAGAAGAATGGGGAAAAATTGCTGTGTCCAGATGTGCAAAGCTGATAGAAACCTATCCACACAGGGCTGTAATTGCTGCCAAAGATGCATCCACTAAATACTGACTTGAAGGGGATGAATACATATGCAATGAATTATTTTGTGTTTTATATTTGTAATTAATTTAGATCTCCTGGTAGAGATCTGTTTTCACTCTGACACAAAAGAGTCTTTTTCTGTTGATCAGTGTCAAAAAAGCCAAATTAAATCCAATATAATCCATATTGTAAAACAATATAACATGAAAATTCCTAAGGGAGCTGAATAATTTTTACAGACACTGTATGTTAGGGATGTTTAAGAAACTTTTAGATAGAAGCATGGATGAAATAAAAATAGAGGGCTATGTAAGAGGGAAGAGTTAGTTTGCTCTTAAAGTAGGTTATAAGGTTGGCACAGCATCATGGACCAAAGGTCCTGTACTGTGCTGCAATGTTCTAAGTTCCATTTCTGAGCCTTCAGTGTCAGCAAAGATTGGTCCCACCATGAGTGAACAGCAACTCGCATTTCCTACACCAACATACTTGTAAGTCATGCCTGGAATAATTATTGGGCCTTGCGTGCTTATTGATGTTGATTTATGGGCAAATTTGAAGATGGGAAAACAGTGTTGGAGACCATAAAAATAATTTAGAAAAACTAAATGTAATAAATATTAAAACAAAAAGAGATTGTTGGAAAAGCTCAGCAGGGCTGGTAGCACCTGTGGAAAGAGAAACAAGCAGTGTCTTGAGTTGAAGACCATTCACCAGAAACAAGTAAGAAGTTTCAATAGTCTCATGGAACATGCTGTTGGGGTGGTGCTTCAGGCATTTAAGAGACTTACATAGATCCATGGATGAAAGAAAAATGGGGAGCTATGTAGGAGGAAAGGATAGGTTGATCTTGGAGTAGGTTAAAGGGTCAGACAACTTCATGGGCCAAAGGTCCTAAAGTGTGCAATACTATTCTATATTCTATGATGCCAAATCACCCAGAAAGGTATACAAGATTCTTTTATACTACACCAACACTGTTTCAACTTGGCAACACTTTTTTTTAGTTTTGGCATCAGCAGTTCTACATTTTTTTCTTGATTAAAACATTTCAAAATTTTAAATATCTCTATTAGGTCATACCTCAGCTATCCCTTTTCCTTATGGGAATAATTTTGCATTTCCAGATGTGTTTTTTAAGTAAAGAAGGTTTATAGGTAGGTACATCACAATGTAACTGACGCTAGAGTGCTTTAAGTATATTGCAACAGATAAAATTCCATCTGTCAGTCGAAGATTAGGAAATGAAACTTACTGTGCACACCTTGGCTCCAAATTGTATGTAGTGTTAATATTTTATTTTGTTGTTCGGCCTCCTAATAAGATTTAACCCTGAGAGAGACAGCTCCTGTCATTGGCCTGTTTCCCTTGGGCTCTCAATTAGATTTTCTCCCTGGTACCTGCAACAGCTGTCAACATGAGAAAACCCTCTGCTACCTGTCACTGTTGGATTTGAACCTACATTACAGAACTAAGAGGACAGTCAGATGCAAAACTGACAGACTTCCTTTTCTCTTTGACTTTCCCCTGATGGTTTCTCCTGACTTTTCAAAGTGTTGATTAATTTTCAGAATCAGAATCAGGTTCAATATCACTGGCAGACGTTGTAAAGTTTGTTGTTTAGCAGCAGCCGTATAGTACAATACACAAAAAATATAGGTTGCAATAATATAAAAATAAATAAATAGAAGAAAAAAAAGAGCTAAATAGTGAGGTAGTGTTTAGAAATCTGACATCGGAGGGGAAGAAACTGTTGTTAAAATGTTGAGTGTGCTTTTACAGGTTTCTGTACCTCCTCCCTGATGTTAATGATGGGAAGAGGGCATGACCTGGGTGGTGATGATCCCCATTGATGAAGGACTTCTTGGTCACTGCCCTTTCAAGATGTCCTTGATGCTAGGAAGGACAGTGGTCATGATGGAACTGATCGAGCCTACAACCTTCTAAAGCTTTTCTTGATCCTGTGCACCAGAACCCCCATAGCAGGCAGTGCCTGCACTCAGCGTGTTCCTCATGGCACATCTGTACTTTTTTCAAGAGTCTTTGGTGACGTATTAAATCTTTTTAAAGTCCTGATGAAATATAGCTGCTGGTATGCCTTCTTTGTGATTCCAGCAATACCTTGGGCTTGGAATAGATCCTTAGGGATTGTGGAGTTGAATTTAATGTATAGTAGTGACGTTCTAGTGCCATGTCTGAGTGACCAAGCTTCTGATGGAAGTCACCAGGTAATGATAAGGAATTGGAGGCTTGTTGATCTTCGTCTTCCTTGGCTGCGGCTCTCAATTCTCAACTCTCAACTCTTCAGAGTTGCTGCTAGCCCAAAGTCATCGAGAGGGCCTTTGGAAAACTAATTTAGATCCCAGGACTTTAACTATGGCTGATTATATTCTGACCATCTTACCACCAATTGCTTTACCATCCCTTTGTTTTCAGCTTTTTATATTTTTAGCGCAGGCATTAATCCTTTCAGAGCAAGTAGCTGTGATGAAACAGGGTAGAAAGGAACTTATCTCAAATGTGTTAATTAACGTGCTGTATAATGCACTAAGGAAATGGTGGGCAGAATTTAAAGCCACAGAATTGCTTACTAATGAAAATATATCAGAGGATTTTCATAACAGAAGGAGCAGTGATCTTTGAACATCGTCATTTTGGACCTCCTTAAACACGTTTTATGCTCTACAAATCAAACTAATGGGCAATCTGCCTTCTTCGGGCACTCAGTGTCTCATAACAGCATTTCTTATCCCAGTGACCTTCTTGAAGTATGTCTAAATGAGAATCCCCATTATGATGTACATTTCTTGTGTGGCCCATAATGGAGTGGATTTGACCTGTACAGTGTATGTGATAGGGTGGAAGGCAGGTGTACTTAAATGACAAGTGGAGTAATGATGCAGGGCAAAATGGGATAAGACAGAAGGGTTGGAATTATCACCAGGAGCTGCTACCGATTCAAAAATAAGTGGTGGCTATGATCTGAAGTTTTTGAACTCTGTACTGGGAAGACTATCATGAAGAAGATCACCATATATTATTCTTCAAAGGAAAAACAAGTAAGAAAAGAAGTGCTGGAAACCCGAAGAAAAATCAGGAAGTGTTTGAAGTGCTCAGCAGATCAGGCAGCATCCGTGGGATGAGAAACAGTTAGCACCACAGGTTGAAGACTATATCCTTCAGGCTTCCTTGGAACTGAATAGAAGGCCAAGGCAGAAAGGTTAGCATGAAAGAGAGAAAGAAGTAAAAATGATGTAATTGAAAGTTCATGAGGACTGAATGGAAGTGTTCAGTAAAGGCTGCGTTTGGTTTTCACTGATTACTGTAATTGCATTGCTAGCAATGTACATAGTAGAGTAAATTGAAGTAATTATTGTTCCTTGTTGGAAGCCCTTTGAGGCTCTAGATGATGTTAAGGGCTAGCATTAAATTGAATCTTAGAGATTTATGGACAAAAAGGTGGCCATTTAGCCTGCCATCTCTCTGCCAGCCAGTACAGATCTTTTAAAGTTATTTCCAGTTCTTTGTCTCAGTCCATTAGCTTGAAGATTGCAGCTCTATAGATGCTCTGGGTGCTTTGGGTGCTCTATAGATGTGGTGAAGGGTTTTGCATTCAGTGTGCCTTCAGGGAGTCAGTTCCAGGCTGCTCAGTACTTTTCCCTTTCCCGTCATGTGGGTTTTCAGATGGCTGAGGAGACAGATGTAAGAGCACAGGCAAAGACAGTGGTGCTTGAGAGGGCAAAGGGATGGAGAGTAGGGTGCGGTAAGATTCTGATGAGCTTGTTTCTCAGCACCATCTCAGACCAGAGATTCCCATAGATCAGTGAGGAAACAATATGTTCTCGAGGAGGCACTGAGAACATCCTTGAAGCATTTCCTCTGATAGCTTTTGGTTCTGAGTGCCTGTTTTTGGGTTGTGATTTTGGACATCAGAAGATGCGACTTCCCAGTAGAGTCACCTGAGTGTGATTCGAGTCATAGAGTTGAGCAGCATGAAAACAGCTTCTTCAGTCCACCACACCATGCTGGCCTTTTTGCCCACCTACATTAATCCTATTTCCCTGCAATAGGTCTGTCTCCTAATACGAGGCTTGATGCTAGTCTGGGGCAGCACTTTGGTAATGGTTTCTAGTTCAGCCAGGAGGCAAGTAGAGATGATGGAGAGGAAGGTAAGGGCTGAGTTACATTTGCACAGAACAAAGAGCTTGGAAGTTATGGTACAAATTTATTCCAGATTGTTTAATGTCATTTCCAGTACACAAGAGTAAAGGAAAATGAAATAATTCTCACTCTGGATCCGATGCAGCACAAAAAACACAGTAAGATAAAGAACACAATAAATAGAAATACTTAAGATAGCTTATATACATTGATTGTATGTCCATAAAGTGACACTAGGCACAGGAGCGTCTGTACATAAGATGACTGACAAGAAGTGATAAAGTGGTAGTTAGGGGTGAGGAAGGATGGGTTAGTAGCATCAAATGTTGATCATCCTTACTGCTTGGGAAAAGTTCCTGCTTTTTTGACTCTGGTGGCCTTGCTGTGGATGCCTCATAGCCTTTTTTCTAATGGGAGTGGGGCAAGCAGTCCATGACCAGGTAGGTGGGATCCTTGATGATGTTATTGGTCCTTTTCAGGCACTTTTCTGTATAAATGTCCTTGATGGTGGGTAGGTTGATGTTGGTGATGTGTTGGGCAGTTTTGACCACCCATTGTAGAGCCTTCCTGTCTGCCACAGTGCAGTTTCCATACCATGCAGTGAAGCTCTCTACTACACAATGTAGAAGGACGTGAATATAGATGACCAGCTCTCTTCAATCTCCTCAGAAAGTAGAGGCATTGTTGAGCTTTCCACATTGTGTCCTTGGACCACGAGAGGTTGTGTGAGATATGCACTGCCAAGTGTTTGAAACTGTTTGCAGTTTCCACTGCTGTGCCACTAATGTAGAGGGGTTTGAATGATGTGAGTTCTCCTAAAGTCAATAACCATTTTCTTTGTCTTGCTGTCATTGAGGAAGAAGTTATTTGGCTGAAACCAGACCTCAGCTCTTTCCCCTCCTCTCTGTAGGCCATCTCACTGTTGTCATGTCATTAGTGAAATTGACAATGTGATTGTTCGGGTGTTTGGTCTTGCAATCATGCGTGAGCAGAGTGTACAGCAATGGGCTCAGCACACAACCTCAGGGGGCACCCATGTTGAGGACAAAAGGGAGGGAGCAGCATTGTATATCCTAACTATTTGATGTTTGTTCATTAGGAAGTTCAACACCCAGTTGCACAGTGGTGTATTTAGACCAAGGAGTAGGAGTTTGTTCACCAACATCTGTGGAATAATAGTGTTGAATGCCAAAATGAAATGCAGAAACAGCATTCTGAGATAAGTGTCCTTGTTTTCTACATATGACCAGGCCAGGTGCAAGTCAGATGCTACGGCATCTGTTCAGGGTTTTGTTTAGACCACAGCTGGAGTATTGCATCTATCTCTGGTTGACACTCGGTAGAATGGAGACAGTTGGACTGCAGAGGAGATTGCCTAGGAATTGTTATGGCAACTGGATAGACTGGGGTTTTCCTTCTTGAGGAGGAGGATGCTGAAGAGGATTCTGATGGAGATGTACAAAATTATAAGGGGAATAGATAAGATGGGTAATGAGAAATCTCTTCCCCATGACAGTGATGCCTAACAACAGAGGGTTACAGACTTAAGTTGAGGAATAAAAGGACTAGAGGGGAACAGAAGAACGATTATTTTCTACCCTGGGTGTCCCAGATTGCACGCCACCTGAGAAGGTGGTGGAGGCAGATACTCTCAAAATATTTTAAAAATGTCTAGATGAGCATCTGAATTGCAAAAACAGAGAAGATTAGAGACCAACTGCCGGTAAATGGGATTAGTGCATATAGGTACTTGATGGCTGGCATGGGCATAGCGGGCTGAATGGCCATCTTGTGCTCTATTACTCTGTGGATTTGAAGGAACAAAGCTTTGAAATGCCTCCTGTAGATGGCTCCATGAATCTGAGCTGTACCGGAGGATAGGGTTCTCAGCTACTTAGTAGACTGTGAGTTTTGCATCAGTTTGAACTCTTGATCTTCCTGCCTTCATTCCATCAAACATCCAAAAGCCATGCTTCCACACTGGAGTCGTCGGTGAGTTTCACCATTTATGTTGGCCTATGGTGAGATGTAGTTTTCAAGAGATGAAAAATGCTGTATGTTTTCAAGTCCTTCTTGTGGCCCCTCATTGTGGGGGAGCAGTCTCGTGCAACAGAGGCAGATTGGTAAAAGAACTTTGTTTTGGATGTTTATCATGTAGTCCACCTCCAGGAAGTGTGACATAAACTTGTGGTAAAATAACACTGGCAGAAAATTGACCAGAATTTCTATTTCAGTTTGAAGCAAACAAGAGGCTATATAAAGAACTTTTAAAATGGGCTCAGAAGCAACAAGAAATGCTGATGCAGTTATTCATACATATTCAAACAAGATCTATCTGCTTCCTCCTCTGCATTTCTTGTTTCATAAGACAATGTGTAAGTAACAACCATAGGCACACCAAGTTTGGATTTTCCCCCAGCAGGCTTTGGAAATTATAAATACCAGGAACATGATGTGGAAACTGCTATTATCATATAGAATAGTGCTTACAGGAAGCTGAAGGGAATAGAGACGCTGCAGAACTTGGTAACTTTATAGTAGATAATAATTTTGACAATCTACCACTAAAAATGGAAAAGTTGCAGAAAAATTGAAGTTTCATTTCTGCATGTGAACACACAAAATGTTGGAGGAAATCAACAAGTCAGGCAGCATCTATGGAGAGGATTAAAGAGGTGGCACTTGATGGTGAGGCCCTTCATTATACCCAGAAATTACTGCTATTCCTGATGAAGGATCTCAGCATGTTAACATTATGTAGAGTTAACACTACTATATGTATAATAGTGGGTGGACATTGGAAGAAAAATCGATACAAGTTCAAGATGCAACACCAATATATTTTATTAATATATATGGAGTAGATGAACAGGGAGGGATCTGAGCCAGACAGGAACAAAGAGTATGTCATAACAAGGCATCCTAAAATAGGATCGTAAAACATCACCTTTTAACCAAATCAAGCCAGTGTAAATAAAAAGAGAAATTGTTCCATGTAAGGCAAAAAAGGTGGTGGTGGATGGGACTGATCAGGGAAGAAGTCAAGGACCTGCAGACCATCCTGTGGAGGAAGGGCTGCAGGAGAATTGGGTGTTCCATGTGTAAAGGAGCCTGGAAGTTGTTAAAGTAATAACAGACATTGAAGATCTATCGGTGCAGGTCTGAAAAGATTAAGCAAAAAGATGACTGACAAAGCCACAATTCTGAGCCTATTAGTGCAATTTTGAAAGAAAGGAATTCCATGAAAGAGAGTTAGTTGGTGCTGCTAAACAGAAAATTCGAGATCATGTATGTGGCACCGTATTCATCTGAGGGTACAGCAAGAGAAGAACACAAACCATGAGTGCGACTGAAACACCAATTTAAATACTGTATCTAGAGTAGTGCACTCAATACACTGGCCTTTGCCATTCCTGGACCCTTCCCGTGCCACAGTAAAACTGACTCAGATGTTAAATCAGATATTTATCCTCTGATGTAGATTTGTTCGATGACTAATGATAAAACCACAACAGAATTAGCATCAATCCGATCATTTTATTTAATGGCAGAGCTAATTTGTTAATTTTAAATGAGGTTGTGCTCCCTTTAAGATGGCTTATCAGAGGTCATGTTAAAGAGTTGTGACTTGTCAAAACTCCCAAGCACTTAATCTGATCAACCATGCTAAATAGCCAACGCCAAGCCCTCTGTCTATTACCTTTGTCACTGCACTGTAAACACTTTAAACAACTTTTTGATAATACAGTACTGTACACATTGTAAATAGATTATGCTATTTATGTACATTTATTACATATCCACATTTTAATCTCTAACTTTATTTTTATATGGTTCTTTATTTTTATAATCGTTGAATGTTGTTTTTGTTGCATGTCACAACAACACAACAAAGCAAATTCCTAATACAGGTAAATCACAAACAAGAGAAAATCTGCAGATGCTGGAAATGCAAAGAAACACACACACAACGCTGGAGAAACTCAGCAGGTCAGGCAGCAAGAGTAAACAATTGACATTTCCAGCTGAGAACCTTCATCAGGACACAATACATGTAAATTAATATGGTGAAAAAAGTTGATCATTGTTCTTTGATCCTTTATGATCAACAGTAGATTGTAGACTATGATATTAATAGTTTTGTTATTCTTTTAAAAGTTATGTTAAACTTTACCAAGTAATTTATGAATGAGTAATCATCACTTACTTTTTCTGAATTGTACAGCATTGGATCAAAACTTGTGGTCTTTCAATCCCCTTAGCTAATTTCATTATCACATGTCTGTTCAGTATTTTCATAATCTGTCAACTCCACTGCCTCCCACAACGTTCATTTGCACACATCCACAGCATACAAGAAAGTTAGGTTTGAAGAAATTGTTACAGGCACCAAAGCTTAAACCTCCTTTCTCCTTGCACAATACTCAAACATCCTGGTAACACATTGTATGAATCATGCACAGGTTTTTCATGTTTGTAACACATGGGAGCAGAATTAGGCTCATCCAATCTGCTCTGTCATTCCATCATGGCTGATTCATTATCCCTTTCAGCTTATTCTCTTGCCTTCTCCTTGTAACCTTTGACACCCTTACTAATCAAGGCTAATCCACTTTAATGATTTGGTCTCCAGAGCCTAGATCATCATCTGAATGAGGAATTCCATGTATTTTATAAGCACCAACCATCTTAACCAGCATCTAACCATAACCATAACAGGAAGGGCTCAATAACTTTTCTGGGTGTTTTTTAAGGCCACTCAATAGTAACAGGGATATCGAGGAGCAGATTGGGAAACAGATCCTATAAAGGTGTTGTAACCCTAACCCTAACCCCAAGAGTTGTCTTAATGGGAGATTTTATTTTCCCAAATTTCGATTGGCATCTCCCTAGAGCAAGGGGTTTAGATAGGGTGGAGTTTGTTAGGTGTATTCAGGAAGGTTTCTTGACTCAATATATAGATAAGCCAACAAGAAGAGAGGTTGTACTTGATTTAGTATTGGAAAATGAACCTGGTCAGGTGTCAGATCTCTCAGTGGGAGAGCATTTTGGAGACAGTGATCATAATTCTATCTCCTTTACAATAGCATTGGAGAGAGATAGGAACAGACAAGTCAGGAAAGCATTTAATTGAAGTAAGGGGAATTATGAGGCTATCAGGCAGGAAATTGGAAGCTTAAGTTGGAAACAGATGTTCTCAGGGAAAAGTATGGAAGAAATGTCGTAAATGTTCAAGGGATATTTGTGTCGAGTTCTGCATAGGTAGGTTCCAATGAGACAGGGAAGTTATGGTATGGTACAGGAACCATGGTGTACAAAGGCTGTAATGAGCCTAGTCAAGAAGAAAAGAAAAGCTTACAAAAGGTTCAGAGATTTAGGTAATGTTAGAGATCTAGAAGATTGTAAAGCTAATAAGAAGGAGCTTAAGAAGGAAATTAGGAGAGCCAGAAGGGGCCATGAGAAGGCCTTGGCGGGCAGGATTAAGGAAAACCCAAAGGCATTCTACAAGTATGTTAAGAGCAAGAGAATAAGATGTGAAAAAATAGGACCTATCAAGTGTGACAGTGGGAAAGTGTGTATGGAACCGGATGAAATAACAGAGGTAATTAATGAATACTTTACTTAAGTATTCACTATGGAAAAGGATCTTGGTGATTGTAGTGATGACTTGCAGCAGACTGAAAAGCTTGAGCATGTAGATATTAAGAAAGAGGATGTGCTGGAGCTTTTGGAAAGCATCAAGTTGGATAAGTCACCAGACCAGATGAGATGTACCCCGGGCTATAGTAGGAGGCGAGAGAGGAGATTGCTGAGCCTCTGGCAATGATCTTTGCATCATCAATGGAAAAGAGAGAGATTCCTGAGGATTGGAGGGTTACAGATGTTGTTCCTTTATTTAAGAAAAGGAGTAGAGATAGCCCAGGAAATTATAGATAAGTGAGTCTTAGCTCAGTGGTTGGTAAGATGATGGAGAAGATCCTGAGAGGCAGGATTTATGAACATTTGGAGAAGTATAATATTATTATGAATAGTCAGCATGGCTTTATCAAGGGCAGGTCATGCCTTATGAACCTGATTGAATTTTTCGAGGATGTGTCTAAACACATTGAAGAAGGAAGAGCAGTAGATGAGGTGTATATGGATTTCGGCAAGGGATTTGTTAAGTTACCCCATGCAAGGTTTATTGAGAAAGTAAGGAGGCATGGGATCCACGGGTTCATTGCTTTGTGGATCCAGAACTGGCTTGCCCACAGAAGGCAAAGAGTGGTTGTAGACGTGTCATATTCTGCATGGAGGTCGATCACCAGTGGAGTGCCTCAGGGATCTGTTCTGGGACCATTACTCTTCGTGATTTTTACAAATGATCTGGATGAGGAAGTGGAGGGATGGGTTAGTAAGTTTTCTAATGATACAAAGGTTGGAGGTGTTGTGCATAGTGTGGAGGGCTGTCAGAGTTTACAGCGGGACATTGATAGGATGCAAAACTGGGCTGAGAAGTGGCAGATGGAGTTCAACCCTGATAAGTGTGAAGTGGTTCATTTTTGTGGGTCAAATATGATGGCAGAATATAGTATAAGTGCTAAGACTCTTGGCAGTGTGGAGGATCGGGGGATCTTGGGGTCCAAGTCCATAGGACACTCAAAGCTACAGTGCAGGTTGACTCTGTGGTTAAGAAGGCATACGGTGCATTGGCCTTCAATCGTGGGATTGAGTTTAAGACCCGAGAGGTAATGTTGCAGCTATATAGGATCCTGGTCAGATCCCACTCGGAGTACTGTGCTCATTTATGGTCACCTCACTACAGGAAGGATATGGAAACTATAGAAAGGCTGCAGAGGAGATTTACAAGGATGTTGCCTGGATAGGGGAACATGCCTTATGAGAATAGGTTGAGTGAACTCGGCCTTTTCTCCTTGGAGCGACGGAGGATGAGAGGTGAACTGATAGAGGTATACAAGATGATGACAGGCATTGATCGTGTGGATAGTCAGTGGCTTTTTCCCAGGGCTGAAATGGTTCTCACAAGAGGACACAGGTTTCAGGTGCTGGCGAATAGGTACAGAGGAGATGTCAGGTAAGTTTTTTACTCAGAGAGTGGTGAGTTCGTGGAATGGGCTGCCGGCAACGGTGGTGGAGATGGATATGATAGGGTCTTTTAAGAGACTTTTGGATAGGTACATGGAGCTTAGAAAAATAGAGGGCTATAGATAAGCCTAGTAATTTCTAAGGTTAGGGATATGTTCGGCACAACTTTGTGAGCCGAAGGTCCTGTATTGTGCTCTAGTTTTTCTATGTTTCTTTGTTTCTAACCCTAATGGATCATATTTGGAAGCTGTAATGTGCCTTGCTAAATCAAAATTGCTGACAAGAGCAGTTCACTTTGGCAAACAAGTAAACCAGGATGGAAATCATCTAATGCGGACCAATTGACTCCCACATTTGACTACTCATCTGCATTGGTTTATTGGTTCTCTGTCAGCACCACATCATGTTATCAATGGCAACAGTGTCCATCAGCTAGAAAGAAGAGTCCATCCTCCTTCTCTGATCAGTCCACAAGGTATCTCTATTGTAGGTTGTGAGGAGCTGTTGATATCCCGACAACAGCATACTCCACTGTCAACCCGACAAACAACACAAGTGGCCTAACATTGGAGGACAGGGATATTGGGTGAACAGAACCAAGGTTGTGCAGTGAAGTTGGGTATCTGTCCTCTAGCCTTTTGTTTTATTCTTCACCCTCACTGGCAGATATGTTACACTGATAAGTCTAATGGTCAGTTAGACAGCTTAAAGGTTGCATTCCTCAAATAGCATGCATCTTCTCCTTCTTTTAATCTTTTACCCAGGTTTTGGTGTGCTTGGAAAAATTATAACATTTTACAACAGGACATTCAATCAAAGAAAATAAAATTCACAACTTGAAGCAATAATACAAACAGAATGCACTTTAATACTGTACTGTATATACTGCAAAGTTTAAGTGAACCTCTAAAATTTACAAAGTGAGCTGCATTGACATAATTTGGTAATTTAAATACTTTGGTCCAATTTAATAATCAAAATGAAACGTGATGTTTCTCAAAAATCAAAGCTTAAATTATGTTCATATTATAAAGTCTATGTGAATAAAATGGCAGCACAAAAATGCAGGGTTGACTACTAAATATCACTAGAGCATTACATGATGGGAAGATATGAGTGGCAGTGGGGGGAGGTTGCATAATTTATAATATGTGGCTTGTAATTCTCCTCCTTCTTCCCATTCCATCCCGTCATTGTCCTTGTCAAACTCCTTCCAACTTATGTACTGCAGCTCTTGAATCAGACATTTAATTTGAGGATTTTCATTAAAATTATTGCACATTAATATCTCTCAAAACAGTCCTCCATTATAAAGTAATTCTTTAGTCAAAAATACACATCTAAATCTTCACACGATGTTCATGGGTTTGCAAGAAGACTATTCATCACATAGATGAGCACTTTGGAAGATTATTTAAATCCTGTAGTATTTTTTCCCAATGATTTGATCCAAGTCTATAGTATTTTACAAGACAGTCTGCTTCTGCTTTGGTTGGCATGGTTACGGTGCAGTGGAAGCCACCTGCTGTGGAATGAAGGTCTCGATGCTGCTTTGACTAGACGGTAGCAGGTGGCTGTGACTGTCTGCCGACTGGGTGTTTTGGTACATCACAAGACTCCCTGAAGAGACTGTGAATGAAGAAGGAAGGAGAGAGTTATCACAACATTGAAACCTTCTTTAGAACCACATTCCAATGGCTTTAAAGGTTTCCCACCGAGGAAGATTTTTATCACAGCTTGGGCAGTGATATAATGTAGTGTTTCCTGGTCTGTCTTGGAATCTGCCTGATTAAGAATCCATTACATGAATATTAGGTGGTTTCTATAAGGAGAAAGTGCCTCCCTACACCCTCCCTCCAGAACCACATATCACTGCTGAAAAGTGGAACTTTGCCCTAACATCTAGGCCATATATATAAGTAATGTTTTGGATTCCGGAATTCTGCTTAGTTGGATCAGTAAGGGATAGATAAGATAGAAGTAGGAAAGTTGTTTCCATTGGTAGGTGAGACTAGAACTAGGGGATTTTGCCTCAAGATTGAGGGGAGAAGATTTAGGACGGAGATGAGGAGAAACAGTTTTTCCCAGAGAGTGGTGAATCTGTGGAATTCTCTGCCCAGGGAAGCAGTTGCGGCTTTCTTAAGAACAGTTAGATAGATTTTTACATAGTAAGGGAATTAAGGGTTATGGGGAAAAGGCATGTAGGTGGAGCTGAGTTTACAGACAGATCAGCCATGATCTTATTGAATGGTGGGGCAGGCTCGATGGGCCGGATGGCCTGCTCCTGCTCCTATTTCTTATGTTCTTATAGTAAGAATTCTACACCACCAATTCTACACCAAAACAAGTGTTTTGGGATACAGCAATATCCCAAAACACTTCCTCAGGGTTAATTAGACACTGGGCCATTTCAGAACTGGGTTCAACCTGGAAACCTTCAATGATCAAACGGCCTGCCAACATTACCCACCCTCAGGCACAATCATGGAATTGCCCATCCCATTCAAGAGGCAAGAAGATACAATCTGGAAAAAATAAGCTGATAGCCTGCTCAAAAATCATTGAATGATATAGCACTCGATTCAGCCCATTGAATCTAAGCAAGAACTTTGAAAGACCTATCCACTGCCTGGCTCACTGGAAATTATCCCTCAGTTACTTTTGCAAGTTGCTATGAATTGGTGAACACCAGCTTTCAGATCAGAACAGATTTGTGCACATTTCATCTTCGTGTTGCTAAGTATATAAATTCTCCTGCAGCAATAAATTCATAATTCGATAAAATACAAGGAGAACAATTCCTTTTTTTTACCATTTTACTCTTCCTTAACTTCATTATGTATAACATAGTGAGGAAAGCAATCAAAGGATACACGGCAGGATATAAATCAGTTGGAAATTTGGGTGAAGAAATGGTGATTAGAGCTTAATGTGTGAGGTGATGTTTTGGGAAAGGTCAAAGCAGGAGGAAAACTACAGTAAATGGCAGGACCCCCAGGAACACTAAGTACAGAGCAATCTTGGGGTACAATTACACAGCTCTCTCAACGCAGCAACACAAGTGGATAGAATGGTAGAGAAGGCGTATAGCATACAAGCCTTCATTAGTGAGGATATGGATTATGAAAGTCAGCAGGTCACGTTGCAGCTGTATAAAACTTTGGTTTAGCCACATTAGAATAATGTGCGCACTTCTTTTCTCCACACTATAGGAAAGATGTGGAGGTTCTGCAAATAGTGTAGGAAGCAAGGTACCAAGATATTGCCTAGATTGCAGGCTGGTCACTATAAGGAGAGGCTGGTAAAACTTGGATTATTTTCTCTGGAGCATCAGAGGTTGAGAGACACCCTGATAGAAGTACTGTATGTATCTAAAGTTATGATGGACATAATTAGGGTAGATAGTCAGAATCTTTTTCTCAAGGTGAAGATGTCGGATACTGGAGGGTATGGGTTTAAAGGGAGAGGGGAAAGTTGAAATGAGATTCAAGAGGTAAGTTTTTACACAGAGAGAGGTAGGTACACAAGCATATTGCTAAGAGGAATTTAGACAGACACTTGAATGGATGGAAAGATATGGACCATGTGCAAGCAGATGGAATGAGTTAGATGGGTCGGTGCACATATCGTTGGCCAGAGCCAGTGAGCCTGTTCCTGTACTGTACTACTCTATGTTTGTAACAACAGAGACTTGATTTTGTCCCTTTCTTAAGCATATGAAATTTTCTGAAGCTCAGTCCTGTGTTTGTGATGTGACAGAGATAACCTAGTTAATAGAGAAGAAATATGCATGAATATTCATAAAATTCAGAACATTCCAAACCACCCAGGTGTTCTCTGAGTTTTCCTTCTAGTTCAAACACACATGACAGGATTTACAAGGCATGTAGTTACCAATGATAAGATGAATTTTTGTTCATTATGTTACTGTTGCAATGGCCACTTTGTTAGGTACACCTGCTCATTAATGCAAATATCTAATCAGACAATCATGTGGCAGCAGCTCAATGCATAAAAGCACACAGACATAGTCAAGAGGTTCAGTTGTTCAGAGCAAATATCAGAATAGTGAAGAAATGTGATCTAATTGACTTTGACCATGGAATGTTTATTGTTGCCAGACAGAATGGTGTGAATATCTCAGAGACTGCTGATCTCCTGGGATTTTCACCTGCACCAGTCTCTGGAATTTACAGAGAATGGTGTGAAAAACAAAAAACATTTCGTGAGCAGCAGTTCCGTGGCAAAAACACTGGTTCAAGTTGACAGGAAAGTGCTGTAGCCACAGCAGTGGTGTGCAGAAGAGCATCTCTCAATGCACAATCTGTCGAACCTTGAAGTGGATGGACTGCAGCAGCAGAAAACCACAAATATACACTCGGAGGCTGCTTTTTGAGGTACAGAAGGTATCTAATAAAGTGGCTACTGAGTGTATATGTTATTAAAAAGAGCTTTGAGCATAACTCTTAAGAAGTAGAATCAGAAGAAGGTCATGTAGGATTCAGAGAACTTTGCTGCTCCTGTGCCTCACTCCCATTTCTCATCCAGGCAAAATATCCCTGATTACCTTGGTGCCAAAAATCTATTTCAAACTTAGAATAGAAAAAATCCGAATGATTTATCTGAATTAATTTAAATCTTACATACATCCCACAATGTGAGGGAGTAAAAATCTTTGTGTTATGACTCCGTCGCAATTTACAGACATGTGAATTCATTGGTCTAACAGCTTGTAGAAAGAAGCTGTCCCATAGCCTGTAGGTCCTGACTTTAATGCTGTGTTCCGTTTGTCAGATGGAAGCAGCTGAAACAGTTGATGGTTGGGGTGACTGGTGTCCCTGATGATCTTCCAGGCCTTCTTTCTGCACCTGCTGCTGAAAATGTAAATAACCCACTACATGGAGAAAATTCTCCTCAGCGCAGGAAGAAGATGACTCATATTCCAAATTTTGGACTCTCTACTCAAAGGAATTGCCTTTCTGCCAATGCCTCTCAGAATCTGAATATTTCAATGAAATTACCTCTCATTCATTTGAACTTCATTGATTTTGGACCATCACACTTCATAGAACAAAACCTTCACCACAGGAATCAATGTGATACACTACAATACACTGCAATGATTCCCATATTTGTGCACTTTACGCAGTCCTGTGTAGGTCTGTAGTCTAGTATAGTTTTCTCTGTGTTGTTTTTTACGTAGTTCAGTCTAGTTTTTGTACTGTGTCATGTAACACTATGGTCCTGAAAAACATTGTCTCATTTTTACTATGTACTGTACCAGCAGTTATGGTCGAAATGACAATAAAAATGACTTGACTTGACTTGATATCAGTATGTCTTTCTTTGGGTACAGAGACCAAAACTGTGAAGGTTACTTGACAAATCCCCATCCAATCTCCACAAAGTTTCCTTATTTTTATACTTCAAACTTCTGCAGTAAAAGCCAATATACCTTTTCTTTTTCAATGGTTTGCTGTTGCTGCTGGTTCTATCTTTCCTAAAGCGACACATCCAGGTCCCCTTATATACACGCTTTTAGGTCTTTCTTATTATGTAAAAAAACATTCTGCTTCCCTATTTTTCCACATTGTAACCAATCTGCCAGCTTTTTTGCCCACTCACTTAATCTGTCTATATCTTCTTGCAGGCTCATGCAATCACCTCAGCTCATTTTCCCAATGATAATTTGAATACACAGGAATGTAGGAAACTGTGGGGAGTAGTAGACTTTTCCCAACACATCACGGGCAAGTTCAAGTTCACTTAACCTGTTCTCATAAGGCATGCTCCCCAATCCAGGCAACATCCTTGTAAATTTCCTTTGCACTTTTTCTATAGTTCCCACATGCTTCCTGTCGCGAAGTGACCAGAACTGAACACAGTACTCCAAGTAGGGTCTGACCAGGGTCCTATATAGAAACCTAGAAACATAGAAAACCTACAGCACAATACAGGCCCTTCAGCCCACAAAGCTGTGTCGAACATGTCCTTACCTTAGAACTACCTAGGCTTTACCCATAGCCCTCTATTTTTCTAAGCTCCATGTATCCATCCAGGAGTCTCTTAAAAGACCCTATCGTTTCCGTCTCCACCACCGCCACCAGCAGCCCATTCCACGCACTCACCACTCTCTGTGTAAAAAACTTAACCCTGACACCTCCTCTGTACCTCCTTCCAAGCACCTTAAAAATATGCCCTCTCATGCTAGCCATTTCAACCCTGGGAAAAGGCCTCTGACTAGCCACACGATCAATGCCTCTCATCATCTTATACACCTCTAACAGGTCACCTCTCACCCTCTGTCATTCCAAGGAGAAAAGGCCGAATTCACTCAACCTATTCTCATAAAGCATGCTCCCCATTCCAGGTAACATCCTTGTAAATCTCCTCTGCACCCTTTCTATAGTTTTCATATAACTGTAACATTACCTCTTTGCTCTTGAACTCAATCCCACTGCTGATGAAGGCCAATGCACTGTATGCCTTCTTAACCACAGAGTCAACCTGTGCAGCAGCTTTGAGTGCCCAATGGACTCGGACCCCAAGATCCCGCTGATCCTCCACACTGCCAAAAGTCTTACCATTAATACCATATTCTGCCATCATATTTAACCTACCAAAATGAACCACCAAACTTATCTGGGTTGAACTCCATCTGCTAATTCTCAGTCCAGTTTTGCATCCTATCAATGTCCTGTTGTAACCTCTGACAGCCCTCCACGCTATCCACAACACCCCCAACCTTTGTGTCATCAGCAAATTTACTAACCCACCCCTCCACTTCCTTATCCCGGTTATATGTAATAGTTATGTATAATTGTGTTTTCCTTGTGAATGTTGCCTATATGAGACAATGTGCCTGTAATCCTGCTGAAAGAAAGGTTTTCATTGCACCTGTGCATAAATGCACTTGCATATGTCAATAAAGTTGACTTTGACTTTGATTACATTTTACTCTGTCTTTTCATCTGTCATTTATGTGTAGTTTGACAACTCTCCCTGTGGCAATCTGAAAACAACTCATTAACTTCTAATCTTTGTTCCGATCCTGAGACTAATCCACTGGTCCTACTCATACAAGCCCAAGAGGCCTCATTTTATATAATATCTTTTTGTGTGATACCTTATCAAGTACCCACTGAAAGTTCAAATCTCCTGGTCGCCTCTGATCTATCCTGATGGTTATATCCTCAAACATACCTTTAATGTGATTATCCCCTCCATTAAACAATGCTGTCTTTGTCTAATTTCCCGAGACCGACTCCTTATTGGTGGAACGACAAATAATATACTGGAGGAAGTCAGTGTGTCAAGCAGTAGTAAGAAAGAAATTTTTGATGTTTTGGGTCATTACCAGGCATCAGGATTACATACGCTGTATATCTGTCCTGATGCTGCTTGGCCCACTGAATTCTTTCAGCAGATGGTTTATTACTCCGGGCCACAGCATCTGCAGTCTCTTGTGCCTCCTTAATGGTTTATTATCATTTTCATAATTGATGCCAAACTAATTATATTTTTCTTTCCTATTTTCTCTCTCTCTTTTCATGAACATAAAAACATAAGAACTTAAGAAATAGGAGCAGGAGTAGGACATCTGGCCCATCGAGCCTGCCCCGCCATTCTATAAGATCATGGCTGATCTGTCCATAAACTCAGCTCCATCTACCTGCCTTTTCCCCATAACCCTTAATTCCCCTACTATGTAAAAATCTATCTAACTATATCTTAAGTATATTTAGTGAAGAAGGCTCAACTGCTTCCCTGGGCAGAGAATTCCACAGATTCACCACTCTCTAGGAGAAACAGTTTCTCCCTATCTCCGTCCTAAATCTTCTCCGCTGAATCTTGAGGCAATGTCCCCTAGTTCTAGTCTCACCTATCAATGGAAACAACTTTTCTACTATCTTAGCTATCCCTTTCAAAATTCTGTATGTTTCTATAAGATCCCCTCTCATTCTTCCGAATTCCAGAGAGTATAGTCCCAGGCGGCTCAATATCTCCCCATAGGTTAACCCCTTCATCTCTGGAATCAACCTGGTGAACCTCCTCTGCACTGCCTCCAAAGCCAGTAAATCCTTCCTCAAGTATGGAGACCAGAACTGCACACAGTACTCCAGGTGCGGCCTCACCAGTACCCTGTATAGTTGTATCTTGACCTCCCTGCACTTGAATTCAATCCCTCTAGCAATAAAGGCCAACATTCCATTTCCCTTCTTAATAACCTGTTGTACCTGCATGAAAAGAAGTGATATACTTGTTATGTTATCTGCTTGGACCATTCAAGATTTTAAGGAATTATGATAGATTGCCAATACATTCATTTATTTGCTGTCACCAATTTTTGACCTCTTGGATACAGGTTGACCAATCCAGAGAAATGTTTGAGTTTTAATTTCTCCGGTGAGTTTTCTTCAATAATAACCATATAACCAAATAACAATTACAGCACAGAAACAGGCCATCTCCACCCTTCTAGTCCGTGCCGAATGCTTACTCTCACCTAGTCCCACCAACCTGCACTCAGCCCATAAACCTCCATTCCTTTCCTGTCCAATGTAAACTACTCAGTTACTCACTACTGTCAGATTCTTCATTCCTTCTCTGTTAAGTTTTCTGCCTTGATGACAATTCTTTGCCTCCTTTCCTTGTGGGTTTTTGCCAGGAGACACAGTCATCTTGCTACTCTCTTCTATATTCATAGCCATTGAAGCTTATATGAAAATGTGTTGCGACTTGGTATGGATATTGTTCATTCCATTCAATGCCGACGCCCTTGAAGGGAAAAGCTTACAAAAAAGTAATGGATCCATCATGGGTAAAGCCCTCCCCACTGCTGAGCACATCTGTAAGCAGTGCTGCTACGGGAAAGCAGTATCCATCATCAGGGACCCCCACCATTCAGGCCATGCTCTCTTCACTCTGCTGCCATTAGGAAGAAGATACAGATCTACACCAGGTTCAGAATGAGTTGCAATCCTTCAACCATCAGGCTCCTGAACCAGAATGGCCAACTTCGCTCACTTCAACACTGAACTGATTCCACAACCTGTGAACCCACTTTCAAGGGTCTGTAGGCTCTATACTCTCAGTATTATCTCTTACCTATTTTTTTGTTTCTCTCTTTGCATTTGCACAACTTGTCACCTTTTGCATATTGGTCCATCTTTGTGTGTAGTCTTTCATTAGTTCCACTGTGTTTCTTTGTAGCTACTGTGAATGCCCACAGAAAAATTAATCTTGGGGTAGTATAAAGTGACATACAGCTTAAGTACTTTGATGTTTAATTTACTTTGAACTTCATTTAGTTTCACATTCTACCTTCTTTATCCATTATTAGTTGTACTTTGCTGCTTCGGGTTTAATGTTGGATTACCCTTAACATCCTCAATTATCTATGGATGAATCATTTTTCTCACACAGTATTTTATTACTAAATAGGATTTATATTTGTTGAATATTCTGAAATGCTTGCAGTTTCTCCACTGACCAATGCTTAAATTCTATTTTCCAATCCGCATAATTGGCTTGTTGAAATCCAAGCCTCTGGTTTCAGTCCAAACTTTTTCTCCCTTGAACTACGTACAAAGCTTCATTGTATTGTGTTTAATTTGTCCTCTGAGGAATAACCCTGCATCAGTGTGCAGTAAAAAACCTAAAACTTCCTGCTATTTGTTTTGTTTGATATGATATCACCCCAGAAAGCTCTATACAGTTTTCTAAATTCATTTTGCAAATGACTTTTGCCAACTTGAGTTCTCCAATGTACATAAAAATTATGTATCTCATAATTATTGTATTAACTCTAGTCTAAATCAAAAAAGTAATTATTTTTCATGTGCTAATCCTAATTGGCGTAATACTGATTAGTCAGTAGCCAAGTTAGACTTTTTTTACAACAGGAGTTGTAAATGTTGTTTGCAAAGGTACAAAGATTAAACGAAAAAGCAAAATATGCATCTAGGCATGCAAACTTCTTTCAATAATGTCAAAAGTTTCATGTATCCTAGTACATGAAACTTTTAAAAATTAATATGCACATTAGGCACACTAACACAAATGCTATGAGCACACTGGGAAAGGGCTTTATTCTTTGGAAGGGTAAGCAACATGTTGCTGATCTGATTTCCAGTTTGTATTGATCTCAGCTGAGAGAGTTGTTTTGTTTCTAGGGTAGTGAGGAAAATAACTCATCTCTCTTGTTGCTTTGCACAATCTGGTTCAGGTAAATGTGCCCAGCTGTAAACATTGAATGGGCCTTGGGCCTCAGATGTGACTCAGCATGGAAACCTTCCAAGATCAGATAACCTGCTGTCAACCAAAACTATGGGGAGGTTAGAACTTAAGGAAGCATTGCAAGAAGTGAAAAATCTCTGATGGGATCAGTTATGAAAGCCTTTTTACTTTCCGTTTTGTTCCTTAATAACAGTGTTTGGTTATATATTGATGACAGACACAAACTTGGTGAAGAAAGAAGATAGGCTAGGAATATTCAATGATATGACATCTCGGAGTTGTACTTTCAAACTAGTAATGAAAATAACCAAATGGACCTGTTAAATATAATACAAAAGCACAGTTCAATATTCCTACATTCCCATCGACTTGCTCAAGATTCTACCACTCAAATACAAAAGAGGGGCAACCTGCACTGAGCAATGAACCTACCAACCCACATGTCTTTGGGATATGGGAGGAAACTGAAGCAATGAGAGTAATGCTGCCTAGTCATTGGGGTAGGTGCAAACGCCACACAGAAAGCACTGGGAAATGAGAAACCTGCTCTAATAGCTGCAGCATGGTGTTGCACATATCAAATGGAAAAACCTAATAAACAGGTACCAAGCATCCACCTAGTAACAGAAAACAAGTGAAGCTGCAGCTGCTGTATTCTGAAGCAAAAACAGAAATGATGGAACAACTCAGCCAGGAAACATGTATGGGAACACTTTAGACAGTTTCAGACAGTTCATCTAAATTTCCTTTACAAAACACAAGAATTAGCAAACAAAGGGTCCAAATATCACAAATTATGTCATAGAAACATAGAAAACCTACAGCACAATACAGGTTCTTCGGCCCACAAAGTTGTGCCGAACACGTACTTACTTTAGAAATCACCTAGGGTTACCATAGCCCTCTATTTTTCTGAGCTCCATGTACCTGTCCAGGAATATCTTAAGAGACCCTATTTTATCCACCTCCACCACCATCGCCAGCAGCCCATTCCACGCACTCACCACTCTCTGCGTAAAAAACTTACGCCTGACATCTCCTCTGTACCTGCTTCCAAGCACCTTAAAATTGCCCCCTCTTGTGCTAGCCATTTCAGCCCTGGGAAAAAGCCTCTGACTATCCACATCATCTTATATACCTCTATCAGGTCACCTCTCATCCTCCGTTGCTCCAAGGAGAAAAGGCCAAGTTCACTCAACCTATTTTCATAAGGCATGCTCCCCTATCCAGGCAACATCCTTGTAAATCTCCTCTGTACCCTTTCTAAGACTTCCACATCCTTCCTTTAGTGAGGCGACCAGAACTGAGCACAGTACTCCAAGTGGGGTCTGACCAGAGTCCTATATAGCTGCAACATTACCACTCAGCTCTTAAACTCAATCCCACGATTGATGAAGGCCAATATACACCATACACCTTCTTAACCACAGAGTCAACCTGCAAGGTAGCTTTGAGCGTCCTATGAACTCGGACCCCAAGATCCCTCTGATCCTCCACACTGCCAAGAGTCTTAGAATTAATACTATATTCTGCCATCAGATTTGACCCACCAAAATGAACTACCTCACAATTATCTGGGTTGAACTCCATCTGCCACTTCTCAGCCCAGTTTTGCATCCTATCAATGTCCCGCTGTAACCTCTGACAGCCCTTCACACTATCCACAACACCGGCAACCTTTGTGTCATAAGCAAATTTACTAACCCATCACTTCCTCATCCAGGTCATTTATAAAAATCACAAAGAGTAGGGGTCCCAGAACAGATCCCTGAGGCACCCCACTGGTCACTGACCTCCATGCAGAATATGACACATCTACAACCACTGTTTTCCTTCTGTGGGCAAGCCAGTTCTGGATCCACACAGCAATGCCCTCTTGGATCCCATGCCTCCTTACTTTCTCAATAAACCTTGCATGGGGTAACTTGTCAAATACCTTGCTGAAATCCATATACACTACATCTAATGTTCTACCTTCATCAATGTGTTTAGTCACATCCTCAAAAAATTCAATCAGACTCGTAAGGCACAACCTGCCTTTCACAATGCCATGCTGACTGTTCCTAATCATATTATGCCTCTCCAAATGTTCATAAATCCTGCCTCTCAGGATCTTCTCCATCATCTTACCAACCACTGAAGTAAGACTCACTGGTCTACAATTTCCTGGGCTTTTCTCTACTCCCTTTCTTAAATAAAGGATCAACATCCACAACCCTCCAAACCTCCAGAACCACTCGCCACATTGATGATGCAAAGATCATCGTCAGAGGCTCAGCAATCTCCTCCCGCGGTAGCCTTAGGTACGTCTCGTCCGGTCCCGGTGACTTATCCAACTTGTTTTCCAAAAGCTCCAGCACATTCTCTTTCTTAATGTCTACATGCTCAAGCTTTTCAGTCTGCTGTAAGTCATCCTTTTCCATAGTGAATACTGAAGCAAAGTACTCATTAAGTACCTCTGCTATCTCCTCTAGTTCCATACATACTTTTCCACTGTCACACTTGATTGGTCCTATGCTCTCACATCTTATCCTCTTGCTCTTCACATATTTGTAGAATGCTTTGGTCCTGTCTGCCAAGGCTTTCTCATGGCCCCTTCTTGCTCTCCTAAATTCTTTCTTAAGCTCCTTCCTGCTAGCCTTATAATTTTCTAGATCTCTATCATTACCTAGTTTTTTGAATCTTTCATAAGCTCTTCTTTGCTTCTTGACTAGATTTACAACAGCCTTGGCACACCTGTACCCTACCATCCTTTCCCTGTCTCATTGGAACGTACTTATGCAGAACTCCATGCAAATATCCCCTGGTCATTTGCCACATTTCTTCGATACATTTCCCTGAGAACATCTTTTCCCAATTTATGCTTCCAAGCTCCTGCCTGATAGCCTCATATTTCCCCTTACTCCAATTAAACACTTTCCTAACTTGTCTGTTCCTATCCCTCTCCAATGTTATGGCAAAGGAGATAGCATTCTGATCACTATCTCCAAAATGCTCTCCCACTGAGAGATCTGACACCTGACCAGGTTCATTTCCCATACCAGATGAAGTACAGCCTCTCCTCTTGTAGGCTTATCTACATACTATGTCAAGAAACCTTCTTGAACACACCTAACAAACTCCACCCCATCTAAACCCCCTGCTTTAGGGACATGCCAATTGATATTTGGGAAATTAAAATCTCCCACCACGACAACCCTGTTATTATTACACCTTTCCAGAATCTGTCTCCCCCTCTCTTCCTTGATGTCCCTGTTACTATTGAGTGGTCTATAAAAAACACCCAGTAGTGTTATTGACCCCTTCTTGTTCCTAACTTCCACCCACGGAGACCCCATAGACAATCCCTCCATGACTTGCTCCTTTTCTGCAGCCAAGACACTCTTTCTGATTAGCAGTACCATGCTCCCACCTCTTTTGCCTCTCTCCCTGTCCTTTCTGAAACATCTGTTACTCTAAGTATCCATTCCTGCCCCTGAGCCATCCAAGTCTCTGTAATGGGCACAGCACCATAGCTCCAAGTACTGATTCACGGTCTAAGCTCATCCGCTTTGTTCATAATACTCCTTGCATTAAAATAGACACATCTCAAACCATCAGTCTGAGCGTGTCCCTCCTCTATCACCTGCCTATTCTCCCTCTCGCACTGTCACCAAGCTTTCTCTATTTGTGAACCAACCGCCTCTTCCTTCATCTCTTCAGTTTGGTTCCCACCTCCAGCAATCCTAGTTTAAACTCTCCCCAATAGCCTTAGCAAACCTCCCCACCAGGATATTGGTCCCCCTTGGATTCAAGTGCAACCCGTCCTTTTTGTACAGGTCCCTCCTGCCCCAAGAGGGGTCCCAATGATCCAGAAATCTAAATCCTGCCCACTGCTCCAATCCCTCAGCCACACATTTATCCTCCACCTCACTCTATTCCTATACTTACTGTCACGTGGCACAGGCAGTAATCCCAAGATTACTACCTTTGTGGTCCTGCTTCTCAACTTCCTTCCCAACTCCCTGTAGTCTGCTCTCAGGATCTCCTCCCTTTTCCTGCCTATGTCATAGGTACCAATATGTATCACAACCTCTGGCTGTTCTCCTTCCCACTTCAAGATATCATGGACACGATCAGAAACATTCCACACCCTGGCACCTGGAGAGTGCTTCTCTCCTATGTTCACAGAATCACCTGTCTGATTCCCTAACTATAGAGTTCCCTATCACTGCTGCCATCCTCTTCCTTTCCCCACCCTTCTGAGCCACAGGGCCAGAGTCTGTGCCAGAGGCGCAGCCACTGTTGCTTCCCCCAGGTAGGCTGTTTTCCCCCCCCAAACAGTATACAAACAGTTATTGTTCAGGGGGACAGCTACAGGGGTACTCTCTAGCCTCTGACTCCTGCCCTTCCCTGTCCTGACTGTTACCCCTTTAGTCTGTCTCCTGAGACCCCGCTGTGACTACCTGCCTATAGCTCCTGTCTATCACCTCCTCACTCTCCCTGACTAGACGAAGGTCATCGAGCTGCCTCTCCAGTTCCCTAATGCGGTCCCTAAGGAGCTGCAGCTCGATACACCTGGTGCAAATGTGGCCATCTGGGAGGCTGGGAGTTCCCCGGACTTCCCACATCTGACACCGAGCACAGAACACCGGCCTCACAAACATACTTCCTGTCTGTATTCTACACAGGCAACCTACCTTGCCTCGACCCGTTATCACCGAAGCCCCATTGAGCCAAAGCCTTCCTACTCTGTTGCTTGCTCTAGGAGATGTCTCCTTTTAAACTCTTCTCGCTGTTCACTGGCTGACGTGCATTAATAATGTCATCCATTAATAATTGTGAATTCTAAAGAAGAGTCCCTGACCACAAAACATTACTGGTGCTGCCTGACCAGCTGGGTTCTTACAGCATTTCCGCTTTTGATCCATCTAGTAATCTCATACCTGCTCCTTCTGTGTCAACCAAATATTCTCAACAGTACATATAAGTCTTTTTGCTACTTATTTTTCTCCCCCTCTTGTCTGCCGATTGACAGGACTTTACCGATATTGTTCTGGGGGAGGCCAGTGATGTTCCTCTATGATTCTGCTCTAGGGGAAGAACAGGGACTGCACGTAGCATTTTTGTGTAACACCACAGCTGCAGCTGAGAACTCATGTAGGTGGAAGATCACCAGCTCAAACTCTTCTATTCTGTGACAAGTCTATATATCAAAGGAGTGAAATGACATGAGAGATACACAGGCATGCATTCTAGCTGAATTCCAGCCTCTGAAATAGGTTGCAGTCTGTCCGTTTTCATACAATAAATTTTCCAGTCATACTGTCCTTATCCAGACTCCTGTCCTGTGGGAGTTGGCATTCGGGATATACAGATAACATTTGATTTTCTGTCCTCCCAATGTTCAACACTTGAAATTTATTTGCATTCATAGCAGCCAGTTTAATGGTGCTATGTTTAGTTGAAGAAGGTAATGTAGGCAGTGCATAACATCAGTCACAACTTTATAACATTATGAGAGGAACAGATAGAGTACACAGACAGCATCTTTCTCCAAGAGTTGAAATGTCTAATACCAGAGGGTATACATTTAAGTTGAGGGAGGGAAAGTTCAAATGAGATGTTGGAGGTAAGTTTTTTCTGTACACAGAGAATGGTGGACGCTCTGCTAGGAGTGATGGAGGAAGATGTGATAGAGGCATTTAAGGAGCTCTTAGATATGCAGAGATAGAATGATATGGATCATTTAGACAGAATAGATTTGTCTTGTTGTTGTGCTTGTATTGTTCTACATTATGTTGCAAGATGAAATCTTATAATCTGAACCAATGCTTACAGAATGTGATGAATGAATCAATTCCATTGCCTATATGCATTAACCAGCTTGGTTACTGAGCTTGGCTGCCTTGTACCAGGAGGGAGCAGTATTACACTCTTCCATCAGTGCCTGCTATGTGTTACTTGAGGAAGAGAGTATTATTGAAAGATGATGGCATTTATGATATTTGTGATTGTTGGCTATGCTAACTTCAGTGCACTTTGTGAGCTAGCATGTTTATCTTTTGATTCTGTGATTATAACAGAGATGGATCTACTTAGCTTTCTAATATAGCAGGGATTTTACTGGATTTGTGAAACTTTTACTAACAGCAAAAACATAAACATGGTTGTTCAGGATTTCACCTCAAATAATGTGATCTATACAAATACATCAACAGTAGGTATGATTTGCACCCTTGGTGTAAAATCAGCCTTACGCTGGGCAGTCTGTTATGGAAAAGGTCCAATTTTCATTCCCGCTGAAAATGATGGGAATTAAAAATCAGACAAGTGCTACAGTGGACAGCTGAGCAATCAGAAATACCAGAGCTGCACCCACAGGATGTTTAGTAACAAACACAGAACCACTATTCAAATCAAACTCTGATTCTTAACTTTGTCATTTCAATAGCCCTGTCACAGAGCACAGGTAACCTTCCAGGCAGCATTAGGGCTTTCACCACTACTGGACTACTGTGTTTATTTTTGAGACCATAATAAAGGAAGGGTGTAGATTTGCCTGGGTCTTATTGTCTGTGATGAGTTATAGTTACAAACTGACCCTTGAGAGGTTTGGACTTACTTTGCTTAGATGTGGGCCTATAAAATTACAGAGTAATCTGTTGGAGTGGATTGATAACACAGTTATAGATAATTCCCTACTGATCAGGGAGAAAGTTAAAAAGAGGATACAAGGTAAACAGGAAATGAGTAGCACTGATGTCCATGTAGCGTGACATTCTCTTCTGAGGAAACGTGACAGAAACTTTAGACAATTGTTGCTTTAAGGTGAATTTCGCATGAGTACAAGGTAACTAGGTGTGGTACTGAATTAAGTCACTCACACTGAGAAGCCTCATATTGTAACAGATACAAAGATTTATTTCTGTTAATCTAATCATGAAGTCGCTTGTGCTTTAAGTAATTCCTGATCTCCTGTTTTGATAGAGTCTTTCTTTCCACAGAATGTGCTCATCGATATAGAATGTCTTGATGATATAAGCTGTACCTTGGCCTAATTTAAAAATGACAATATGTTGTAATATATTAGCAATTGGAAGCCAAACCCTTCAAAATATGTAGCTTGTTTGCTCAAACAAGCAGCTGAGATTATTTTGTCATTTAATGACAACATCCTACATTTTTCCAATTCACTAGCCATCAGCATTTCCTACTTGGAAGGAGACCAGGTAACCAAAAGCAAGATATATTTAACCAGCATTTTTGATTCCTCACACAATTTTATACAAAATAATTGCAAATGGATTGGGAGCAAGAGAACAGATGGGGAGAGAGGAGCATGAGAGTCTAGGAAGAGCCCGACAACAGTCCACATTGGTATTTTATCCTAGTGTTACACAGAGAAGTATCTGTAAATATTCTCTGAGGATCATCATCTTATCGTGGTGGAGAGGCTTGTGAGTTCCTGAGATTCCAAGAGTGATACCGTCTGGAACTTAGTTCCTGGTAGGGTCACCCATGGTGGCAAGGTCAAGGGGAACATTCCAGTCAAAGAGCAATCTAACCAAGACCTCAAGAATAGAGCTGGTGAAAGATGATGGCACATCACAATTGCAGTGAAGGTGGAGGAAGGATGCAGCAGTGAAGGGTCTCCAGTCCTCTTTCATTCCATGCCACTGGGCCCTTACCCTGATCTGTCAATGACTGTGTGAATGGCTGCCCATGCATTAAACAAAGTCACACACAGGCACTCTCCATAAAGAGAATAACCCCTTGGAAGAACATCATTCTCAAGTTGAGTGATCACAAATATCTCTAAATATCTTGTACTTCTTTATGTAACACTGATAGCCAGAGTTCCACACATCAGTACAACATTCCAGTGTAATCACTTCGTACTGTTTCTACCAGCTCTGAAAACCTCTGTTATGCTTTGATCAACCAGAATATACACATGTAATATAGTGATTGGCTTGAGTGTTGTTTTTTAATTAACTTCAACCCACAAATACTGTGCTCAAAGTTGGACTTTCTACCTCAAATTCAGCGTCCCAGTACATTCTCTAGTTTGCAGATGAGAAGAAACTAGGAGGTGTTATTGATAGTGAAGAAGGTATCATAGATTACAGGGAGGATTCAATCAGTTGGAGAAGAGGAGCTGAGGAGTGGCAAATGGATTTCAATACAGGTAGCTGGGAAGTGATGAATTACAGAAAGTCAAACCATTGTTGGATTTTTACTGTGAACAGTGGGACAATAAGGAGTGTCATGGAAGAAATGCACGTACGAGTACAAGTGGAAAATTTATTGAAAGTGGCATCACAGGTGGACAGGATGATGAAAAAGGCATTTAGCATGTTCTGCAGCCGGGGCACTGAGTATAGGAGTTGGGACATTATGTTCCAGTTGTATAAATCACTGGTGTATTTGGAGTATTGTGCACAGTCCTAGTCACCCTGTTAGAGGAAAGACATGGTTAAATGGGAAAGTGAGCTGAAATTATTTAGGAGGACGTTGCCAGGGCTAGAGGACCTGAGTTTAGGGGAGTTTGGCAAGGCTAGTTCCTTGGAACATTGGAGAATGGGGGCCAAACTTATGGAAGTGTTTGAAGTTACAAGAGACTTAGAAAAGCTGGATGGTGATAGTCTTTTTCCCAGGATCAGAGAGTATAAAACTAGGGGGCATAGGTTTAGAGTGAGAGGGGAAAGGTTTAAAAGGCATTAAAAGAGGGTGGTGAATATATGGAATGAGCTTCCAGAGGAAGATGTTGTGGCGGGTAAAATAATCTTATTTAAGAAGCACTTGGATAGGTATATGGAGCAGTGGAACTGAGAGGGATTGGACTGAACACGGAAAATTGGGAGTAGGTGGGTGGACACTTGTTGTCATGGACTTGCTGAGCCGAAGGAGTGTTATCTGTGCTAAATTGTTCTATGATTCCATATACTATTCTCATTGCAAAAAACTGCTTTTGTTTATCAGGCCCTTAAATCTGCTCCATGCCTTTGTCCAATTGAGCTTGTCAGTTTCCCACACCATGTTATCTTTTGTATTTATGAACCACAATAGGTCATCATAATTTCTCTCATTCACGAAATGCTGGAGCCCCGCAGGAATACGTGACTCAAAATGGTCAAACCTTTGCAATTCCTCCAAAAAGAATGGCAAAGCATCATAATGAACAACACAGCACATTTAACCCTTTGTGTGGGGATTTTCCATCAAGAGCTCCACACATTTGCTTGATAAGCTGTAAAGACCAGATTCAAATCATGGTGATCACTGAGTCAGAGTCTATTTGTTGCCCATTCCTCGTTCCTCTGAGAAAGTTTAGGGCCACCTTCTCCTTTATTTGCTGTCGTTTGTGTTTTGACACTGCATCTTGAAGATGATGCATATTTAAAGCCATTGCTTGTGATGGAGAAATTCAATATAAAATTTGTGTTATATTTCCCCACACACCAAGCATGTCTTGTAAGTAATAAGGAAGCAATGAGAGATCAGGAAGTGTTCCACTTGCTAGCAGGTAGCTAAGTGATTCTCCAGAAAGACGATAAGATCAGATAGAAATGCTTGTGCCTTCTCCTTGGAGATAGTCAACACCTCCAGAGTCGCAGCCTAGAATCAGGCCCAGCATTCAACTAATTCTGAAATTCCACACACCCATATAGTGGTGCTAACAATGGTACAGGCATTACTTGTGGCTGTTCCGCACAAGGCTTGGGTCCTACCACAGTTTGACATGAGCTATTTCACTTCCAGAGGAGTTGCAATACCTCAACAGTAGGAAATACACTGAAGGAAATTCGTCAATAAAGCAATGGAAGGTGGCTTGGCCAAAAATCGAGTCAAAGGAATTCCTGTTGTGAAGCTGTAACATCATGGAGCTACAAAATTTGGTTGATGCCAGCTAATACCACCTCGGCCTGACTTCAGCAAATTAAGGGACTTTCTTTATGTTTTCAGAATTGTTGAACCTCCAAGGTGTCATTCTGGGTTGTATTTTATCTTCAATGACAAAGACAATCTTCAAAAGTAATGCAGCTAATAGATATCCACATACACATACTAAACCAGCGTCTGCCTTACCCCACAGCCCCCACCTTCCCCACTGTGAAAGAGTTTGAGATTCACAATAGGTTATTCCAGTGAAGCAGCTAATACGTCCCTCAGCTCTTGGTGTCTGTCACATTAGTATATCTCACAGATCATTTTATGCTTAGTCTGAGTTTTTAGATCAGGAAACATGACTGAGATGGATTATGCTACAACGTGCCTGACTATCCCACGAGGCAGAACACTTGAGTGCAAACGTAGTCTGTAATTAAAGAAAGATGACATTTTCTCTCATTGACTCAACATCAAAGGACTGACTGTACATATGTTTTGTTGGAATAATTAGTATGGACCCTCCTGCAGTGAAATGGTTAGGCTTTTCATGTTGTACTGTCTGTCATCTGCATAAAACATTGGCCAGTAACTATGAAAGCTAGGCAGTTATAGTTTCTTGTGGGTTTTTGGGATCCTTAAAGATTCTAAGACTGAGTGACACATGGAAGGAGTGATAAAAGATCCATAACAATTGTTAAATGCTTCAATGACGTGAAAGAAATTATACACCTGGTGCCTGATTCCTATCATAACAGGATCTGGCTTGGACTGGTCTTTGCTGGAATAAGCAATGAACTGAAATGCCCGGTGCTTTATTCACCCAGGTGCTTGTGTCTCAAATGCTGCTCAATATTCCAGGAAGCACACTGAGCAAATTCTCAATTAGAGGCTGCTGCACTTCAGCCGGCAGCAGACACGGTCCAGGACTGGATACGTTCTAACTGAGTTTGGGGAGCTCGGTGGCAAAACATGATAGCAACACTACAAAGGGTCTGGGCAAGCCATTCTGATAGGAAAACTGTGCTAATGCTATTTCACCAAACTCTGGAGACTCAGCAATAATGGAAAGCACTGTCTGTAGTTTCAAAATTTAACATCCTGATCTTAAAGGTTGTCAAAGATCTTAAGTAAATTGATTCTGTTGACTAGAACTTGATCACTTTGCTGCCATTGGCTTCTCATGGCACCAGCAAGTAGGGTTCAATTCCACCGCTCTCCGTAAGGAGTTTCTATGTTCTCTCCTTGACTTTGTGGATTTCTTTTGGCCGCTCTGGTTTCTTCCCACATTCCAAAGGTGAAAAGGTTGGTAGATTGATTGGTCACATGGGTGTAATTGGCTGAGCAGGCTTGTTAGACTGAGAGGGTCTGTGACTATGGTGTATCACAAAGTGAATATATTGCACCTGGTCCCCCTCCCTCAACTTGTCCAATTCAACGTGAAACTCATCTTCATCCACCTCAAGGCTCACCATCCCACCCAACTCTGCATTGTTGGCAGACTTAGAGATATTACATTCAATTCCCTCATCCAAATCATTGATACACATTGTGAAATACTGATGGCACAGCCTTGATCTCTGTGGCACCCCCACTAGGCACTACCTATGCCTGAGATAAAGACTCATTTATTCCTACACAAAAGAGCAGAATGCTGGAAGAACCCAATGCGTCAAACAGCATCTCTGGAAGCATATTGATGTTTTGGGTCAAGACCCTATTCTGGGAAGAGGAAAGTTTTCCAATATGTTCTAAGAGGGAGGCTGGTAGGTGATAGGTGGAATTAAAGGAGGTGGGGAATGATGGGCAGATGGGACAGGTGCAAGAAAGGTGAATAAAGGGAGTAGATACCTAGGTGGAAGGAGAAGTTGAGTGGTATAGGCTACGTGAAATTGGAAAATTCAACACTCATACCATTGGGTTGTAAGCTAACCAAGTGAAGTATAAAGAGTTGTACTTCCAGTATGTGCCTGGTCTCAGCATGATGGTAGAGGAAGCTGAGGACAGATAGGTTGGCATGGGAGTAGGAAGGAAAGTTAAAATAACACACAACCAGGCGCTCAAGGTGGCTGTTACAGTTCAGAGCATAGATGCCCTACAAAACTGACGCTTAGTCCAGGCAGTCCTGTGTAGTCTGGTACTGACTGGTGGGATGTTATGGTGGTAACATTATCCAAACATTAGTTCTACCTGTGGTAATCGCAGGGCTTGAGGAAACTCGGTGAATATGCTGAATGGAACCATCCAGACTCTGCAATGGTACCTGCTGCAAAGATGCATGGATCTGGTTGTCTGGCTGGACTTCTGAATTAAGTGTCAGAACCTGAATCGGAACAAAACACAAGCATCAACAACCACTTGTAGTCAGCTGGGATTATCCTCCTCAGAACATAGTAAGTTAATGGAAGAGTTATTGAGTCAGACTATCCCATTAGATATCCGTCCATGACTTCAGGCCCCATTCACTAGCAAAACCTCACATCTCCCAATGAACTTCAATGCACTGATCATTGGGCTTTGGGTGGGCACATCACCAACCTCCACATATGCTAATAGTTTCTCCTGCGAGACCTTGGTGATGCTTCTGACTATATCAGTCACCTGGGGGATGCTTGCTCCTTCTGGATACTCAGAGTTTCTGCAGATACTGAAAATCCAGAGCAACACACACAGTTCTAGAGGAACGCAGCAAATCAAGCAATATCTGAGGAGGAAAATGAAGTTTGCATCAGGTCTGCCCTCTTCCTTTCCTGTTTTGATGAAGGGTCTCAGCCCCAAACATCTCTGTTCATTTTCCTCCAGGGATGCTGCCTGGCCTGCTGTTCCTCCAGCATTTTGTGGATTTTTCTTAAGTTTTGGAAGATTCTCATACCCACCTCCAATCCAAATAAAGGTCAGAGACATAATCATGTCAATCACCTAGGAAGAAGGGTATATTAAAAAAATAAAACAAATATCCAGCATCCTCTTTTAAAATGCATCAAAATACCAACTCTTGCAACTCCAAACCACAGCAGTAAATTAATTCCTTGACAACACCCTATCAAAATTACCACCTCCTTCCATCCCAGATCAGCCCCCACCAAGGAAGCCCATTTTTGCCAAGGACACATTCAATCAGGGGCTTCACACCACTCAGTGATCCACAAAAATTGGAAGTTTTGTAGATCCTGGACCCCTGGAAGGGGAGAGATTACCTTCCGATGTAGAGGCTGGGAAATTACACTCCTCATGGCCCCAGTGGTGGACTCTTTTCAACAATAGGCAACTTTCAGAAGGTGAAACCCAATGAGTTTTGGCAATCTGGCCAAATTAAGTAAAGGGTATGTAAGAATTCTGTTTCTGAGTGTTGTCCATAACCTAAATTCTCTGTAAACCAGAAAGACCTGTTTTCCACAGCTATTCACACTGTATAACTCTACAAACACTGGCTCTAATTCTTACAATTAATCAAGTATTCAACCTAACACAGCCCATAATTCAGCTGATGGAATGCATAATGTATCCAGCCATTAATGTATACCATGAAACATAGAATGAACATAGAAGTTCTTTCAGTGAATCAGTGCAATTACAATTGAATTGAATTGAATTAACTTTATTACTTACATTCTTCATTACATGAGGAGTAAAAATCTTTATGTTACGTCTCTGTCTAATTTTTTAGTAATTTATAATAAATAGTATATATAACAGGACTGTCAATATAACATTGAAATACAACTGCATCAGCATGAATTAATCAGTCTGATGGGCCGGTGGAAGAAGTTATATTCTCCGAGCCTGTTGGTCCTGGCTTTTATGCTGCGGTACCATTTCCCAGGTGGTAGCAGTTGGAACAGTTTGTGGTTTGGGTGACTCAGGGCGCCAATGATCCTTCGGGTCATTTTTATACACCTGCCTTTGTAAATGTCCTGAATAGTGGGAAGTTCACATCTACAGTACACTGGACTGCCCGCACCACTCTCTGCGGAGTCCTGCGATTGAGGGAAGTACAGTTCCCATCCCAGGCAGTATTGCAGCCAGTCAGGATGCTCCCAGTCGTGCCCCTGTAGAAAGTTCTACATGGAAAGTTATAATGAACTACATGGTGCCTTTATGCGATGTTGAATTCCAGAGGTAACTTGAATGTACTCGAGTCACCTGCTGGCAGCTAAAGATGAGCAGCATGTGGTGGATGGGGGGTGGGGGGAGAGGAGGAGGGATGGCACAGGCCAAGCCTAGTCCAAAGCATTCCTCCAGGCCTGAGGTTTAAGCAAGCATACCCAATTACCAGCATGCACGCTTTATGAATGTTTCTGTAGATGAGCTCATCTCTATTGGAAATAACAATGAACAGCAGGTAAGAGGGGCTTCTCTGATCTTACAGCTCTCATGGGACTATAGATAGTGCTCTAGATTTTGAAAAGAAAGCAATAGTTTCTATTTCAAACTGCAGCCAAGCAACTGAAGTAAATTTATTCAGTTGCATAATGTATTTAATAAGTCTGCCTGTGTGCAGTCTTATTTAACATGGCTTCTTAACCCAATGCCAAAAGACTTTCTTTTGATCCTCTTTGAATCCTTACCAAATAGTTTTGTAGCAGTTTGTGCTATCTTTAAAAACCTGACCAAAGGATATTAAATTCAAATTTTTTCATCTTCAGAGTCATGTGGGTATTTTTAGCTCCTTCTTTGTCCTTTCTAACATCCCCACCCAACCCCCACAATGGAAGGGAAAGGATTCATCAATAAAAGCAATTATCTAGTTTGAATCTAACCCAGCATTCTCTCTCCTGATGTTATTTGTGCAGCAGAAGCTTCACTGGTAAGACTGCTTCACTGCTGCCTCTCCTTGTGCATGTGGATGGGTGGGAGGGAGTGGGGAAAGGTTTTTGCTGTTGGCGTTTTATTGTGTGTTGTGTTCTTTGTTGTTCTGCTGAACTCTCTGGACACGCTATGTTGGTACAAGACACTGGCGGGTGGCCCCCAGCACATCACTGACCTTGCTGCCACTGAGAAGAGTTACATTTTATTTAGTTTGTCTAGGCGTCCGGATTCTTCATGATTTTCTATCACATCTACTCCGACCCGAAGTCACAAAGTCATATTGCAGTTCTATAAAACTTTGTTTAGGCCACACATGGAGTATTGTGTGAAGCTATGGTCGACCCACTACAGGAAGTATGTAGAGGCTTTGGAGAGGGTTCTGCAGAGGGTTCAGAAGAGGTTTAAAGTTTAAAAAAATTATTGTCAGAGTGCATGCATGTCACTGCATACAACCCTGAGATTTTTTTTCCTGCGGGCTTACTTATCAAATCTATAGAAAAGTAACTGTAAACAGGATCAATGAACAACAAGTATAAATAAATAACAAATATGAATTGACATGAAATGAAAGAGCATGAAATAACAAGATAAAGTGAAACCATTGGTTGTGGGAGCACCAGAAACAGAATGAGTGTAGTTACTCCCTTATGTTCAAGAGCCTGATGGTTGAGGGTTAGTAACTGTTCTTGAACCCGGTGGTGCGAGTCCTGAGGCTTTTGCATCTTCTGCAAGAAAAGGGCATATAAGATACAAGGAGAGACTGTACAGTTTTGTATTTGAGGTTTGATAGGTTTATGAAATCATGGGAGACCTAGACAGGGGAGACAGACAGGATCTTTTATTGTGGAAATTATAAACAGTAGACAGAATAATTTTAAGAAGTGGGTGGGATGTTTAAAGAGATATTCATAGTGTTACGAATGTGCCACAACTCTGAGGGGCTGAAGGGTACAAAGTAGCCCCCTCCTTTTTGAGAATTGCAAGATCGCTATTAATTCGGGTCTGTGACCCAGGAAATGAGAGAGAGAGACGTCCAGAATACACAGGTTTGGAATGTGTCCTGGCCTCAGCAAGGCGGAACCCTTGATAACGGCCATTGTCTCTTGGAGACGGAATTGTGTATTGAGTACTGTACTATTCATTGAAGCCCTCAGGGGATGACCAGAGTGGGCTGGTTGAGGGATTGCATCATCCCAACCTGATTGACTTCTGAGACCCCGAGAGTAAGGATAAAAGAGGGTCTGGGGAACAACCCCTTTAGACACACCAGGAGAAATGTATGAGACCGGTGGAGGCTTGTGTGTGTGTCCATCCTTGCCTGGATGACAAGTCTTCCATGGAACGGCCTCGCTAAAGGACGAATACGGATCAAGATCAGATACAGGAAAGCCGGCAAGTTTCTAAAATCTGTCTCTCTCCAACCAAAGGTTGCAGCCTGAATGAACTGAGTGACTTTTATATTTCCATCGGACAATACATAATCCCATAGACAACAATAGAGCTTATTTCTTATTATTATTATACCCGCACTTTTAGATTTAGTATTGACGACGTATATTATCTGTATGTTTGCATTGATATTATTTTTGTGTATTTTTACTAATAAATACTGTTAAAAAAAGTACCATCAGACTTCAACAGACCTCTCTATCTTTGCTGGTAAGTGACCCAGTTACGGGGTTCATAACAATAGCAAGCTTTTTACACAGAGAGTGGTAGTGCCCAGAAAGTGATATAGGTGTGGCAGTGGAAACAGATATGACAGTGATGTACAAGAGGCTTTTAGATGGGCACGTAGGGGAATGGCGAGATTTGGATTACATGCAAGCATGAGGGATTAGTTTAATTAAACATCATGCTCAGCATGGACATGGTGAGCCAAAGAGCCTGTACTTCTGCTGTACCGTTCTATGTTCTATGTTGACGTTCCCCAAAGGCCCTCATCCCTAGAATTCTGCTATTAAATCTTTCCCGTACCAGCTCTGAATCTTTTATAACCTTCCGACAGTACAATGCTCAGAGTAGGACACAATTATGGATGAACTGATGTTTATGATGCTTCAACATTCAGTACTTTGCTTGCGAATTTCCATCCCATCTCTGGAATCCCATACACATTCTTTTTGCCAGCTTCCACAATCTGTTCTATACTGTATGTTGGAAGTTTTGCACACAAGGTTTTCAGGCCTATTTAAATCTTTACCACTTTTAAGAATTGTATCCTTTTTGTAACAGCGTAATACAACACTTTGTTTTTCAGTGCATTGGTTTCCCTATCAGATGTACCCAGCCAGAGGACATCCTCTCGGGCACTGCTATTACTTCACAAAGTTCAAAGTAAATTGATTATCAAAGTACATGTATGTCACCACATGCAACCATGAGATTCATTTTCTTCAGGGCATATTCGATAAATCCATAAAACAGAAATAACCACAATAGAATTAATGAATGACTGCACCAACTGGGTGTTCAACCAATGTGCAAAAGACAACAAACTGTGCTAATATAAAAATAATTAATAAATAAATAAATAAATGAATGAATGAATGAATGAATGAATGAATGAATGAATGAATGAATGAATGAATGCATGAATGAATAAATAAATAAATAAATAAATAAATAAATGGATAAATAAATGAATAAATAAATAAATAGATGGATGGATGGATGGATGGATGGATGGATGGATGGATGGATGGATGGATGGATGGATGGATAAATAGATAGATAGATAAATAGATAAATAAATAAATAAATAAATAAATAGATAAATAAATAGATAAATGGATGGATGGATGGATGGATGGATGGTAAATATTATGAACATGAGATGAAGAGTCCTTGAAAGTGAGTGTGGTGAACTATGTGCCTGTCGGGACACGCCCCCTGCTGACTGCTCCTGTGGCTCCTCCCACAGACCCCTGTATAAAGGCAATCTGAGGCCCGACGCTCGGCCTCAGTCTCCAGGACATAGTATGATGGACACTCACTCCTGGTTCCTTCTTCCAGTCAATAAAAGCCGATATCTCGCCTTACGTCTCAGTATGAGTTATTGATGGTGCATCAGTGAGTGCATAGATTATGGGGCAAGAGCGGTTGAGTGAAGTTTGACCCTTTTGTTCCAGAGCCTGATGGCTGAGGGTCTGCTCTATCTACTGCACTTCCCTGCTTTGTTACCTGAAAATTTAGTATTTTTGTACAACTTTCACTGTTATTAGTGAGCATCAAGCTCAGCAATGGACCTTATACTGATCCCTGGTAAATACGATTGCAAACAAACAATAGTCTAACAATCATTCACTAACACTCCTTCCTGCCCCAAGCTAATTTGATATTAAAATAGCTACAGAGAACTTCTTATGGGTTTAAGTTTTGCTGATTTTATCAACTTCCCTTTGAAAGTCCATGGACAAATAAATCACATTGCTCTGATTGCCTTTGTTTGCTCATCAAAACCTCACTCAATTTTGTGAAAAGCAAACATAAGAGATTCTGCAGATGCTGGAAATGCAGAGCAACACACACAAAATGCTGGAGAAACTCAACAGGTCAGGCAGCATCTATGGAGAGAAATAAACAGCTGACGTTTCGGACTGAGCCTCTTTGTCATGTCAACTGTTTACTCCCCTCTGTAGATGCTGCCTGACCTGCTGAGTTCCTCCAGCATTTTGTGAAATACAATTTGCATTTTAAAATTCATGGTGGCTTTCCTTCATTAATCTAAACTCATCCAAATGGTGATTAGTCTAATCCCTGTTTGTTACTGCGGGTGGCTTGCACACTGTTGACAAACTGATTGGCCAGCTGTTGCTGAGATTATCTTTTGTTTTGAACCAGGGTGTAACATCGGGGAGCCTTCACTTCCAGGCAACGGGACGAGAAGTTAATTCACTGTATCTACACACTACCATCCACCCTTCTCCTTTATTTGTTCCGTGCTCCACCTTCCTTTCTTATCAGAAGCCCTTTGTTGCCTCCAGCTGCCCGTTGCTATTTCTAACATCCCCTCCTCCACATGACTCCATCTCCGATCAACACATCCTCACCTGGATCCTTGAACACAAGAGATCCCGCCAGTGCTGGATAGCATGAGCAACGCACATAGAAGCTGAGAGAACTCAGCAAGTCAGGCACCATCATGGAGGGGAATAAAGAGTGAACATTTCTGACCAAGGCCTCTGCAATCACCTACAGCTTTCTAGCTCCTGTTGCACCACTACACCTTACCTATTTATACTGGCCATCTCCCCTCACACTTTCATTCCAAATGAAGGGTCTCAAACCAAAATGTCAACTTTACACGTCCCTTCACAGATGCTGCCGGACCTGCTGAGTTCACTTTAAGAGGCTGATCTGACGTGATGACGTAATTACATAAAGTATTTTGACTGCGCTTTGTGTTCAGTGTCTGGAGTACAATAACTGAGCTTTTTTTTTTAAAACATAAACTGCCTCAGGTTTTTATTTCCAAAAACCTGCAGTATCATCTGCCTTGGAAAAGACAAGTAGACAAAACTCATTCTGTGTCACTGGTATACACCACCCCCACCTGCACCTCCACTCCTACCTCCACCCTCACCCCACCTCCACTTCTACCTCCATCCCACCTCCACTTCACCCCCACCCGCACCTCCACTCCTACCTCTACCCTCACCCGCACCTCCACTCCTACCTCCACCCCCACCCGCACCTCCACCCCACCTCCATTTCTACCTTCACCCTCACCTGCACCTCCACACCTACCTCCACCCTCACCCCACCTCCACTTCTACCTCCAACCCACCTCCACTTCACCCCCACCCGCACCTCCAGTCCTACCTCTACCCTCACCCGCACCTCCACTCCTACCTCCACCCCCACCCGCACCTCCACCCCTACCTCCACCCCCACCCACACCTCCACCCCTACCTCCACCCTCACCCACTTCTCCACTCCTACCTCCACCCTCACCCGCACCTCCACTCCTACCTCCACCCCCACCCGCACCTCCACTCCTACCTCCACCCTCACCCACGCCTCCACTCCTACCTCCATCCTCACCCGCACAAACGGATCTCCAATCTGCCACTGCTCATGTGTTCCCAACCACTTAGTAAATCGTCTTTGGAGAAATTCTGGATTCTCTTTTCTGTTTGCTTTTAGTCTAACCTCACATTCTGCCTTTCTCATTAGATACTAAGCCAATTGATCAAGAAGGTTCTCCTGAATTTACCTCAAAAATTCTTTCCATTTATTCTCAGTGGCCACTATATTAATGAGTACACCTACTCATTAATGCAAATATCTAATCAGCCAATCATGAGGCAGCAACTCAATGCATAAAAGCATGCAGACATGGTCAAGAGGCTCATTTGTTGTTCAGACCAAACATCAGAACGGGGAAGAAATGTGATCTAAGTGATTTTGACTGTAGAGTGATTGTTGGTGTCAAACAGGGTGGTTTGAATATCTCAGAAATTGCTGATCTGCTGGGATTTTCATGCACAGCATTCTCTAGAGAATAGCGCGAAAATCATATAAAAAAAAATCCAGTGAGTGGCAGTTCTGTGGACTATAATCATCTTGTTAATGAGAGAGGTCAGAGGCGAATGGCCAGACTGGCTCAAGCTGACAGGAAGGTGACAGTAACTCAAATAACCACATGTTACAACAGTGGTGTGCAGAAGACAACAGCAGAAGATCAAGAACATACACTCAGTGGCCAGTTCATTAGATACAAGAAGTACCTATTAAAGTGGCCACTGTGTGTATATCCTTCATGTTATTGCTACTTTGTTGTTCCCCATTACCACTAATCTGTAGTTCTTACACCTGTGCAAACTTTCCCTTCAATATCCTTCCTACTCATTGGTGACCTACAGATCACACCCAGTATAAGTATGGATCAGTCCTTGGCACCTCAACGCTTTTCTCTCTGTGCCTGCACCAATAATGATGTTTTCCTGCCCTATCCTTCCTGAATCACTTGAACACAGATAAATTCAGCATTCATTTCTTGTTCGTTTTCTGAGGCACAGCATTACTGCCAAATCGACATATTGCATGAAACACACATAAAATGTTGGTGGAACACTGCAGGCCAGGCAGCATCTATGGGGAGAAGCACTGTCGATGTTTCTGGCTGAGACCAGAAATTTTATTTCGAGAAAGCACGGCAACAGCCCAATGAGCCCACACCATCTAAAGGCATTCTGGCATTTTGTGTGTGTTGCTTGAATCTCCAGCATCTGCAGATTTCCTCGTGTTGACATATTCCATGAAATATTTGAGCACACTACCCAAGGCACAAAAGTCGAGAGAGAGAGAGAAAGTTTGGAATAATAAAGGAAATTAGATGCAAGTTTTTGTAGAAATGGTAAATGTAGTAAAATAACTGACCAGAGTGGCCTTTGAAATGAATAGTGGAGACAGGGTCTGCAGGCAGTGGGTGCAGTAGGAAGGAAGGTGAAATCTACAGTATATAACTAATCAACAGAGACAAGATTCAGAAACAAGATAAAGTCAATTCAATTCAATTCACTGAAAGATTGCTCTATCAATAGATTCACACCAGAGGGAAAAATGATGGAAACAATTAATATTGATTAATTCAAATGCAAATTAGATCAATTTCTTTCATAAATAATATTTGAATATAAAGTAAATGAGAAACTTGAGACATGGCACAATCAGCATAATGTGCCTGGGAAAGATAAGGTTGTCTTTGGACCTGTGGGATTTCACTGGGATTTTCCTTGCATTATTTATGGACTGTGATAGAATAATTGATAGAGATGGATAACTATATCTGGTCACCAGCTTTATCATCATATTGTGTGACTACCAAGATGGTCAAGATGAATTAGATTTTCATCGACTAGATTTTACTTTCTCCAAATGAGCTGGTGAATCTCATAGTCTAAGCAGCTAGATAATTTGCGACTTTTTTTCTTCATTTGTTACTTGGAGAGCTGATATGCCTTCCCTGCAGAACCACCATGCTTAAATACAAAGCACTTTCATAAAAATTGTCAACAAGATATGTAACTCAAGCTATTTTTGTTAGAATCACAGCACAAGTTCTTGGTTCAATTCTCATATATTGTGGATTAGTAGCTGTTGTCATATATAACTGTGCACTAAATTTAGTTTTTAATTAATAGCAATATACAAAAGGAAATTAATGCTCAGCTTTCTCCTGAAGAGGGCTTCTATTTAACTATGCATCACCTAAATCGCTTACACTGGGTTTAAAAAAAAGCCAGAAAACCCAGGTTTATTGGCAAATTGCTTATAAAATGTCCAAGTCTTTGGTTATACATTACACTGAAGCACAGGGAATTCAGGTGCATGGGAGGGGAGACTAAATAAATTCTGACTATAGCTGGTTCACATCAATGGCCCTGACTGTTTGGTGAGAATACTAAACATAGTGTAGAGAATCTGGATCACATAGAGCTCGTTTATTCAACACTGCACAATCAAAACTTGGTTTTACCTGGACTGTAGTGATGGTTTCCAGGTAAAATGGTGACCTTTGTGCAATTGGACTGAACCCACACCAGCATTTTATGGAGTGTTAGACAAGTATAAAATTTTATTTCAAGAAAGCACGGCAACAGCCCAATGAGCCCACACCATCCAAAGGCACCCCTGTGACCAATTAACCTACCAACCCATATGTCTTTGGAATTTGGGAGGAAACTGCAACACCGGAGAAAACCCATGCAGTCATGAAGAGAATGCACAAACTCCTTAAAGACAGTGGTGGAAGTGAACCTGGGTCACTAACGCTGTAATAGTATTACACTAACCACTATGCTACTGTGCCACTTCTAGCACCCCTGTGCAGATGAGTATCATTACAATCCCTGTTACTGGCATTGCCATTGTCCCAGCACTGTTTGCACATCCTCCCACTTTGCTTTTCTCTGGGTGCTCTAGCTTCCTCCCACGCCCCAACATCCCACCAGTTGGTAGGTTAATTGGCTATTGTGTGTAGCTGAGTAGTAGACTTGGGGAAGAAGTGTTGAGTATGTGAGGAGAATTAAAAAATAAGGAAAATTTGTTTCATTTAGCTGTATGGTTGAATGACAATAAAATTGAACTTGATTTTATGATTAGTGTTTGAGGATCAGCATGAACTCAGTGGGCCGAAGGGCCTGATTTTGTGCTGTCTCACCATGATTCCAAGGCTCAACTCACTGGAGAATGTATGCCAACAGAAATATAGTAAGTGCAATGAGACTTACAGTGTAATTCTATAATAGGTGCAAGGCAAGAAATTTGCATTTATCCGACAGGCACTACAATATTCTTTATTTATATAACATCCATTGCATCACATAAAATTCCATGGTACTTCAGAGGCAAAAGTAAAACACACAAAGTGAAGGAAGCAATGGAGATCAAAACCTTGGACAAACAGACTGTTTCACAAGAGAAAGAGGAAATTGGGTGGATCAGCGAGGTAGTTCATTATTCAAGGAAGCATCGTTATTTCCTCATATTAAAAGGATGAAGATATGGCCAATGATGAGAAGTGTGTTCTTTGTCAGATACTTTGTGGGCTAATTGCTGTCACATCGGCTGTGGTGTGGAAGAGACCTCCTTGTGGATTGTGTGTTTGCAAACGAGCTGTGGAAAGGGTCTTTGCCGAAGTTCATACTGAGCAGCTGCATAGCTCAGGACTCTTGTCCCTACAGGCTGTACTCAAGGAGGTTAACTGAGGACAAATATAATCTTCTGTTGGAAGATCATCAGCTCTGTGAAAGATGCACTTTGGGTTTGCCTTAATCCGATTGGTCCACAGCCAAAGGTTGGCAATTGCTCTATTCCAAGGTGCTGGAGTATATGTTGAAAGATTTACTGAAGCTCAGTGAAGTCACCACAAAGGTTCTATTGGAGGTAATTTGATGATATACTGAATTTTATGTTGTACAGTGAATAAAGATCGTGCCAAATCCTATTTGTAATATTGTATGTTGTTGGAAACAAAAAGATTGCTCTCAATCCTCCCTGGCTTAAAGAACAACTTCCTACCACCATTGTAAGCAACTATGATGTTAGAACATTTGGGCATTAAAGAAAATGTTTTATTTATTGGTTATGGAGGTTGAAATGTTGGGAATTAAGGTTCCATTTGATTGGGTTATAAAAATTAGCTTTATTTGTCTTTAGCTTTATACGTTGAAACGTACAGTGAAATGTGTTGTTTGCAGCAAATCAAATCAGCGGGGATTATGTCAGGGCAGACCGCAAGCGTCACGAGTTTCCTGTGCCAGCAGAGCATGCCCACAACTCAGTAACTGTAACTGTACATCTTTGGAATGTGGGACGAAACCCACGCAGTCACAGGAAGAACATACAAACCCCTTATAGGCAGCAGTGGGAATCGAACCCCAGTCTTAGCATTATGCTGATGTGATGAAATCTCCAGGAATATATTCAAAGGTCAGATACTTATATACAGCTATGTATCTATAAAAAACACTTGAAAGCACAAATACAAAGGTAACAGTTTTTCCTTATTTTCCAGGAAGGTGTACCCTATGAAATACTAACTACTTTGGCCATCGCACAGAAAGAAATCAAGGTGCAGGGTATTTCCTTATTGGAAACAAAGTAAGGAGGGTGTTCTTCCACTCCTGGCACTAGATTTATACAGTCACTAACCTGTACTTGAATTGACAGGTTGACCGTGAGTACACACCTACAGAATCCTCATCTCACAATAAAGCCCATTCATCAGCTGTGAATCTTAGTCCCGTGTTGTTTCCAGTTTACTTCTATTTGGTGGCAGGCAGCATTGCTTTCCCCTGGAAAATCTGTGTTCATTTCCATTCATTTTATCTCTGACGTTCTGTTCGTTCTGGGTGAGCTGGCAGATTACAGAGCAGTTTTGCCAGGGACATTCTGCTAATGGGTTGAAGTCCCCTTTGTCATTCGGTTAGCAGAGCCACAGAGCGAGCTGTAAATGACTTATAGAAAAGGGGAGGGCACAAACTAAATATTCCTGACCTGACATTTGCAAGGGAATCTTGTTTTAATGTCGGTAGTGGATCTCCAGGGAGTAGGTGACCATCTAATTCTATTTGGTTGAAACAGTCCTGACCTAGAAAGATCCCACCTCAGGATGGGAGAAAATGTGTCTGAAATTGGGCCTGGAAGGTTGGTTGCAGGCCCAGCAGGAGGTTCGAGGTGGATTTGGAGAAAAAGTTGGCACTGGAGTTGCAGAATGAGCTTTGGGTCAGCTCAAGGGTGGGAACTGGGGGAGAAGGCTGACAGCTTATGTTGAGTGGGCATCTGGGTTTGTGGGGATGGGGAGGGAAAATGAGGTTGAATGGCACATCAGGGAGGGGCAAATCAGGTATGTAGGGGTGGGCAATCGTGAGAGGTTCAAGAATGTTGATGAGGATTTCACTTGTTACGCAGGCTTCCAGTTCACCATTGAAGAAATCAGAGCCTCGTTTTCCAGGAGTGCCTAGTGATCGACAACATGGTCCCTCAAACAATTATGTGAGGACCATATGGGTGACTGAAAGCAAAATGTACCTGCTCAAAATCGTTAAAAGAGCCCACAAGGGGTTGAATCCAGGGGGGGGAAATACTTTTTGTGGAGTCATGTAACGTGAAAACAGATACTTTAGTTCAAATTGAACTTGTGACCAAGATTCTCATCAAAGTTTGTCCAATTTGCCTGCATTTGACCCACAAGCCAAATTGTTTCTTATCCATGTACCTGTCCAAGTAACTTTTAAATATTGCCTCAACCACTTTCTCTGACAGCTCCTTCTATATACTGACTACTACCATCTGAGTAAAAAAGTTGCTCGTCACATTCCTATTAAATTTCTTCCCCCTCATCTTAAATCTATACCCTCTGGTTCTGGATTCCACAAGCTGGGGCAAAAACCATGCACATTCACACTGCTTATGTCCCTCATAATTAATGAGACCTCTATACCTGTGAGACCTCTACATCTCATTCTGCTATATGACATCCCAACCTGCTTGATGTGTCTTCATAATTCAGTCCCTTGTGTCCTGGTAACATCCTCGTAAATCTTCTCTACACTCTTTCCATCTAATAGTGACTTTCCTATGCAGAGTAACCAAAACTGAGCACAATATTGCAAATGCAGCTTACACTGAAATAAAAGGTGTGATAAAACTGAATTATTAGAATCAGAATTATTATCATTGACATTAGTCATGAAACAGTACAGTACAAGAATAACAAATTGCTATAAGTTATAATCAATGGATGGATAGATAGATTATGCTGAAGAGAATACCAAGGTAGTGTTCATGAGTTCATGGACTGTTAAGAAATCTGATGGCAGAGAAGAAGCTATTCCTAAAACATTAAGAGTGGGTCTTCAGGCTCCTGTACCTCCTCCCTGATGATAGTAATGAGAAGAGGGCATGTTCCAGATGGTGAGGGCCCTTAATAATGAATGCAGCCAGCATTAAGAATGACTTTTTAAAATATTGCCACTACTCTGAGAGCACCTCGTGCAATCAGTGGTTGATTGCTGGTTACAAGAAATAAAACCAAACCATCAAAGGTGAATTGAATGTTTGCCATCGCAGTTGTAAACGTATCTACATAGAACTTATGGGAAGGAATAGACCACTTGGATCCTCTGCTCTTCTCAGCCACTTAATAAGATTACAGCCCATATAAATGTAAACTTCATCCACATTCTTATCTGCCCACAGTAACGTTTCACTCCCTTGCTTCCAATAATATCTCAATCTTTGTCTTAAAAATATTTAGAGTCAGCTTTCGCTCTGAACGATGCCCATTGTAGTAATGGTTTGAGTCCCACTATTTTGAAAAGGCATGTCCTAAAAAAAGCTCCACCCACAAAATAAGATAATATTTCACAACTGGATAGATCAACTATCATTTGTTTTCTTTAGAAAGAAACTGCCCTATTTTATTATTTGGAAAGCCCATGACCCGACCAGGTAATCCTTCATTGGACAGTTCCTCAGGGATGAAACCACTTGTGTTCTCCTGCACTGGGTTAAACATGGTCTTTCATTCTTTCTGGTGATTTTCCTATGGCTTATTTGTAGTCACTTGAAATCTAGATCATTTAATCACTAAGAAAGTATTTCTGTCAACCCCTCCAATTTTAGAGAAGTTAGGCAAGGTGAAACAAAAATAGACTTTGATGAAAGTACCTAAGAGGAGAGAAAAGCAGAGTTCACAGATGCTGTCTGACCTGTTGAATCTTTTTAGCCACATCTGATAAGGCTGAACACACCAAGTCTGCTGTCCACACACATTGAGTGTATCTAACATAGTCTGCTTTTATTTCAGACTTCCAGCAACAGCAGTTGTTTGATTTTCTGGCAGAAGGGAATGTTGACCATAAACACAAGAGATTCTGCAGGTGCTGAGAAAATTAGTTCTTTCAGCATTTTGAAGGAATGTTGACTCACTGATTACCTGCTTTGTCATGGGAAGACTGGTCAGGCTGCTGAGATTGCTGGCATCCGTGAAGACCATGGTCTGTGGGAAGAGGCTGGTGTGGTACTGCGACAATTCTGGCTTGTGACTGTAAACAGCTGCATTTAAAAAAAAGAGTCATTCTAGTAAATCTAAACACAAAATATTTGTGCTCAACAACATTGCTTGAAGGAAGCTTTTCCCCCTCCTACCTGCCTTCCACAGGTGTTGACAATTGTTCAGGATTGTCCTGACATCTCCATTGTCTAAGGAGAAGGGGTTCATCTGTTTCCTTATATTTTCTTTGAACACTGTCTTTGTTAATTATAGAAACATTCAATAAAGACAAAGAAGTTCTAGTTGTCTATTGCTCCAGTTTGCCAGCTATGCTCTCTCTGACCCGTCTGGTGCTTCAAGCTGTTCCATTGAAGCCCAGATTAAGCTGAAGGATCAGCACCTCATTTTGCAATTGGGCACATTATAGTCCGCAGGATTCACTACAGAGTTCAACAATTTCAGATAACCAGGCATTTCAGTTTGTGCCAGAACTGGTCAGCTCTGAAGAAACATCGATGAGCCATATTGTTATCTCAACACTAGAAAAAATACTGCAGAGGCTGGAAATCTGAAATAAAAATAGAAAATGTTGGAAACACACAGCAGGCAAGGCAGAAACTGAGTTAATATGTCTTGTCAGAAGCCTTTCATCAAAACTAGAAAGAGAGAGGATCTTTGACCTGATATATTACTTCTGCTTCATGTTCTACTGATGCTGCCTGACTCACTGAGTGTATCCAACATTTTCAGTCTTTATTTCATATTTCCATGATCAGCAGTTTATATTTGATTTTCAATAGAAATAATGGAATTGGGCAAACGTGCTGTTTATCTCGCTTGTCCGGCAGTGAGGAGGGACCTTCCAAGCCAGCCAACGTATCATCCCCAAAGTACAGTGCACTCAGAGTGGAAGCTGTGGAAATGAAGCAGTCATTCCCCTCTTGGCAGAATGTGGATCTGCTAAGAGGTTGTGTTGGCACATGTACCAAAATACAGTGAAACTGTCTTGCAAACTGTTTGTACATATTAAATCATTACACAGTGCATAGGTTAAAACAATAACAGTGCAGAATAAAGCGTAAAAGCAACCAAATCAGTGCAGTTCAGATAAACAATAAAGTGCAAGATCATAACAAGGTGAATTGTGAGGCCAAGAGTGCGTCTTTTTGTACAAGAGGTCCGTTCAAGGGCCTGATAACAGTGGGATAGAAGCTGTCCTTGAGAATGGTGGCATATACTTTCAGGCTTTTGTATATTCTGCTCAGTGGGAGAGGGGAGATGAGAAAATGTGCAAAGTGGGTGGGGTCTTTGATTATGTTGCTTAGTTTACTGAGAAAGTGAGAAGTATGGACAGAGTCCATTTCCTGTGATGTTATGAGCTCTGTCCACACCGGTCTGCAGTTTCTTGTGGCTTCTGCACAGTATTTAACTTACCAAGCTGCTATGCATCCAGGCAGAAAGCTTTCTATGGTGCATCTATAAAAATTGATAAGAATTGACAGGGACATGCCAAACTTCTTCAGCCCCCTGAGGAAGTGGAGGCATTGGTGAGCTGTTTAGGCCTTGATATCAAGGTAGGCTATTGGTGATGTTCACACCTAGGAACTCCAAGTTCTCAACCTCAACACCATTGATGTAGCGAGGAGCATGTCCACTGCACAACCTCCCCCCCAAGCCCAACTTCTAAAGTCAATTACCAGCTCTTTTATTTTGTTGACATTGAGGGAAAAGTTATTGCCACAACACAATGTCAGTAAGCTTTCTGTCTCCTTCCTGTACTCTGACTCATTGCAATTTGTCATGCAGCCCATCTGGAACCTGGAGATGGAGCTCGAGCAGAATCTGGCTGCACAGCTATGAGAGTACAGGGAGTAGAGTAGGAGGCCGAGGATACAACCTTACGGCGCACAATGCTTAGAATAATCGTGGCAGAGGTGTTGCTACCTGTCCTTACTGATGAGGGGTCACGGCCCGAAACGTTGGCTACTCTTTTCTCATAGATGCTGCCTGACCTGCTGAGCTCTTCCAGTGTTGTGTATGTATTCTTTGATTCACAGCATCTGCAGTTGTATTTTTGTGTCCTTACTGATTGCAGTCTATTGGTCAGAAAGTCAAGGACTCAGTTGAGGGAGGCGTTAACTCCTGTGGTCCCGATTCTTTGCTTGGAATAATAATATTGAACCAAGAACTATAGTCATTAAACAATAGTCTAACGTACTGTCCAGATAATCCAGAGATGAGTGTAGGGCCAGAGAAGTGACATCCGGTATAGACTTGTTTTGGTGGTAGGCAAATATCAGTGTGTTGAGGTTGTCTGGGAGGCTGGAGATGATGCATGCAATGACCAGTGTCTCAAAGCCCTTGACGAAAGGAGATGTTGGAGCCAAAGGGTAGTGGTAATTGCAACATGTTATCTTGTTTTTCTTGGGTACTAGGATGATAGTGGTCTTCTCAAAGCCGGGAAAGGTTAAAAATGTCTGCGAATACCCCTGCCAGCTGATCCGCACAGGATCTGTGGACCAAGCCAGGGAGAGCATTTGGGCCTGATGCTTTCTGTGGAATCACCCTCTGGAAGACTGATCTCACACAGATTCAGGTGCACTGGAGAGTGTCAGGACAGCTGTTCACCTCCCCATTCCCTGATGTTCAAAATGTGCATACAAAGTATTAAGCTGATCGGGAAGGGGCGCGCTGTTTTCAGTGATGCTGCCCGACTTGGTTTTGTAACCTATCATGTCTTGCCAGAGCTGATGGCTGGACTGAGACTTGATTTTGGACTGATATTGCTCCTAGTAACTTTACAGAGGTCATATCTGGATTTCTTATAAAGGTCAAGATTACCTTTTTTAATGCTTCAAAAGAGAATGGATCTCCTAGTTTATCCATGACTTCTGATTGGGAAACCCAATTATAGCTGAACTGTGAGTTGATTAGCAGTGAGAAAAGGGGAGGAGATCCTTGCATCTACTAGTAAAGTATGGCATGCAAGCACAGACTGCAAATCATACATTTGGACATACATATTAGCCAGATTATTGCAATAAATGATATGGGTTAATAGGATTAACCATCTAAAGAACTTTAAGTCAAAATTTAGTCCGATCACAGACTACAGAGACTGCTCCTATTTAACTGGCCGGCATTTGCTGCCAATAATTTTTTTTCTTATCCTCACCTTCCTACCCCCTTTTCTTCTTCAGGTGCAGAGTTAATGTTTTAGGTTGACGAGTCTTCATGAGAACTCAGAAAAGGTTAAAAATAAAATCTGTATTTGCAGGGGGAGCGACGGGGCATTGCTGTGATAAAGTGGAGACCAGGAGAGATGTGCAATATGATCTGCAACATTTTAGGACACAGCTTAGATGCAATTACGGCATTATTTCACCTGATGAAATGTTTAATAAATTTATTTTTCAGATTCACAGATTCCTCTACTGCTGCCCTCATTGCATCCACTTTCTCATTGCTTGTTATTGTTTGACTGTAGATCTTGGCCAAAAAAGATAATACATCTTTCCCTTTGAAGGCCCTTTTCAGGGCTGTACACTGCCTCATGAGAGTCGTGTGTTCAATTTGTTACAGCCTGTCTGTGAATGGATCACTGGCCAAAGGCATCTGCATTCACTGGCAGTTGTTAAAGTGGCACAGATCTGTTCACCAAGAATAATGAGACTACAAAATTGCAATGAGGTGAACAAGTGAAAAGGCAAGGTTATCCATGACCCAGCACAGCGGCTACTCAGATAACTATGAGCCTACTGTCAGAGGTTAAAGGATGTTTATGTTCAGTTCAATGCCTCACTGTTCTGCACCTCTGTTTATGGTTAAATTTAGTGCGGCTTGTCAGGGTTATGGGAGACTCAAAGCACTGCTTGTTTAAGAGGTGAACATTACCACAGTCAGTTCAACTGCTTGTGCTGTGTGCATAAATAGAATCACGGGCTTCGTCATTGGCAGCTCGGGCAGCATCTTCGGAAGGGAAATGAACAGTTGACATTTTGGCCAAGACACTTAATCAGGGCTGGAAAACAAAAGAGCAGAAGCCGGATGTGAAGTGGTGGGGTGGCAAGAGTTGGGGGGGAGGTGTGAAGGGGATGAGCACGAGGTGAGATGGGAAAGTTTCTTCTTCCCTTTATTTCATTGCCTTCACCTACAGATTCCATCTTGTTCAGCCCTTTTCTCTTTCACCTATCACCTTCCAGCCTTTCACATCATTCTCACCCCCCCCCCCCATCCATCTACCTACCTTCCCTTCTCACCTGGATTCATCTATCACCCACCAGCTCATGCTCCTCCCCCTCCACCACACTTATTCTGGCTTCTATTCTCCTCCTTTCCGGTCCCGAGGAAGGGATTTGACCCTAAACATAGACTTTATTTCCCTCCATAGATGCTGCCTGACCTGCTGAGTTCCTTCAGCATCTTGTGCCTGTTGCTCCGGATATCCAGCATCGGCAGTCTCCTTGTGCCGCAGGAGTGGTGCCTCAAGACAGCATTGTCATTAAATGATATCACTGCTCAACCTATTAACGAGAAGGTGTTAGCATCTGGCGTGGTAGAGCTGAATTCTCCCTCACGTCAGGAGTAATAATTAACCCTTAACCAGCATTTCTAGAAATGGTTACCATTGCTACTTGTGCAGCTGTAACTCTGCTTAACCTAATTGCAGCATTAGCTATATTTAAAAACTAATTAGTGTAAAACACTTAAGGGTGTCCTGAGTTCACAGGTGATACAATACTAATGCAAGCTTTTTCTTCTAATGCAAGCTTCTTTCAATGAATGAGTTGGAGTTTTTGCAATGGATCAGTGGGTAAAGTTATTATGTGCTGTCCAACCAGAAAGTAAGGTGAGATGGTGGTACTTAGGGTTGGTCATTGTTCTCTACAGAATTAGTTAAACTAAGTTTAATAACCTAAGGATTGGAAAGGGAAAAACTGGCCAAGATTTTTCACCTGAAGACACATTTTAACGATGTTCTAGAATGAAAACCTGGCTCTTTAGCTTATTTGTCCATCCATATTCAAGTGAATCTAGTCAGGTATTTCCACTTGTAAAATCTTTCACCTGAAATGCTGATTAATTAGACAGGTAGACTACGAGAAGTTGGGGCAGGAGTAGGACATTGAGCCTCTTGAACTGCTCCACCTTTCAATCGCTGATCTGATTGTGGCCTCAGTTCTACTTTCACCCCCGATTCTCATGACTGTTTACTTTCCTAAAGATGATCTCTGCCATGAACAGATTCAATGAGTTGTGGAGGAACTCACACAAACTACTGGAGGAAATCAATTCAGGTTACGGAGAGGAATATACAGAAACTGAAATTCTTCATCAGGACTAGAAGGGAAGGGTGAAGGAGCTTCCCTGAGCCTGACCTGCTGAGTTCCTCCAGGATCTTGTATGTGTTCCTCTGGATTTCCAGCATCTGCAGAATCTCTTGTGTTTATTCAATGCTCATACTTGTCTGCTTTCTGGAGTACAAAATTCCAAAGATTCACTACCTTCCTGGAGAAGAAATCTTCCCTGATCTCCATTTTAAATGCATGGCACCTTTACAAGGTTGCCTCTGGAGGGGAAACATACTCTTAGCATTTATCTTGCCAAGCCCCCTCAGAATATAATGTGCTTCAATAAGATCTTCTCGTTGTTTACATCCCAGTGAGTATTGATCCAACCAGCTCAACTTTCTTTATATGCAAAATGCCTTCATCCCAGGATCTACCTCAGACTGCTTTTAATGAAGATAAATTCCTCCTTAAGTAGAGAGACCAAGCCTGGCTAAAGAAGAAAAGCCAGGATGTCCTCTTACTGTTCTTTGAGATCCCTATGTTCGGGTACATAAAACAATCTATGTGCAAACCTTGTTGAATCTAAAGGTGTGAGAAACCTGCACCACACTACAGGTCAAACAATGGTGCAGCTGGTAGGGCTGTTGCTTCACAGCATCACAGATTCTTAACCTCGGTTGCAGTCTATGTGGAGTCTGCATGTTCTCCCTGTGACAAAGGTGTGCCAGTTGGTGTGTTAATTGGCCATTGTAAATTATCCCTGCTGTGGAAGTCAGTCATAGCGTCTATGAGTAGTTTATGCAAATGCAGAAAGAGTAAAATGTGTCAGAGTAGGAAGCGTATAAAATGGGTGTTGGGTAATGGTGTGGATTTAGTTGAAGGCCTGTTTGCATGTTGTATCTCTCGATGAGATGACTGCTGTCAGTAAAGCACTTAAAAATCTACATGTATCTTCAGCTCACAGGCCTCCCAAGATAAACAATACCTCTGGATTTGGGAAGTAAGTATAGCAACTCCCAAATGTTCCTTCCTGTTTAGATGCACCCTGCCATAATGCCAATCATCCTGAGAGCTAAGAATGTAGAGGAAATGTTCTTATTTGGCTGTTAGTTCTTTTATGGGCTGGGTATACAGTGTTGTTAACAATTAGCAATTCTTTTGCCATCAACAAAACACGGACTACGGAAAGCACGGGCATAGAATATCAGCCTCTGACCATTCACTCAGTTTGGAATAGCACAAACTTTGAAACGGGGGATTGGAAAAGTGGGATGTGGATTTAAGGACAGCCACAGAGAAAATGGGAGTGGAAATACAAGACATAGGGGTAGAATTAAGTCATTCAGACTATTGAAACTGCTTTGCTATTCCATCATGGCTGATTTATTTTCCCTCTTAACCCCATTCTCCTGCCTTCTCCCTGTAATGAGGAGGACCACAGAGTCATGAAGCAAGAACGGAACCATGAAGCATAGAGTTGGATCAGGGAGACTGGGGTGGGAGGGGTGCGGAAGAGGGCTGTTGGGCCGGTGTGGGTTACAAACGGTGAAATTGGGGCCATTTTTTTAATCCATTTCTAAACAGTCCAATATGATAATCTCAAAATATTCATCAGCCTTCCTTTCTCACACTGAGAGATTGCTCTTCCATCCATACAAAGCTCCAGTACTGTATAAATTTGAGAGTTCTGATTTCTTTTTCCATTTCCATATGCTTATTTATCATGTTTGGCCAGTACCACGATAAGGGCTGTGCTACACATGACTGAACACTGTCTCCGCTCTGCCTCTGACATCATACAGCTGACTCATTGATCCTTCCCTCTTCACCCTGTATTCTGGTCCTTGCCTTGCTACACACATTTGGTCGGTATGCACTGACTCAAAGTGAAGCTTTGGAAAGGATATTTTCAAAGGATATAGATGAAACCGATTACGCATATGAAACCACAAATAAGTATCAATGTCATTCAGAAACTCACGTCCAAGCTCTGCTGAGCTTCATTCTACAAGTGACTCCAGAGATACTGTTTGACACAAAGGAAGTTAGAGGAACTCAGTGAGTCAGGCAGCATTAATGGAGAGAAACGAACAATCAATGTACTGGGTTGAGAGATTTCACATGTTCTTGAACAGTCCAGATGAAATACTACCTGTTCATTTCCTTCCATTTCTGGTGCCTGACCCCCTGAGTTTCTCCAGTTTGTTATGCGTTGCTCCAGTTTCCAGCATTTGCAATCTCTTAGGTTTCCAAAGATACGTTGGTTCACCAATTGTTAGAATACTTTTTAAAATAATTGAATTAATGACTGAGCAAAAAAGTATCTGAAGTTATTTTGCATTGCCACTGGCTGATGTGATAAAATTTAATAATAAAGCATTTGTTGCAATTTACAGTGTATTGACAGAGAAGCCCCAGGGGGTCAATGTATCACAGAAACATTTGTCTAATTTAGTGGCTCCTCTCCTGACTTGCCTAGGGAGTGTAAATTAACTGTAAATTACTTATTTGCATTCCATCTGGTGGAGATTAACATGCGATTAAACTATTTATGCTCTTCCTATTAGTATTTTTGAGGAGGTACATTATTTAAATAGAGGTTTTCTAAATAGCTTAATAGGATTTTAAGAGGAGGAATACATATTGCTCATTTAAAGCAATCGATGATCATCTCTCACTAGAAAGAGTGAGAAAGCATTCATTTTTGGCAAGCAACATAATCCATTTTACATTATATCCAACGACTAGTGCGGCAACAAAATACCATGTAATTTAACAGCCCTTCATAATTGAATATCTAGTTATTTAAATTTTCATTGTGACAGATGTTACATGTGGAATAATATTTATACAGTAATGTAGTCTATTTAATATTTCAGAAAAAATTGAGCAATATTGTAAATATATTGATTGATTAAGCATTCTTTATTGTTTATGTAATTTATTATGGGTTATATGTAAGAAGTACGTGAATGGCATACGTCATTGTGACACCACATCATATGTGTGCGACTCACTAAAGTAAAACAAAATAAGGCAAAATTCGTACCGGCTCCCATGTCTTTGTTTCAATTAGTTTTTTGAGTTACAAAAAAATACAGTTGACAAGGAAATTTTAAAACAAACTCGAGACAACTACCTACCTGTAGAAGTGCAGCAAGATGTTTGAGTTAAAAAGAAAACGCAGCAAGTATTTCTTTGGTAGTCAGAGAGAGAGGAATTCATGTTTTTAAAATAGACACAATTCATGGATTCATAAACAGTGAGCAAAAAGCAATAAGTATTTTGAACCAAATTATAAACAAGTGCCATTGTTGCTGAACGTAATAGGTGGAAAATAATGCAGTCTGTTTATAAGTGTAATAACTCCAACCAAACCGGCCAAAATGAGCTTTGCTAACATGAATATAGTGCAGGAACATTTAGAACCAAAACCATTGTTCATTGCAGAACACTTTAGGTTTCATAAGTGGCATCAAAAGGAAGGGGAGTGCATTTCAGCTTATGTGGCTGAATTGAAGAAATTGTCTGAGCATTGTCAGTTTAGTGATAGGCTTAATAATGCACTGATAGATCATTTAAGCTGTGGACTCTCAAAAGAAATCATTCAAAAACAGCTTCTAACTAAAGTACAACTCATATTTAAGAGAGCTGCTGGAAATGGCTGTTTCAATGGAAACAGCAGACAGAGACACAAATAAGTTGCAGTCAGGAATGAAAGTGAGCATGAACAAAATTGCAACATCTAAACAGAAACCTGCCTGGCCAAACTAATGGTGCTACCTTGTGGCAGGGGATTACATACAGTAGACCAAAGCGGGTTTAAAGGAGAAAATTGCAGAAAATACAACAAAGTAGGGCACAGACAAAGAGCATATTGGGCAGACAAAAATAAATGGACTGCATAGGGAAGAGAAAAAGATTTTAAAAAAGTCAAGATGCAGTTTCAAAAAGAGCACTAATCTGGATGTTGTTGATAAGAAATCCGATACTAATGAAAGTAAGACAGGACTAGGTAGCCTTGAGATTTACAGTGTAAAATCTAAGCAATATGCCTTACACCAGAAGAGAAGAACAAATTAATTGAAATGGAATTGGACAGTGGCTCATCTGTTTCAGTCATTCCACAAAATTAATTTGAATGCCATTTCAAAGATACAGAACTGAAGTCTGCAGATATCCAACTAAGAACTTATTACACTGGAGAAGAATAACTCTTGTGGGAATAACATTCATAACAGTGAACTATAACAAACAACAAGCCATAAAGGGCATGTAAGTGGTTAAAAAGAAAAACAGGAGGGCCAGCATTGTGGGGCCATGACTGACTGAGATAACTACAACTTCATTGGAGATCCATCCACCACTTGCATGATTCTTTCCCCCCAATAGTATTCAAGAATGGCATTGGGATACTCACAAACACCTCAAGGGTAAAATTAAAATGCCACACCTAAGTTTTGCAAAGCCCATCCTGTTCCTTATACTGTCTGTGATAAAGTAGCTGGAGAGTTGGATCACATGGAGGCTGAAGGAATTCTTTCCAAGGTTGAGTAGAGCCCATGGGCAATGCCAGTGGTCCCAGTGACCAAGAAGGGATCGGAAGTGAATTTAAGGTAACCATCAACCAAGTAGATCAATTTTTTTTTTGCCCAGGACAGAGGATTTTTTTGCAAACCTTTCTGGAGGGAAACACTTCAGTAAAGTGAACTTAGCTGAGTCCTACCTATAAATGGAGCTGGAAGAAGAGTCCAAAGTGCTTCTCACCATAACCACTCACAAGGAGCTTTATCAACATTACAGGCTGATTTTTTGAGTAGTGTCTACACCTGCACTATGAACCAGGTAGAAAGCTATGGACCAGGTACTGCAAGTGTTATATGGATGGCGTCATCTTTACTAGTCAGGATGACAAGCAAAATCTCCAAAATCTCAAGACAGTGTTAAAAAGATTAGAAGATTATGGGTTCAGAACACAATGCAACAAATGTGCATTCTTTAAACCAAGTATCACTTACTGTGGGCACACCATTGACGCACAAGTGTGCTGAGAAAATTCAAGCAGTGGTGAATGCCCCAAGGCCAAATGATGTGTCACAGCTGTGGTCCTTTTTAGGATTTGTCAACTACTACAACAGGTTCCTGCCAAACCTGGCTACTATGCTCCACCCCTTGATCTCATTACTACAGATCTGGAAGAAATGGCAATGAACAAGCAGTGTGAGGTGTCTTTCGAAAAGCTAAAGGAAACGGTAATGTCAGACACTGTACTCACACATAATGATTCACACCATCCAATGAAGCTTGCTTGTGATGCCGTGCCCTATGTTGTAGGTGCAGTCATGTCTCAAGTTATGAGTTATGGAAGTGAACACCCCATAGCCTTTACATCACTTTCCAGAGAAAAGAATATGCACACTTTACAAAGATGCTTTACGTCTAGTTTGGGGTGTAAAAGATTTCAACCAGTACCTGTATAAGAGAGAGTTTACCCTCATTACTAACCATCAACAACTGGTGTCCATTTTCAACCCACAGAAGAGTGTTCCACTAACAGCAGTGGCAGGAATGCAGAGGTGGGCTCTGTTTCTTAAAATCCAACTCAAGAGGACCACTAAAGATTGAACAGGACAACCAATCACAGAAATGCTGATGGATTGTTCGGCTTACCCTTGGAAAGGGTAATATTGGAAAATTAATGAAAGAGGACAGTACTCTGGACATATTCTCCCTAATGCAAACCGGAAGTCTCACTATTACAGCAGAGATGATCCAACGGGAAACCTGAAAAGACCCCACACTGTCTCAGATCTACATGGAAACCTAAAATGGCTGGAATGTGCAGCTAAAACTCCAGTCACCCAATTTTTACCAGTGCCAGAATGAACTTGTCCTTGATGGGGGTTGCTTTACGTGGGGAGCGAGCGCCATTGTACCATCCAAGCTGAGCGGTCATCTTGGGCGCGGTGAAAGTAAAAGCATTGGCTGGCGACTTTGTCTGACGGCTTGAGATAGATCAGCCAATCCTGCTCACAATGCTAGCATGTCTAGAAAGTGCCAAGAGCCGTGCCCCTCTATCCCTGGGAATGGCCTGAACTGCCCAGGGAGAGGATTCACATGGATTTTATTGTACCATTTACGGGCACAAATTTTTGGTAGTAGTGGATGCAGCTAAAAATTGGCCAGAAGCATTCCCAATAGTCTCCACTACAGGCTTGTATACTGTCAATGTGCTGAGAAGCCTCTGCTCAAGGACTGGTGTTCCAGAACACTTGGTCAGTTTGTAGCGGAACATTTTCAGTCATTCCGGAAAATGAATGGAATAAGACATACACCCTGTCCTCGTTATATGCGTCTTCAGACTATGTGGATTCACAGTTATGTGAGGAACCTATTTCTACAAACATCTCCTTAGATGCGTCCAAAACTCACAGTTATGCGACGAGCACTGCTTTCCCGCCAATACAAGTCACGTGCACACGCCTCACAGTCTTACTGTTGGGATGAGAAGCACTGCTTTCCGGCCAATACAAGTCAGGTGCGTGCACCTCACAGTCTCACTCCCGCCAGTCTCGCATTGGTTTTGGCAAGGTGTGGACGTGCGAACTTGTGCTCTTAAACTCGGCCCGAAACGTTGACAGTGCTTCTCTCTATAGATGCTGCCTGGCCTGCTGTGTTCCACCAGCATTTTGTGTGTGTTGCTTGAATTTCCAGCATCTGCAGATTTCCTCGTGTTTGCTCTTAACCTTCTGTTGGTTTTACCTATGGTGCAGTGATTTTGTGCTTGAAATATTTAACTGTGCCTCCTAAGTGTCTGATGTCACGTCCTGGGCCATCAGTCACGTAGCAGAGAACTACTTTAACACTTGAAAAAAAGCTGGAAATTATAAACAGCGCAGCATCAGTTGAAGGTAACACAGCTCTGGGATACTACTACCGGGAACAGAATCTTGCCTTTAAAGTTCTTTAGTTGCTTGACAATGCACCAGCCCATCCTAAATATTTGGAAAGCATTCCTCCTAACATAACAGTGTGCTTCCTGCCGCCTAACACAACATCGCTGATTCAACCGCTCAACCAAGGTGTGATCCACATTCAAGGCGTACTGTATTATTTTACGGCAAACTATCTCTCAGATGCTGCAAGCAACAGATAATTTTGAAAATCCCTGGAGTTTACCAACAGCGAGGGAATGGAGGAAGTCGCAACACTTGGCACAGATGGCGATGGACATGGACCCAAGTTTAGAGCGGAGTCAGCATTTCCGTCGTTCCCTGCCGTCAACCCTTCTTCCCTACGAGGAAATTTATGCTGAAAAACAAAATGCTGCCAAGCAAACAACCCTCACCATTTTATTCAAACCGGTGTCATTCCCTGCTGCTGGGAGTTCTGTGAGTCTTCCTTCACCCCTTGCTGTGCTCGATATGATCCCGACGCCACAACACCCACTCATCTCCCGGAGCAAACACACCTGCCACTGTTGGTGAGTACTGCACACCCTAGTATGTTAACTTTCAACTTGCTGAATATTACCTTAAATTGATTAAATATAATACGAATGTTGCCTTGGTGGTACTGCTTTTGTGTCGTATTGGTATGAAAATGTGAATAAATTACAGATAAAACTTATTTAGGAAGCCCTCTGGAGCGTATCCCTATTTTCTCCATTTACATAATTATTCACATTATGTGTTTTCACATTACGCGTCAACTGCAAGGAACCCTGCATATAACGAGGATAGGGTGTATTACATCTGCACCATACCATCCAGCTTGAAATGGCTTGGCAGAAAGGTTTGTCCAGAGTCTAAAGAACGTAGTACAAGAAATATCAGCAGAACACATAACACTAATACTGAATCAGAAGCTCACCAATTTCCTCCTTGCATATTGTAATGTGACACACTCCACAACCAGCAACTCACCCGCTATACTGTTCCTGGGTCATCCCTTGCACTCATGTTTGGATCTCCTCAAACCCAGTCTCGGGAGAAGTACGCAGGACAAACAGCTGGGACAGACTGTGGGCTCCTCAAACGAGGAGGTTCGATGTTTCACCCCTGAACAAGCAGTCCTGGCAAGGGACTACAGAGTGATCAAATGTGCGGATTTGGAAAGACTAAGGACAGAAATGGACATTGGAGATTGCATCTGATGTCAGATGGAGATGACACATTGTTCATTTGTGGAAAGCAGAGGCAATTGTTAGGGAAGAAAGATGGCCAGAGCAGTCAGAACCACTTCCTGCAGAGCCAGAATCAACTCCAACAACCAGCACAGAGGAGGCCCCAGAACCTGAGATTGTTTCACAGCCACAAGCGGAGTGACCTCCAACTCCTTGCCACAAAAGTAAAAATCCTCCACAGCAATTAGATCTTTAGGCCTGAGTGGGACAATTTAAAATTTACTATGCCGTGAATATCTTATTACATTATGTATAGTATATGAGTAGAGAGCAATACATTACATATTTGAATTGAGATGCATTCTATATTGAGTTGGAGTTTATATCTAAGCAGGGAGGAGTGTTGTGTATTTAATATTTCACTAATATTTGAGTAATTTTGTCAATTGTAATATTGTTTCATTAAGCATTCTTTATTGGTTGCAGAATTCATTGTGGGTTATATGCAATAAGTATGTGAATGGCACTCGTCATTACACCACCATGAGCGCACCTCACTAAAGTAAAACAGAGAAGACAAAACATGTCCCGGCTCCCCTGTTTTCCTTTTGTTATGATCCCAGCCCCCTCCTTTGTGAGAATCGCAAGAGCACCCATCGAAAGGGGGGGGGGGGGGTCAGTAGACCCAGTAGGAGAGAGAGAGAGAGAAATGTGCCAAATTGCACGTCCCACCCGGGATACAGAATAAGACGACAGTGACTGTTGTCTCATGGAGACCACGTGAAAAGCCCTCGGGCAAGATGGGCTGGTTGCGAGAGAGATTGCATCATCCCAACCTGATTGACACCTGCGACCCCGTGAGGAAGTATAAAGGAGAGTCTCAGGGGGACAGCCCCTCAGACGCACCAAAAAGACACGAGAGAGTGGTCCCGCAGCAGCCGGAAGCCATTCTGAAGGAAGCCACGTGCGTTAGATTCCAGGATTGGAATTTGTGGCTGGAATCACAGAAAACCGCTTTTAACTAACATCGGGGAGAGGATTTCACGGAAGCTTCTTCAAGACTCGGCAAGTTCTTTCTCTTCTCCCCCAATCTCTCTCTCTCGGTCGCCCCACGTGAAACCCAGCGATTTTCAAAGGGCTGAGGCCTGCAGCCTTCTGAGTGACTTTTATATTTCCAACGGACAATCTATTAACCCCTAGACAACCGTAGAGCTCACTTCTTAATGATGATTATTACTATACCCGCGCTTTAGATTGAGTGTTGACGATGTGCACTATCTGAATGTATGTATTAACCTTACTTTTGTGTCCCTTTATAAATAAAAACGTTTGAAAATAGTGACATCAGACTTCAACGGACCTCTCTGTCTTTGCTGGTAAGTTATCCAGTTACGTGATACGTAACGTATTAGTTTTTGGAGTTACAAAGCATAACAAGTAATTACAAGACCTTTTGTTCTCCATCAGTTTTATCAATCACTTTGGGAAAAGGAACACTGCCTACCAATGTACATTATTAAAATTGGAAACACTGTTGTTGTTTGAACTGTTCTTTAACATACAGATCCAGCTCCTGACACTACCCTCTTCGCTATAACCCCTTCAGGTTACCATGTTCCTGATCTCACTGATCTACAGATCATCTCTACGCAGACTCCAACGTCCCAAGATGGCACCGAGCTACCCGAATTTCTCCATCATGGTTGCAGTTCACACTTAGTTGTTTTTGGGGGGTTATTTTTGCAGATTTGCAGGAAAGGTTATGGGGATAGAGAGGGGAGTTAGAGATCAGGTTCGGATTTAGGGACAGGGATGTGGGGAATTAGTGGCCAGGCCGGAATCTAAGCCTCTGCTCCTCATTCGAAGGCAAGTGACATGGATGTGGTCAGACGTTGGGCCCCAGACCACTGAGGACGTGGGAGCCCCTAGGTATGTGATTCAGCAGGACCAGATTGACCTAGTGTTCTCAGGATCCTGTCATCGGTGAGTCCAGAGCTCAAGGCCTTGAGTTTTGGTCCAGTGTCCTCATTCATTGTCAGCAAGCCCTAGGTCGATACTGCAGATGAGGGCTAAAGGTCAGCTGGAAATCCAGGCATAATGGCCAGAGCCCTGAGCCTGTGAATCTATGCACGTCTGCTGGAAATGTTGAAGTCCCAGTGTCTGAGAGTCTGAGTCCACTGCAGGCTGGAGGCTGAAGATGGCCTGTCTGGGGTTTAAAGGACTGTGTAGGGAGGATTGGGACTTGCTTCACTGTTGCTGCTTTGTTGCTCGGTACGTTCTGTTTTGTTGTGTTTTGCTATGGCGGGCATGCTACGTTGGCACCAGAATGTGTGACAACACACCAGTACATCCTCGGATGTGTTGTTCATGAACACAAACACTGGCTTTCACTATGTATGTGAACCTGAACTTCAGTCCCTAACTGCACACAGCAACGAATCTTCCAACCTGTAGCAGAAATGAAACTTCAGGTAATTTTAGGCCCCACACACACGACGTTGGAATGACCCAATCTTGCCACTCTGTCTTGGAACAGTATTGTCATTCCGCAACCTTTCAGGTGTAGATGGTAAGTACAAACAACCAGCTGTACTGTACTTGTGAAATGCACTCATTCCTCTAACAGAGCGCATGGGAAACTTTCCAAGCCTCCACATTGCAATGCTGAGAAAACCTGTCCAAATTATATCAGTTGACAGATAAATATTGGCATGGATAAAATTGCTTTTTATTCAGATTCTGTCATTCAAACTCTAACAGCTGCAGGGACAGCAAAAAGACCTCCGTTTATCATCAAGTGCAAGAATGAGGGTTTCAGTTGTGAGAATGGTAACACAGCTCACCGAATCAACAGTACAAGGGCTATGGTCTGATTGGGGCTTTGGCTCAGCTGAGGCCAGTGCCTGGGTCAAGGTGTGATCACTACTTTGGTGCATTCAACAGTTTTGTTGCAACGTAACCTGTACAATAGTTGTGGTGTCATCTGTATAGAGCTCATAGTCGGCAAAGTTTCTCACCCATGAACAATTCTGCCACTTACTCCCTGTGGCTTTGTAGTGGTGCCCATGCTTGTCGGGCCGAGATGCAGTGTAAATTTTACTTCCATGCTGCAAAGGGAGATTGCAGAAAGGATCTTGACAGCTGTTTATTGAATGTGAGCTTCAGATGGTTCACAAAGTTTCCAACACTGTCTTACAAGGGAGTTCTCCTCAGTACCCTGGCCAGCACTTAAACTTTCAGCCTTGTTACAGTGGCTCCCCTGTCCTTTGAAGCAACCATCCCTTCCATTTACCTACTGAGACATCTATTGTGAAATAATAGTTGCAGAGCAGATGCAACTCTGAGAGAATGATCTGCCATGACAGACTTATTCAGCCGATGCTATTCACTGTGAGGAGGATATAGGCTGGTGGCAGTCTAGTTCTGGCCTGGAATTACCTTTGGATAAGCAGATATGGGAAGCAAACATTGCCTTGGGAACAAGGTCATCATTTAGCCAAGAAAAGAGAGGCAAGCTGTTTGGAACTGGAGACAGGGTGAGACAAATGGATTCTTAGCAATATTGATCTTTAAGACTTGTGTTCCATCTAGTCCATGCTCAACTCATATTCTGTCTAGGCCCAATGGCCTGCAACTGGACTATAGCCCTCCATACCAGCTCATTTCACATTCACATCAACCTCTGAGCAAAGAAGTTCCCCCTCAGGTTCCCCTTAGATTTTTCACTTTTCACCCTTAACCTATGACCTCTCACCCAAACTAGTGAAAGAAAGGCCTGGTTGCATTTACCCTACCTATACACCTCACATACTTCTGTATACCTGTATTAAACCTCCCCTCATTCTCATATGCTCTAGTGAATAAAGTCCTAACCTATTAAACCTTACCTTACAACAGCCTTGTAACTTTTTTCTGTAGACTTTCAATCTTTATGATATCTTTCCTGTAGGTAGGTGATGAGAAATGAACAGAGTTCTTCAAATTTGGCCTCATCAATGTCTTATACAATTTCAACATAACATCCCAACTTCTGTACTCAATACTCTGATTTACGAAGGCCAAGGTGCCAATATCTCCCTTATGACCTTCTCAACCTGCAAAGACACGTTCAAGGAATTATGGATCTGTATTCACAGATGCCTCTCTTCTGCCACACTCCTGTGTCCTATCGTTCACTGAGAAAATCCTCCTCTGATTTGTCCTACCAAAGTGCATCAGCTCACATTTGTCGGCATTAAATTCCATCTGCCATTTTTCAGTCTACTTTTCCAGTTGGTCCAGATCCCACTGCAAGTTTTGATAACTTTCCTCGCTGTCTACTATGCCCCTAATCTTGATGTCATCTGCACAACTTTGTTGATCTATTTTACCCTTCAAGACAGAGCACCAAGGGAGTCATTTAACTCATTGCTGTTTGTGGGATTTGTCCTGCGCAAATAGTCTGCCACTTTTCCAAAGTTACAACATTTCAAAAGTACAGTTTCCTCTGAAGCACTTGGGATGAAATCTGACATTACAAGTGGGCTACATTCATGTAAACCTTTTCACCTCTTGGTCAGGTCTTGAAGGCCATTCAGAGATCTGATTGTGGGAGCTGTTAGCTGCTCATCACTTAAGAAATTGACCTATCAGTATGTTTCAAGGACTTGAGAAACTGAATTAGAGGGATAGATTGGGCAGAGTAGGACTTCATTGTTGAAACATAGGACAGAGAGGGGAGGTGTATAAAACAATGAGGTTTTATGTGAACCAACTAGGATAAATGGACACTGTCATTCCCCCTCCTCCTCCCGGGGAAAGGGGATCAGACACTAGAGGGCTTAGGTTTAAAATGGCAGGGTTACTAAGTAACAGAGGCCTGAGAGACCAACAACATCACGCCAAACAACACACAAAATATTAGAGGAAAAATAAACAGTCAACATCTCTGGCCAGCACCCTTAATCAGGATCATAGATGCTGCCTGACCTACTGAATTCCTCCAGCATTTTGTGTGTGTTGCTCCAGACTTCCATCACCCACTGAACCTAGTGTTCTACATCCAGAGGGTGGTGTGTATTTGGAATGAGCTGCCAAGGAAAGTATTTGAGGCAGGTACAATAACGACATTCGAGTAAGTAAAATGTAAGTAAGTCATATGAAAGGTTCAAAGGGATTTGGATCAAACATGGACTTCTCCAATCTGAACAGATAAGTGGGACGAAGGGCTTATTTCCATACAGTACTACTATATGACTCTTAAGAGCTTGAAATCTTCTTCACAGGTAGTGAAATCAAGAGCAGTGAACATGTGAGGTGGTTTGATTTCTGCCTCAGAGCGATACCACTGCTGCCATGGGAGACATTAGCTCTACATGGGAAAATCCTTGAGTATAAGGCAGCTGGGATGTACAAGAAAAATTTCTGCAAGAAAAAAAATTAAATCTGCTGTAACCCAAACCACTGCTGCAACTGTTCCTGCATCCCCTTAGATTGATTGTTGCAATCAACGCAGCAGCACAGTGAAATACTGGACTAACTCAAGGTTAAAGGAACAGTAATAAACCATTTAATCCAACCAGCTTGTTCCCCTCAATTCCTTACAGACCAATTATTTAGCATCACCAAATGGGGTCCTGATCTGAATAAATGAGATTTCGATCAAATAATGACTGCCTCTTTTGAAGATTTAAGGCTTACAAGGAAGTCTAGTCTGGCTGATATGAACACAGATGATGTGGACTCTGAAGGACATGCTGCTTTGATTTAAGCAGAACATTCTGCAGCAATAAATTTGGATGTTTACAGCTTTGATGGTGAAAGTTAAGTCCACTGTTAGGTTACATTGTTTTCAATTTCGATCTAGGTCATAAAATGTAGCAGACAACCCACACTGGGAGAGGTTTTTATCCACCCTGACTTCTTTTCCTCCAGCATGTCACATTGATTTCACTGCAACTTATTGAGAGGGCAGGTTTGGCCCATAGGCTGGTTGTGAAAAATGAACTCACAGTCACAGTCAAACACTTATGAAAATCAACCAAGCTGCAGATGCTGGGAATCTGAAAACAAAATCAGAAACTGTTGGAAGGACTCAGCAGGTCAGACAGCATCCGTGGAAAGAAAGAGTTAATGGTTCAGGCCCGAGACCCTTTATCAGAACTGGGAAAGAGAGAAAGCAAGTTAGGCTCAGTTCCAAAGAAGTGGGATGGGGATGGGTCAGGCAAAAGGGTTTATCTCCAATAGAGTGAGATCAAGTGTGTGTAAATGTGGCTGTTACAGGCAGATACAGTAATGTTGCTGATAACAGGATCCTGTTAGTGTCAGTGTCAGACATACCCAGCAAAGCTGACACCATAGACTGGGAGGAATAGTTTATGTTATTGTAACATGACAATGAGAAATTGCTGTAGATGCAAAGACTCACGGCGGGTGGGGGAGGTGTCTCGAGTTATTGCTTCTTTAAGTTCCTTAGTTCCTATTCCTGGCATCCACTCACACACTGATCCCATTTTTTTTTTAAAAAGTAACACATCCCTTAGACATAAATATCTAAATTCACAGTTGTCCCAGGCTGGAAATTTTTTTTCATTTATTTGTATCATCTGGCAGGATCCAGGCTCCAAAATCATTCCAAGATAAAATGAGAAGGGTGTGGCAACCTCAGCTTCTCCTTGGGTTAATCTTTATACCATAAAGTTTAACTAGTCATTACAAAATGAGCTGTATTCACATTTCCCAGTGTACATAAATATCCTATCCACAGATCTTACCAAAGCTTCAGCTCTTGTAAAATATTCAGTTATAATTGCCCAAGGCTTGGTAAACGCTCCAGGGCTTGTGAAAACCAGTCAAAGTACTGTCATGAAGAATAAAGGTAAATTTATTCTGGCACTATTTATGTTTGTGGTACCAACATGAACACTATGGTGTATAAAGAGAGGAATAAAGGTGAATAAAGGAAGGAACTATGAGAATCCAAAGCTGGAAACTCTGGTCTCATGAATATGGTATCACTACCCACATTTCAATCAGAATAATTATGGGCTTTAGCCTCCTTTTCCAAGGGAATCTGGCTAGCAGGCAATGTTATAAATGTCTCTTGCGTCTCACCAGCAGGCAGCATGGGTGAGCACAGGAACTGTACTGTCAAACAAGGCTGTCGAGTCCAAGTCAGACAAGAACTGGGATGTTGCATTTCCTCTAATGCTGGTGGCCATCAGAAATATCCTTTCTAACACATCCAGCCATTCTCCTTTCAAGGCAACTATGACAAGGTGACTTTGACAAGATGGCACAATTTGCATGCATTTCTGATGGGGATCACCCAGTATTCCATTTTAGAGCCACTACAGCTGAATTCCACAGTCACAGACATGGGTACTTCGCTAAACAACATTGTTTTTAACAGATCCCTGACTACAGACTCGAGCAGTGTGTCCAGTTCCCCTTTAAGAAAACAAGAGTGCAGACACCAAGCCAGTCTGAGGTACAATTGAAACACAGAGGCCTCAGGTTCCCGCTGCTGACTACCCTGCTGGCGAATGTACTGTCTCTTGAAAATAAAAATGAAGAGCTCAGAGCAAGATTGCAGTACCAAAGGGATTTTGGAGAAATAGCAAAATTAATATTATCTTACAGTAATTCATGGTTATTAAAAACAAGTTCCCTTGTTAGGACTTGGTTCTTTGTGTGGGCAGTGGTGGGTGGGTGAAGGTAAAACTAAAGTCCTATCACATCTGAAAATGTTACACCAAAGCTGCATTTCTAACTCTCAGTGGGATAATTTTCTAGCAAAGGGTATCCAGCTTCTGTATCAGGGAGCAGTGCCCAAGCATTGCTGATATGGAGGAATGGAGGCAAAGAAGCTGCCGTGGGTTGTAAACCCAGCCAGCACCTTCAGGGGTACGAGCCTCCCCACCACCGAGGGCATCTTCAATAAGTGTTGCCTCAAGAAGGCAGCATCAATCACTCATGATCCTCACCATCCAGGACATGCCCTCTTCTAATTGCCGCCATCAGGGAGGGAGGGAGGGAGGAGGTACAGCGGCCTGAAGACACACACTCAACATTTCAGGATCAGCTTCTCTTCCTTCCGCCATCAAGATTTCTGAACGCTCATGAAACCATGGACACTATCTCACTTTCTGCTCTCTTTTTGCAATACTTGTATTTATATTTTTCATATTTCTTATAGTAACTTTATATGTATTGTACTGTACTGTTCCCACAAAACAATTAAACTCATGATTTACAGTATATTTATCACTTAAATATCACAATTAACTAGTGTGATAGAATCTACGAGAGGCTCCAACAGTAAATTTGGACTACTGAGACTAAGGCATTTAAGGGACAGGAACTCTCAGAGAATCAACAGTACAAACTGTTTGGCTCCAAAAAGGCTTTTGGAAAAAGATGTGCCCAAGTGATTTCTCAACTAGAGAGAATTCTGTTGATTAAAAGCAGCAAAACATGACAATCTGAAACAACTCACACTAGATTACCACTGATGGATTGAACAGCAAGCATGTGTTATTGAGAAGCAGCAAACTGGTTACATAGGTTGAGGAAGACATCAAGTAATCTCAACAGGTTATCTGGTAGCAAGACATCTCTGATGAGGACCACAACTTCTTGTTTTAAGCCAAATGGTTTTCAGCTACACTTTACTAACAGCACAATATTAAAGCCAATAAAGGCTTCAAAAAGGGAGACTCAAAGAAAAGTAAGAAAGTTCAGATGTCACATATAACACCTCACCTTGAGCAGGATGTCAATTTTTCCAACAAAATGCTACAACAGAAAGACAGCTAATATGCAAGCAACAGAAGGCAACCACAGCTGATCAGATTAGCAGGTTACTTAATTTCAAGTGGATGGTTTTGTGATGTGAACAATGTACGACAGTGTCCATAAAACCATAAGGTATAGGAGCAGAATTAAGCTATTTGGCCCATCGAGTCTACTCCATCATTTCATCATGACTGATCCATTTCCCACTCAGCCCCAATCTCCTGCACAAGGACTCCCAAGTCCCTTTGCACTTCAGATTTTTGAATTTTCTCCCCATTTAGAAAATAGTCTAAGTCTTTAATTTCTTCTACCAAAGTGCATGACCATACACTCCCCAACACTGTATTCCACCTGCCACTTCTTTGCCCATTCTCCTAGTCTGTCCAAGTCCTTCTGCAGCCTCTCTACTTCCTCAACCTGACCTGCTCTTCCACATATCTTCATATTGTCCACAGACATGGCCACAAAGCCAACAATTCTATTACCCAAATCATTGATATGCAATCTAAAAACAAGCGGTCCCAACACCAACCTTTGTGGAACACCATTAGTCAATGGCAGCCAACCAGAAAAGGCTCCCTTTATTCCCAGTCTTTACCTCCTGCCAATCACTCACTACTTTATCCATACTTGTATCTTTCCTATAATACCACGGGCTCTCAACTTGCTAAGCAACCTCACATGTGGCACCTTGTCAAATACTTTCTGAAAATTCAAGTCCTGGGGATCCTAGGTTTTAATAATTGTAATGGATGCTTACATTCACCATGTTTAATGTTCAACTAAACACTGCAACTTTCAATGACTTTCACTGTAACGCTGACATAGTACAACATTGTGAATTCCAAAGGTGAGTTGGGAGCTCAATTAGAGCCAAGGCTCGGTAGAAAGAAATGTAAGATAATGGTTACAAATACAACTCATAAACATACAGTATTCAGCTGAGAGGTAATTGACCTCAATTCCTCTTCTGTGCCATAGCCCTCAGTTCCCTGCTCTTTCAAAGAGTGTGTATTATTTGTCTACAGGGTGAAAACAGATTGAAGCTACCTGTGCAGTTTTTTTTATTTGTTTAATTTCCTCTAACATCACAGTGTGTTACTGGGAGATGCTCTTTTCCAGGAGTTGCAGTGGAAAAGGATCAAGTGCAGGCACAAGAGATTCTGCAGGCGCAGGCAACCTCATGCAACACACACGCAAGATGCTGGAGGAACTCGGTAAGTCAGGCAGCATCTGTGGAGGGGGATGAACAGCTGATGTTCTGAGCTGAGACTGTTCATAGGGACCAATTGTAGATGAATTAAGAGAAATAGCACCAAAACCATGGCTTTAATACTGCAAGCTATCCTGTTTTCATGTATTTGCAATGCTTACTAATGTTAGAAATACCTAGTGTTTAAAGAACAAAGCCCATGAGGCAATCTGTAATTGACAATTTCTGTTGGTTTACCTAGCTAATATGCACCCATTCATCAGGTCAAATGGTTTCATTAGTTGCTCGAGAAGATCTTTATTGCAGTTAATGAGATACTTCTACTACAAATGAAATTATTTTGCATGAACTGCTGGTGGTTCAGGAATTTCGAAGGAAAGCACACTTTCTGCGGGAAGGAAGAAACTTCACTGCCTTTGCTCCCAGAATATCTGATCAGCATATTTGCAAATTGCAATGGTCTGTGAAATGAATTCAGACCCATCTCTCACAAAATCCTAACAGGTACGAAGTGATGGGGGCCAGGTTGGAGCAGTGAGGGTGGCAGTCTGTCTTTGATGCCTCAACCCACTGGAATGACAATAAACAGAAGTGCCTCACCGTGTGGGTTCTGTAGCTGTGCCATGGTTGCCATGAATGAGCTCTGGGCGACGTGACCTTGGACTTGATGCATGATTGGCTGCTGGGGGTGGGCGTGAAACTGCTGAGGAATTTGCACTGGCTGAAGAGTTGTCAGGCTGCTGCCCACGCTGTTAATGACCGGAACATTCTGAGCCTGAGTTGTGGTGAGACCTGAAAGCACAATCGAAAATATTTGTGTTAGGCAATATTTTTTTAAACTGGTGCATTCCATAATGTTGAAACCGCGGGACACATTAATAAGCTCTAATTCAACACATATTGTAGACAATCTAAGGGATTGTTTTGTGACAGGATCTGCTGAGCTTGCTCCAAGGATTTGGAGTTTTCTCCACCTTTTCTTTGCCCTCAGTCCGTTTATATATAACAATTTACACACGATCAGAGAGCTACGCAGCAAAATGAACATAAACACAAGCAATTCTGCAGATGCTGGACATCCAGATCAACACTCAGACAAAACGCTGGAGGAACTCCAGCAGGTCAAGCAGCATCTTTGGAGAGGAATAAAAAGTCCAAGTTTTGGGCCCAGACATTTCACCAGTGCTGACAGAGCATCTTGGCTCAAAACATCGAAGCAAAATGAACACTTTTGAAACAAGAGAAAGTCTACAGGTGCTGGAAATCTGAGCAATACACACAAAATGCCAGAGGAACTCAGCAGGCCAGGCAGCATCTATGGAAAAAGTACAGTCGATGTTTCCGGCCGAAACCCTTCAGCAAGACTGAAGAAGAAAAGCTAAGGAGTAGATTTGAAAGTTGGGAGGAGGGGAGAGAGAAACACCAGGTGATAGGTGAAACTTGGAGGGGGAGGGATGAAGCAAAGAGCTGGGAAGTTGTCAACAGTTTGTGGTGGCATGATTGCGTAGCAGTTGGCATAATGCCATTAGAGAGCCAGTGACACAGGTTCAACTCCCATCCATGTCTGTAAGGAGTTTGTACGTTCTCTGGGTGGGTTTCCTCCAGGTGCTTCGGTTTCTTCCCACATTCCAAAGAAATACAGGTTAGTAGGGTCATTGGTCACATGTCTGTAATTGGGCAGAGCGGGCTCGTTGTACTGAAAGGGCACCTCAACAATAAATTCTCTCTCTGTAGGAGCTGCCTGAGCGTTTCCAGCAGTTTTGGTCTATTTACTTATGAACACATAACCTCATGCTCACGTCACTCTGTGATTAATCTGCATCAGTCGTCAGGATTTATCTTGCCCTTTTGGTTAACAAACAGCACTATCAAGGACTTACTAAAACTGGAGGGAGAAACAAAACACAGCCTGTGATGATGAAAATTTGCATGATCATTAGCCCCTCCAGATTAAATAGATGCTATAGAGGGGAAAGGAAGAGGAGAAGTGAGGGCAGAGCACAGAAGAATGCTCCCAGAGACAATGACAGATTATTAGGTGGTTTTGCTTATCCAAACTCACTACCCTGATTTAGGGGTATGAATACACTTAATGGACACTTTATTAGATACATATGTACACCTGCTCATTAATGCAAATATGTAATTAGCCAATCATGTGACAGCAACACAAAGCATTAAAGTATTCAGACATGGTCAAGAGGTTCAATTGTTAATTCAGACCAAACACCAAAATGGGGAAGAAATGTGATCTGAGTAACTTTGGCCGTAGAATGACTGTAGGTTGCCAGGCAGGGTGGTTTGAGTATCTCAGAAACTGTTGATCTCCTGGGATTTTTACGCACAATAGTCTCTAAGTTTAGAGAATGATGCAAAAAAACCCCCCAAAAAAGTAAACATCCAGAGTGGCATTTCTGTGGGAGAAACTCTTTGTTAATCAGAGGGGTCACAGGAGAATGGCCAGATATATTCCAAATGACAAAATGGCAAGAATAACTCAAAATATGTTTTGTAACTCCAAAACTTTAAACTAAAAGTATAACAAAGGAGTCCAAAATGATGTGAGTCTTAGTTTGTTTTACTTTAAGCAAAGAGTGCACATGTCATGATGACATCTGCAATTCACTGATTTTTACGGAAACCATAATTACTTGTTTAAACAAACAAAGAATGCTTAATCAACAACATATTTACAAGATTACTCAACTATAACTGAAACATTAAGTACACAGTACTCCTCCCTGCATGGCTATAAACTCCAACTCAATGGAGAATGAACGTCAACTATTTACACAGAATGTTATATAATACAACTACTATTGTATACTGTACACAGACATCCTCAGCATTGCAAATCTTAAATTGTCATCATTCAGGCCTAAAGACTTAATCACCGTGGAGGCTTTTTTTTACTCTTGGAGAATAAGTCTTTCCTGACAAGGAGGATCACTTTGCTTGGCAGGAGACTTGTGGCTGTGAAACAATCTCGGGTTCTGAGGCCTCCTCCATGATGGTTAAAGGAATCGACTCTGGTACTGCAGCAAGTGGTTCGGACAGTTCTGGACACCCTTCCTCGCTTTCTTTTTTCTTCTTCTAGCTTGTGCATCTTCATCTTGGGAAGGTCCATTTAGTTCACTGTATTGCCTTATTAATCCCCTGTTAACTTTTGGTTTAAGCAATATTACTTGTCTAATGTTAGTTTTTACATTGTAAATCTTAAGGCTAATCAGTCCTGTGTCACCCTCATCATCATCATCATCAGATTTTTCATCAACAGCATGCAGATTAGTGCTCTTTTTTGAAATTGGGACTTGAATTTTTATTTATTTCTCCCTCTGTGCAGTTCTATTTATACTTGTTTGATCAACAAGCTCTTTGTATGTGACCTGCTTTGTTGTATTTTTTGAAAGTTTCACCTTTAAACCTATATTGGTCTGGTATACGTGAGCCCCTGCTACAACAGTAACACAATTCATTTGGCCAGGCCAGATTCTGCTTAGATGTTGAATTTTTTTTTTACACAGTCATATTTGATTGCTGACTGCAATTCAATTGCATTTGTCTGCTGTCTCTATTGAAACAGCAATTTCAACCTCTTTTAAATGTAGGTTTTACTTCAGTTAGGTGTCAATTTTGAAAGCTTTCTTGTAAGATTCCACAAACTAAATGATCTCTCAGCGCGTCATTAAGCCCATTACTGAACTGACAATGCTCAAAGAATCTCCTCACTTCAGCCAGGTATGCTGAAATGGACTCCTCTTTCTTTTGATTCCACTAATGAAACCTAAAGTGTTCAGCATTCAACAACTATTTCACTTCTAAATGCTCCTGGATTACTTTCACAATAATCAGCAAAACTTGTTTCAGCAGGTTTGGTTGAAGCAGTCAAACTCCTAAGTAAACTGTGTGCCTTTAAATCCAATCTTCTGAGCAAAACTGATACTTGTTTCTTATTGACTATTCCATTTCCTTTAAAATACTGCTCAATGTACTGTATATACAAAATCCAGTTGTCTGTTGTGCAAAGAAAGGTGTCAATCTTTCCAACACAGCCAACCATTTCCGCTCTTTTTTTTACAATTATTATCAGCCAGTACTCTGTTTATGAACCTGCGAATGCATACATTTTCTGCCTCTTTGTTTAAACTCGATCATGTCTTCCCTTCTGAAAAATACGTGCTGAACTTTCACAGGTAGGTAGTCATCTTGGGTTTGTTTTAACAATGTCTCATTGCCACTGTTACATTTTTTAACTCCCAAACAATAAACCGATTAAAAGGAAAACAAAGGAGTCCAAAATGATATGAGTCTTAGTTCAGTTTACTTTAAGCGAGGCGGGCACATATCACATGGTAGTTTTATGAGGTATGCAATTCACTTATTTTTATATATAATCCAAAATGAATTATATAAACAAATAAAGAATGCTTGATCAGTAACATTTTTACAAAATTACTCAGATATTTCTGAGATATTAAATACACGAGACAAATAACCACGTATTACAACAGTGGTGTACAGAAGAGCATCTCTGAATGCAGAACATGTTGAACCTTGAAGTGGATAGCCGACAGCAGCACAAGACCATGAACATGTATTCAGTGGCCACTTTATTAGGTACATTGTGTACCTAATAAAGTGGCCACTGCAAGTACTTTAGCTTTGGAGAGGCACAATATAACACTTCAAAGTCAGCTGTGTTTGTCTTTTCCACTGCATTGAATGAAAAATAGTTCCTCTTCCTCCTTAATGCCTGCACACTCAGGCAAGTCATCACTGGACATTAGTAAAATAGTAATTAAACTTTTAATTCAAGAGCACTCATTGATGGAAATCCTTGTTGGAATGTAATTATGCTCATCTTGCACTCAGCAAAGACAGCACTTCAGAGGACAAGATTTCATTCACATACTTCAAGGCATCACCAAAGCTTTACTTCTCCCTTGCCCCTGATTACCTCCTTATGAAGGGGTCCATAGGCACCAACCGCACTCTCTTGCTCCTTTCAGTTGCCCTCCCACCTCTTGCACCCACCCAAGAGGTAGGTGATAGTTTCAGCATACTTCTCACCTGAGAAGGTTCTGATACATTGGCAGTGGGAGTGATTAAGGTGTAATCAGAACAGTATCACCTTGTCAGCAACAATTACATGAACCCTGTGTTTTAGCCCAACTGTAGGACTCTATTCACAACTGAAAGCTCAGTGTCGAGAAGCTGTGAAGTTAATTTCCATTCTACACACTCAGAAACAAAACTTAGGCTGGCACCTCAGAAAAACCACTGTTCCTTCCGCCCTCTCGAAAGAAATTAAAACATTTCATAACACTACTTTGAATGGAGATCCACCTAATTTTGTGGCTATTATTTATCCTTCAATGAACTATACTGAAGCAGATGATAAAAACATTTGTATCATTGGTACCAGTGGGCCAATGTGTGCAAATTAGATGATGTGGTTCACTACACTATCACAGTGCCTATACTCCAAAAGTTCTCTATTGGCTGTAGTGCATTTCCTAACATCATGAAGGTCATGATGCATCATACATCATAACATCATATGACAAGACATAGGAGCAAAATTAGGCCATTCAGCCCATTGAGTCTGCTCCACCATTTGATCAACTTCATTCTCCCCATAACTTTTAACACTCTTACCAATCAAGAGCCTCTCAACACCTACTTGAAATATAACCAATGACTTCACCTCCACAGCCATCCATGGCAATGAAACTCCCTCTGGCTTAAGAAATTCCGCCTCATCTCTGTTTTAAAGGGACGTCCTTGTATTCTGAGGAATAAGTAAAAATTCTTGGACAAATCTTCATAACATCAACTTCTCATTTGAATCAATGGTAGGCTGGAATGCTATTTCTTTGAATGAGAATTTTTGAATGAAATGTCTTGAACAAACTGATGTAAAATCCATCACTTTTTTTATTGTATTAGATGAACACGTAACATTTGCCCCTACAGGTGAGATGTTTTTGGATGACTTTAGCCGAAATCTAGTTGAGACGTTCAGACCACAGCACTCGGATGGTACGAACATCACTCCAGCCACCATATTTGCCAACTATGGGTGGTTAAGAAGTGTCTGGGTTTTGAGGTCTCTCCAGCTTCTACTAAACATTCCAGTACTTTTTCTTTCACCTACATGTTATCTAAGACCATATCTGCTTGAAATATTAACGGGGTTAAAAGAAAGGCTCAACCCTTATCGGAATAAGCCTCCTTACACCTCCACCAAAGATGAGGCTACATCAACAACATTTGGGAGATCAGACTATACTGTACACAAAACAACTGCCATTTTTTCGTAGTTAATAACCGTCATTACACATCAAAGTACGTCTGTGGAGGATTTATAATGTTTACTTGAGATATTCAAGGAAATAAATTACCCCAGCATCCCTGATGGGATGTTACAGCTGCTACACCATGGCACAATGGCACAGCCAATCAAGTCGTTATCTCAAAACTCCGGAGACCTGAGTTCAATCCTGACGTCTGATGCTGTCTATGTGGAGTTTACCCATATTCTCCCTGTGATTAGATGCATCCCTCTGGGTGTTTCAGTTCTCTCCTACGTCTCAAAAACATGCAAGTCGGTAGGTTAATCTGTCACTGTAAATTGCCCCAAAATTGTAGAACTATAGTAGGCTAATGGGATTGTGATAAGAAAAAATGGGCTTAATACAGGCTTAGTGTAAAATTATTGGTGCCAACTTGGAGAGCCTTAGTGACAGGTGATATCCCAACCACTGACACCATGCAGGATCTCTGTGGCTACTTACCAATCACCAGTGCAGAAGCTCCTCCATTTGCTAGTGCAGGTGAAAGGCAGGTTGAGTCACTGGGTGCGATAGCCATGACGCTCGGTAAGGAAGCCATGATGAGATTCTGGGTCTGCTGGGCTACAGTCGGCGGGTTGTGTTGCAAGCCATGGAGGGCAGTCAGTGTGCTGACAGGGGGAAGTGTTCCTCCTGAGGCAGCTATCTGTGAAAGGAAATACACTGGGTTAGAAAGAAGAGGCACAGCGTGAGATATTGCATGTTGGTGTGCGGCACCTCAGCCACACCCAGGACTAAGAAAACCTCCAGATTGAATTTCACAAAGCTGCACTGTATTCTGGCTTATTCCAGCAATTTAATTGAGTTAAAGCTTCCTTGGTGCCAGATTTTAAGGGACACAGTTAGGAGACAGTATATCACCTGCTGTTAGTATAAAATTAGAGAGGGACTGTGCACAAAATGGCTGAGCTCTAACACTTTCTGTTATGTAAAATAATTCACCAAGGAACACAGGAACTTAACAATGTCCCCGTCAGATAGAGTGGAGAGATTGATAGGAAAATGATTTTTAAGTTTTGAAATAAAACCAGATCGTTATTGTCTATGGTGTTGTTATGTTGATACAAGTGCTTTTTGAAAGCAAATGCTGCATTAATTTCCTCTTACGACTCTGCATTTCTGAGGATGCAGTGTGTCTTGGGAACAATCATAAGGACAGAAGTCATTGTAGTACAATATTCATAGAAACATAGAAAACCTACAGCACAATACAGGTCCTTCGGCCCACAAAGCTGTGCCGAACATGTCCCTACCTTAGAACTACCTAGGCTTACCCATAGCCCTGTATTTTTCAAAGCTCCATGTATCCATCCAGGAGTCTCTTAAAAGACCCAATCGTTTCCGCCTCCACCACCGCCACCAACAGCCCATTCCACGCACTCACCACTCTCTGTGTAAAAACCTTAACCCTGATATCTCCTCTGTACCTGCTTCCACGCACCTTAAAAATGTGCCCTCTCATGCTAGCCATTTCAACCCCGGGAAAAAGCCTCTGACTAGCCACACGATCAATGCCTCTCATCATCTTATACACCTCTAACAGGTGACCTCTCATCCTCTGTCACTCCAAGGAGAAAAGGCCGAATTTACTCAACCTATTCTCATGAGACATGCTCCTCAATCCAGGCAACATCCTTGTAAATCTCCTCTGCACCTTTTCAATGAAGAGTTTGTTAAATCTATTGGAAAAAAGCTGCAGAAGGCTGTAAGCTCAGTCAGCTCCTTCATGGACACTAGTCTCCCCAACATCAATGACATATTCAAAAGGCAATGCCCCAAGAAGCCATCATTTAGGACCCTCATCATCAAATATTAGAGACTACAGCTTGAACTTGAAAGTTTATTGAAGACACAAGAGAGACTGCAGGTGCTGTAAATCTGGATTAACCACACTCAAAATGATGGAGGAAATCATCAGGCCTGGCAGCATCAACGGAGGTTAAAAGAACAATCAACATTTCGTTCCGGGACCCCTCGTCAGAACTGGTAAGGAAAGGAATTGAAGCCAAAATAAAAGGAGGAGGAGAAGCACAAGCTGGCAGGTGATGGGTGAATCCTACTGGGAGGGGAAGGCAGGAGGGCGGCAGCTGGAGAGAAATGGAAATAATGTGAGTAGCTGGGAGTTGATAGTTTATAGAAGATACACATTAATACCTGGAGCATAGAACAATATAAGCACATGATATTGTGCTGACCTAATTAAACTACTAATAGAAGTCGACTAAGCTAATCCCTTCCCAATCCCTCCATTTTCTTCATATCTGTGTGTCCATCTAAGAGACTCTTAAATGCCTCTGTCATGTCTGACACAGGCTTTGCATTCCAGTTCCCCAGCTCCCAGTCTAACAAACTGCATTACTCATCTTCTTTGAATTGATGAGGCGATTTCTTTTTAAACACAGGAGTGAGTGTCTGGAACATACTGCCAGGCGAAATGGTGGCAGGAAATACAAAAGCATTAAGGCAGACACATGAACAGGCAAGGAATGGAGGGATATGGACCATGTGCAGGTAGATAGAATTAGTTTAAATGAGCATCATAGAGTATTGCAGCACAGAAACAGACCTTTTCTTCCATCTAGTCTGTGCCAAACTATTCTGCCTAGTCCCATTGACCTGCAATAGAATCATAGAATACTACAGCACAGAAAGAGTTAGTGTCATGGTCACCATGGGTCAAGGGCCTATTCCTTGCTGCACCTTTCTATGTGAAAAAGGAACAAGATTCAGAGACAAAGCAGATTCCCTGTTGGGGTAGGGAAGAGGGGGAACACTCAAAGTCTTGAGGGAATCTCAACTATTCCACCACCATTTGTCATTCAACAAATCCAGCGAATGTGAACTCATCGGAACAGGCCACGCACACTGAGGCGAGTGCAGAAGTCAATGAGAATTCAGATCATCCTAGTTTTCACTGCTGTTGCCAGGGTGCTCAGCCATAGGTACGAGTGAACAGTTTTCATAAATCAATGTATTGGTTGACACAGGTGTACCTGTCAACATGATAAGTGATGAACTTTTAATCGTCTTCATTCACTGAGGATATCTCCTCACAACAGTTTGATGCTTCTGACGATTCTGGAAACATTTTCATTGCAAATAACTTTCAAATCCAAGGGTGCCAATGTGCCACACAAGGTAATCTCAAGCAACTTTGATTCTTTTCTTAGTTTTGACATGGTGTCATGATGATCATGTTATAGAATTCTCGTGCTCTGTGATTAAAACTGGTCCGGCTAGTCACAAAGGAAGAGTCCCAAGACACAGAAGGTCACCGAGAGTTATACCAGTGTGAGCGTGCCAGCAAAAATGACGACAAATAACAAACTTTACAAAGTACCAAGACAAGACGTTTTCTTATTTTCCCAGTTCTGATGAAGGATCATTAACTCTTTTTTTTCTCTCTCTCTGCAGATGCTGCAAAACCTGTTGAGTGTCTCTGGCATTTTTGATGTCAAATCTCCAGCATCTGCAGTCTTTTGATTTCCAAAATGTTTTGTCTCTGTGTCTAACGGAAAATCAATCACAAAATTGATCAGTGGTCACGGAGGATGCATCTTCTACTGGTGTCCCACACATACTCTGCAAGATTTGAACAAACTCAAGATCATAGAGTGAAGCCAGGCCTCTTAGCCCAACTGGTCCATGCTGATCATGGTTCCAAGCTAAGTTAATGCCATTTGCTAATGTTTGGCCCAGATCTCCCTTAAACATTCCACAGATCTCCTTATTCAAACCACATTTAGAGTATCGTGAGTAATTTGCTACCCATACATAACAAAGGATGTGCTGGCTTTGGAGACAGCCCAGAGGAGGTTCACGAGAATAGTGGCAAGAATAAAAGTGTTAACAAACAATGTTAACCCTTGCTTTGAACTTGATGGCTCTGGGCCTGTACTCACTGGTATTTAGAAGAACGAGGGGAGTTATCATTGAAACCTAATGAATATTGATAGCAGCAGATAGAGTGGATGTTGAGAGGATCTTTCTAACAGTGGGTGAGTCTAGGACCAGAAGGTAGGACCCTGAAATACAAGGACACCCCCTTACAATAGGGGCAAGAAAGAATTTCTTTAACCACAGTGTGGTAAAATCTGTGGAATTGACTGCCACAAATGGGTGTGGAGCCCAAGTCTTTGGGTATATTTCAACCAGAGGCTGATAGGACCTTGATTAGTAAGGTCATCAAAAGTTAAATGAAAAAGGCAGGAGAATGGGGTTGAAAGGAAAAATAAATCAGCCGTGATAAAATGCAGAGCAGTCACGATGGGCCAAATGGCCAAATTCTCCTCCTATTTCTTACGGTTACATGCTGTATTTGTAATGGCTAATGGAGTTCATGGCAAGCAGTCCTCATCACAGCTACCAAGGAATTATGAAAAACAAACAATATTTAAGGCAGAAAGCACAGCTTCCAGGAATAGAGCAAACACAAAAATCACACAGCGATGGTGTCAAATTCACAAGCGTTGATGTAAAGTAAATAACAGAACTTCCAAAGGGTCATGATATGGTCAAACAGCAAGGAAAAGGCTCTTTTGTCTACAGGGTCTGCAGCAACCTAATTATACTAATCCTAATCTAAATCTACTTTATTCTGCCCATATCCCTTCAATCCTCTCCCAGCCCCACCTCCCCGTCCCTGATTGTACCCTTCACCACATTCAGGGCAATTTCCAGTGGCCAGAGAACTTCTGAAACAGAAGAGGCACATGCAGTCAAGGTGACAACATGCAAACTCCACACGGACAGCAAACCTGGGCCGGTGCATCTGTAAGGCAGCAGTACTACCTGCCGCATCACCGCGCCTCCCACGGATTTTATGGAAACACACCACGCAACCTTTGGAAGTGCGGAAGTCGAAATCCGATGGTCAAACCCTGGAGACCGGAGGCTGAAGGCCTGTCCCAGGGTTGGAGGACTGTCCGTGTGTGTCGGTGACCAGGAGGGAGGTGAGGGGCTTTTGGTACTTATTGTGTTCTGCACTGTGGGTACACCATGTTGGCAGCAGAATGTGAGGTGATGCTTGCAGGCTGCCCCCAGCACATCGCTACTCATGTTGTGGTTGACGCAAATGACGCACTTCACTGTATGTTGCAATAGATAAATCTGAATCTGAAAGGAATGAAGTGGATTAGGAAGGCAGTTTGCGACCACCTTCTCAAGGGCAACTGTCTGTGAAGCCCATTTCCATACAATAAATACACTCAGTGGTAGTACACCTGCTCATTAACACAAACTATCCCCAGCTGATCACACCCCAGTGTGTAGATTATGATTGCATTTGTGAACAGTCAGAGGCTGGATTCAAGTCATTGCAATCTCATGCACTGAATCAGAGAATCAGGCCTCCCACTCAATGTCTATAAGGCCATAAGGCTCAGACCATTCAGCCCATCAAGTCTTCTCCATCATTCTCCTTCCTTCTCAATCCCATTCTCTTGCCTTCTCTCTATAATCTTTGATACCCTCACTAATCAAGAACCTGTCATCCTCCACTTAAATATACTCAATGATTTTGCCTCCACAGCCGTCCACAGATTCACCACCTTCTGTCTAAAGAAATTCCTCCTCATCTCTGTTCTAAAGGGCATCCTTATATTCAGAGGCTCTGCCCTCTGGTCCTGGACTCTCCCATTATCGGAAATATCCTCTTCACATCCACTCCATCCAGGTTTCAATGGGATCCCCAAACTTCCAAACTTCAGCGAGTGCAGGACCAGAGCCATCCTCATGCATTAACCCTTCCACTCCTGGGATCCTTTTCATGAATTTCCTCTGGCCCCTCTCCAATGCCAGCATTGATAAGGACCCAAAGAAGGGTCTTAGATAAGGTCCCAAAACTGCTCACAACACACACACACAAATAGAAACACTCCCTGGTGGAGGAAGAGACACAAGCACGCACGCTCCCTGGTGGTCTGAGTCTCTGGAGGAATGGCTTTGATTGCATCTTTCTGCCAGATCTGTGTAGGTTCCTCAGCCAGAGGTGTCATGCGTCACAGGCACGGGTTCAGTCCTTGTTGTCGAACAGCCAACCTTTGACACAGTGGAAAGGTAGAGAGAGCAAAGAGACCGCACAAGATGAACGCACCAGGGCAATTGCTCTGAGGTCCGTGCTCAATGTGCTGTATTTCATCCCACACTCTTCATCAATCGGATTTTGTGCTGAGCCTCCAATTGTGACACAGAATGTAACACCTTGACCCTGAGGGCAGACTGAGATCTTAGAAAAGCCACGAAGCCTGCACTCTTTCCACATAGCCTTCAGAAAGGATATGAGGTTGCTTTCTTTGGCAGCACATGCATTCTTAACTCACTCCCTATGTGCACACACAACTGACTAATGGTGCTAATATCAGCTTCAGCAGCCAAGACGGAAACATTCAAAGCCACAGGCAAGGCAGTGTGTGCCCTAGAGTGGTGCTGAAGCAAGGGAGTGAGCATCGCCAGCTTCCCTGTGATTGTAGAAGCACTCTGTCAGCTTGCCTTCTTCTGCCAGTCTGTCACGATCTCCCTGCCCTTACCCAAACATCGTCCACCTCCCAGCCACAGGGTGTCCCAGCGTCGCAGACACTGTGTGCCATTGTAATTTTCCCTGAAAACGCTGGGCAAAGGTCCACCAGTAATGCTTCGGAAAGTTTCGCTTCAGCCAAAACCAGCAGAAGTAGCACGCAGTCCAATCAGTGACTTATCCAAGGAGCCCTTCCTGCTCGTCCACTGGTGTTGAAGTAGGTTGGTAGGTCTCCTGAGTCTGGGGAGCATCCTTTGCCAGGTGACTGGAGGTGACCTGAAAATGTGTTGTTTTGTACCAGCAGTAAGTGCAAGACATACAAAGTACCCCCGAGTTACAATTAGAAATAAGATAAATAAACAGCGAGGTGGTGTCCATGGTCCTTTCAGAAATCTGATGGCAGAGGGGAAGAAGCTGTTCCAAAACTGTCCAGTGTGTGTCTTTGTGTTCCTGCACCATCTCTGATAGTAGTAATAAGAAAAGGGGGCATGTCCCAGATGCTATGAGTCCTACTCTGACACTTCACTTCCTCTCACCTGCCTATTTCTTTCCCTTGGGTCCCCTCTTCCTTGCCTTTCTCCTACTATCCACTCTCCTCTCCTATCAGACTCTTTCTTACACTATAAGACCATAAGCCACAGGAGCAGAATTAGGCCATCTGGCCCATCGAGTCTGCTCCGCATTCAATCATGGCTGATCCTTATTATTCCTCCTCTTCAACCCCAGTTCCCAGCCTTCTCCCCGTAACATTTGATGCCACGTCCAGTCAAGAACTTATTAATTTTTGCCTTAAGTACACCCAATGACCTGGACTCCACTGCTGCATGTGGTAACAAATTCCACAAATTCAACACCTTCTGGCTGAAGAAATTTCTCCTCAACTATGCTTTGAATGGGTGCCCCTCTATCCTGAGGCTGTGCCCTGTTGTCCTAGACTCTCCCACCATGGGTAACAACCTTTCCACATCTACTCTGTCTAGGCCTTTCAACATTCAAAAGGTTTCAATGAGTTCCCCCCCCCCCCCACATTCTTCTAAATTCCAGCGAGTACAGACCCAGAGCCATCAAACATTCCTCATATGATAACCTTTTCATTCCTGGAATCATCCTTGTGAACCTCCTCTGGACCCTCTCCAATGCCAGTACATCTTTTCTAAGATGAGGAGCCTAAAACTGTTCACAGTAGTCAAGGTGAGGCCTCGCTAGTACCTTACAAAGCCTCAGCATCACATCCTTCCTCTTGTATTCCAGACCTCTTGAAATGAATGCTAACATGGCATTTGCCTTCCTTACCAGTGACTCAACCTGCCAGTTAAACTTCAGGGTGTTCTGCACAAGGACTTCCAAGTCCCTCTGCATCTCTGATTCCTGGATTTTCTCCCCGTTTAGAAAATAGTCCACACATTTATTTCTACTACCAAAGTGCATGATCATGCATCTTCCAACATTGTATTTCATTTGCCACTTTCTTGCCCATTTTCCTTATCTGTCCAAATCTTTCTGCATCCTACCTGTTTCCTCAACACTACTTGCCCCTCCACCAATCTTCATATCATCTTCAAACTTGGCCACAAAGCCATCTATTCCATCATCTAAGTCAATTATTTACAGCATAAAATGAAGTGGTCCCAACACCGAGCCCTGTAGAACACCACCAACCAACCAGAAAAGCATCCTTTTATTCCCACTCGCTGCCTCCTACTTGTAACCTCCTCAGAGAATTCCAACAGGTTCATCAGGCAGGATTTTCCCTGAAAGAAACTATGCTGACTTTAGCATCTTGTCTGTGTCACCATGTACTCCATCACCTCATCCTTAACAATTGACTCTAACATCTTCCCAACCACCGAGGTCAAGCTAACTGGTCTAAAATTTCCTTTCTGCTGTCTTCCTCCTTTCTTAAAGAGTGGAGTGACATTTGCAATTTTCCAGTCCTCTGACACCACGTCAGAGTCCAATGATTTTTGAAAGATCATTTCTAATGCCACCACAGTCTCTAATGCTACCTCTTTCAGAACCCTAGGGTGCAGTTCCTCTGGTCCAGGTGAACCTTTAGGTCCTTCAGCTTTTTGAGCACCTTCTCCCTTGTAACAGTAACTGCACCCACTTCTCTTACTTCACACACTACAACATCCTGAAAGATAAACAAATGGCATACTGCTAGTGTCTTCCACACTGAAGATGGATGCAAAATATTAATTTAGTTCATTAGCCATCTCCTAGTCCCCCATTATTAATTCTCCTGCCTCATTTTCTAGCGGTTCTATATCCACTCTCATTTCTCTTTTATTTTTATCCATACTTGGAAAAACTTTCACTTTCCACTCTGACGTTCTTCTCTTGCCCTTGGCCTTTCCCACCCACCTGGCTTCACCTATCACCTTCCACCCAGGCTTTTGCCCCTCCTCCCCCACCTTTTTATTCTGGCATATCCCCCTTCCTTTCCAGTCCTGATGAAGGGTCTCGGTTTACTCTTTAACTTTGACGCTGCCTGGCCTGTTGGGTTCCTCCTCCAGGTAGGTAGGTGTGTGTGTGTGTGTCCTTAGTGATGGATGGTGAGCAGTGCTTTGAGTAGTAGTGGGGTCAGTACAGTTGAAGGTGGAGACACCCAAACCCTCAGGTAAGTATATCACTTCTCTGCTCCTGCCAATATCCAGCCGGTGCTGACCTTCTTTAGCAAGACACAGAACTCAGCAGAGGCAAAATCTGCTGTGAAAGAAGAGCAAGTCCCAGATCTAAATGCAAAAATAAATATAATAAAAATGAATAATGGGCCCAGGCACAGTTTGGATGCTTGATCCAAAATGATGTCACAGAATGGACAGGTGGGCAGGCTCCAATTGCTGGAGTCCTAACTCATCTTGGATCAAAGTAAAAAGGTGGCAGAAATGCACACATCCTGAAAGATAAACAAATAGTATGTGATACTGCAATTTGCTGTTGGAAACAACATGCTTAGAAATGGATATTCTGAAATGATTGTAAAGCAGCGAATCATTATTCCACTGACTGAAGAGTCAGTTGCCATCGAAAATTGCACACTTCTGTAGTACAACCCGGTCCTCTACCTCAGATGGTGGGCCTGAAATTAGAACATGAGGAGAGAGCTTGGCTCAGTGACTTCTCTCACTGGCTATTTATTCTGTGTTAAACAGATTTCCAGGTATAGAACAAGAGAAAAGGAATCATTATTTGAACACATGTCCGAGCAGCAATCTTTATGTGGAGTGCTGAGATCTTAGAGCATTGAGCGCAACATTAAAGATGGGGTTGGAGGTGATTGTGGGCAGGCTTGATATGAGGGAGACGGTGAGCAGCACCTTGAGTAGCTGTGGGGTCAGAGGTGGAGGGACTCAAACATTCAGATGTGTATTACACTGCTCTATTCCTGCCATTATCCAGCCCCATGAAATTAAGACCATCCATCCGTTATTAAGGACCCAGGACATGCCCTCTTCTCGTTGCTACCATCAAGGAGGAGGTACAGGAGCCTGAAGACACACACTCAATGATTCAGGTACATCTTGTGATCCTCTTCCCCTCTGCCATCAGATTTCTAATCAGTCCATAACCCCATGAACACTACCTCGTTACTCCTCTTTTGCATTATTTTATTTCTTATTCTAACTTACAGTCCATTTTTTAAAATGTCTTGCACTGTACTGCTGTCACAAAACAACAAATTTCACGACAATTGTCGGCAACAATAAACCTGATTTAGGTTCTGACTGTATGGTTCATGTTTGCTGTTGTGTGCTGGGACAGCAGGCTGAGGGTAGCAGACATCAACAGAATCAATAAACTCATTTGTAAGGCCAGTGATGTTGCAGGGGTGGAACTGGACTCTCTGACAGTGGTGTCTGAAAAGAGGATGCTGTCCAAATTGGACAATGACTCCCATCCACTCCATAATGTACTGGTTAGGCACAGGAGTACATTCAGCCAGAGACTCATTCCATCGAGATGCAACACTGAGCGTCATAGGAAGTCATTCCTGCCTGTGGCCATCAAACTTTACAACTCTTCCCTTGCAGTGTCAGACACCCTGAGCCAATAGGCTGGTCCTAGACTTTATTTCCACTTGGCATGATTAACTTATTATTATTTAATTATTTATGGTTTTATATTTCTATATTTCTTCACTATTCTTGGTTGGTGTGGCTGTAACGAAACCCAATTTCCCTCGGGATCAATAAAGTCTGTCTGTCTGTCTGTCTGTAAGACCATGGAAGTCGGGTTGGGATGCAAAGCTGACACAAAACAGGAGGTGGCTGTTGAATTTCATGGTAGCTATATTTCAATTGGAAGGGGTTGCTAAAGCAATTTATACCCGGTTAAACAGGTCTTTGGGTATACAACAGAGAAAATAAAATCACATTTATTTGATCAAATTTCCAACTGGCAGTTTGTCAAACAGAGCAGCTCTGCTAAAAGTTTCAGAAAGATGTGAACAAGCAGAGAGGTGGCACATGCTGCTCATTATGGTCAACTGTGAATGAATGGTTAACCAAGGACAGGGGTCCACAGAAAAAGCCCAAAGTTCCTGCTCGGACACTGCGAAAGAGTCGACTGTCAGATGACCGCTAGAAAACCAGAATCGTTAACACTTCAAACAAAAAAGAAAGAAAGATTAGCTTTATTTGTCACACGTACATCGAAACATGCAGCAAAATATGTCGTTTTGCGTCAACTACCAACACTGTCCGAGGACTGTACTGGGGGCAGCCGCCAGGCTCACCACACTCTGACGACAACGCTTCATGCTCAACCTTAAACATATGTCTTTGAAGTGTGGGAAGAAACCAGAGCACCCACAGGAAACCCATGTGGTCATGGGGAGAACGGACAAACTCTTTACGGTCAGTGGTAGGAAACAAACTGCAATCGGTGATCACTAGCTCTGTAAAAAAATGGCTGTGCTAACCACTATACTACTAGAGTAATCCCACAATATCATTCCAGAGACATTATCCCTGCTATCTAGACTAATATTTATTCTTCAAAGAATAACATTAACTGATGATTATTGAATTGCTGATTGACTACACACAAATCTAGTTTCCACACTACTCACACTGCAACAGTAACTAAATTTCAAGTTCATTTCCGTTCAACCATACATCTACACAGCTAAACAAAACTTCGTTCCTCCTGGACCAAAGAACAAAACATAGTATATATAGTCACACAGGGCACATATAGTTCCAATCCAGCACATACAGTCACAAAATAATATTAGCACAAGTCCCTGAGTGCCATGCTGAAGCTTAGCAGATTAACAGAATGTTACAGACATTATTACAATAAAACAAACAGTCCTATAATTATGGGAAACAACAGCAATAAAAGATGAAATGCGACCAGTGCAGGGTGAGAGTGTGTTTGTAGAGTTGGAGAGTGGGGGGCATTCAACTCAAGTACTGGATGGCAGCCAAGGTGTTAAGATGTGTAACAGCCTGAGAGACGAAGAGTTCTGGTTCTTATGCTGCAGTACCTTCTGCTCGACAGCAGGAGGTAGTAGCGATTGTGGGACGGATGGGAGGGGTCTTTGACAGTGCTGGAGGCAACCTGACACCTGTCCTGAATGGAGGCAAGAAAGACTATGATGATGAACTTTGTTGTTTGTCAGTAAGGCCAAATTGCTTTAGGGAATTTTGAGCTTTTAAAAATGCTATCTAGGTTATTTTCATTCCCTTTTAACCTCACTTTCTTTATTTATTTACCCCCCATACAAATACCTTGGAGGTAAACAAAAAGGCAAAAAAACCAAGTTAAATGAATAGCTCTGTGAGAGTCCAAGTGCAGGCAAATGAAGTTGTAGCGAGATCCACATCAATTTGGGTTTTAAAAGCATGGGTTTAGAATATAGTCTCACATTAAATAGGTACAAGTTAGACAATGCTATGTAATCTGCAATGCCCCATTAGGGAAAGAATATTAAAATCACTGAAACCGCACAATGAATCTATGGAGTGACATTGCAGCCAAAGGATACTAGAGCAAGTTCAGCTGGAGCAGAAGAAGTTACAATTTTATGGAATGGTTTTGATAGGACGAAGAAGGAAAAATGATTTCATCTATCATTAAGACTGTCATTAGGAGAATGAGCGGTAAGGTTATGAATGATACCTTTATGAGGCAAAGCTGTTACAGCGTGTGATGATTTGCAACAGGGAATTACTGAGGTAGAGACAAGTATATATTTTAAAGGAAGATAAATATTCCAAACATAAATTACTGGGCTATTGTGAGACAGCAAGGCAGTAGGATTATCTTTAACTTGTTCCAACGAGAAAACACAGCATACATATGACCTTCTATGTATTATAATAGAACATAGAAAATTACGGCACAGTACAGGCATTTTGGCCCACGATGTTGTGCCAAATTTTTAACCTACACTAAGATCAATCTAACCCTTCCCTCCGACATAGCCCTCCATTTTACTATCATTCATCTGCCTATCTAAAAGTATTTTTTTAATATCTCTGATGTATCTGCCTCTATCCCCAGCCCTGGCAAGGCATTCCACACACCCACCATTCTCTGCATAAAAAACGTACCTTCTGACATCCCCCCATAATTTCCTCCAATCGCCCCAAAATTATGCCCCCTTGCATTAGCCATCTCCACCCTTGGAAAAAGTCTCTGGCTGTCCACTCAATCTAAGGCTCTTTTTATCTTGTCCACCTCTATCAAGTCACTTCTCATTCTCCTTTGCTTCAAAGACGATAGTCCTAGCCAGTATTACCCGGATCTGATGATAAATCTCACTCTTTTATGAGGTTTTCAGTGATGGGCTCTTATTTACCAGGGGCTTCCAATTGTCAAATTCTGCTTTTTAAAAAAAAATCAGTAAATACTTTCTAGGAATTTGTACAATTCCATGTCTAAGTTTAGTAATATTACACAGTAAAAGCTCTGCATGGCTCATAGCACCGTGAACAAACTGTCACAGTGAAAACTTTCTGAGAGCCGAAGGTGATCTAATTACTGAGAGAAGTGGAGCATCTACCTTCCTTCTGTCACTAATGAGGCTCATGAGTTATGAATAGTAACAATGTGATAGAAGGTAGCAAAATTCTTCAGATTCATTCACCTGGTTTTACTTCCCTCTCCACCCCAAATACCATTCCTTACCAAGGCAGTGTGTGATTAATGAGCCACCAAGTATCGATCAAACACAAACAGCAATGGGACAACCCACCTAAAGAAGATCCTGTGCAAAGCCCGGGCCAGTGCATTTTATCGACGATACTAAATTGTTTAAACCGGGTCAGTGCTTTATTAAAATCATGAGAGACATGGATAAGGTAGATAGTCACAGTCTTTCCCATGATAGAGGAGTCTAAAACTTGAGAGATTACGTGTAAGGTGAATGAGGAATGGCTCACAGGGTTCTGAGGGGCATATGTTTAATATATACAATGAGCTCTCAGAGGAATAGTATACATACAGTTACAACATTTAAGGCAGCTACAAGGATAGGAAAAGGTTCAGAGGGATATGGGTCAAATACAGGCAAATGTGAGATGGGACGAACAGCCTGTTTCTGTGCTGTACATGTTATAAATCTATGAACGTCATTCCAGAGCTGTGTAAGATGAGGTGAACTCACATTCAGATTTCCCTGCCTGACTTGGTAAAGTGATAAAGAGATTTCAGACAGGGATTCTGGACACTGCTGAAATGTAATGTGTTATCATCACCATCCAATCTAATTACGTCAAAGCGCAGCTCATCACTGAAACAATCAACTTTACTACTAAAACACAGTTCTACAGCAACAGTTACAAACTGATCCACTTTGACAGAGAGAGACACGATCAGCATCATATCACATCAAACAGTTGCTCAGATAGAACTTTTCCTCCTTCCTGTATGACATCATTATGAAATTAAAGTTTAGGAACACCTAAAAACAGACTGGGAGATCTACTATCACTTTAAGGGCATTACATAAAGGCAAATCTTAGACACAAGAGGTTCTGCAGATGCTGGGAATCTGGAGCGGTACACACAACAGATACAAGCGATACTCAGCAGGTCAGGCAGCATCTCCCTCCTGCCATCTGGGAAAAGGCACCGAAGCATTCGGGCTCTCATGACCAGACTGTGTAACAGTTTCTTCCCCCAAGCTATCAGACTCCTCAATACTCAGAGCCTGGACTGACACCTTACTGCCCTATTGTCCTGTTTATTATTTATTGTAATGCCTGCACTGTTTTGTGCACTTTATACAGTCCTGGGAGGGTATGTAGTCTAGTGTAGATTTTTTTCTGTGTTGTTTTTTTACGTAGTTCAGTCTAGTTTTTGTACTGTGTCATGTAACACCATGGTCCTGAAAAAAGGTTGTCTCATTTTTACTATATACTGTACCAGCAGTTATGGTCAAAGTGACAATAAAAGTGACTTGACTTGGCTTGATCTATGGATGGGAATAAACAGCTGACATTTCCTGCCGAAACCCTTCATCAGGACTCATCAGATCTTAATGAATGGTCTGGACCCAAAACGTTGACTGCTTATTCCCATCCATAGACACTGTCTGACTTGCTGAGCTCCTCCAGCACATTGTGTGTATTACATATAAACGCAAATTGTTATTGTCATAGTAACACCACTTGTTATTGCCATCCACAGTACAAACCTCCCAGTCAAGTCTCAAGTGCATAAGTCTGCCTGAGGACTGCGGTTGTCTTTGGTCACTGTTCCACTGAAGCACTGAGAGAGCACAGCTCCATCAGAGATGGCAACTTCAGGGTAACCTATTAAACCATGGCTCCCTTTGCCCTTTGCCCCAAAGAATTCTTCAGCTCTACTTCAAAATCTCGAAGTTGAACTTATGGTCATAAACACAAATTTATGTACGCACTGGAACAATGAAGAAGTTATTTGTAGTAGCATCACAGAAACAGTATTATATAAGCAGCATTCACAAGAAAAACATAAATTTACATTCAATTCTTCACAAGAAAACACAATGGGAATAAAAAGTGTCCACTTTAATGCAACGCGGCCAAGAATTCATAGTGTTACTAAACTGCAGCAATGAGGGTTTCACTGGGATGGTTCAAGAACCTATGGGCTGCAGGACGTGGCAAATCTTGAATCTGCTGTTGTGGAACATCAGGCTTCTGTACTTCCTGCCAGTGAAAAGATGGCATGGCCCTGACAGAGTGTGGTGAACTACATATACCTGTCTGGACACGCCCCCTGCTGACTGCACCAGTGGCTCCTCCCACAGACCCCAGTATAAAGGCGATTGAGGCCTGAGCCCGGCCTCTCTGTCTCCAGGATGTAGTATGGTGGTTGCTCACTGCTTGTTCCTTCTTCCAGTCAATAAAAGCCGATATTGCGCCTTCACGTCTCAGAGTGAGTTGTTGATGGTGCATCACAGAGGTAACCTTCCTGAGGCAGCTCCTACTGCAAATACCACCGATGATGGGGAGGGCCGTGCCCATGATATATTGAGCTGAGTCCACTTCGCCTAGCGTACACCTAGTGTACAGCCAATGCGTATTTCTGAATTAACATCTCTAAATAAAAACACTGATGATCTGCTTAGGGAACTTACTAACACGCCATGTATTATACTGTAAGAGCAACTACAGGTCAAAAGTACTTAATCATTTGGAAGATGGCTTGGGACATCCTGAAGTCATGAAAGATGTAGAAATTGTGCTTTTCTCTTTTTGCATACCAATATGAAGTCACAATTCACCACAATGAAAAGCAAAGTCTCAAAAAAGAAACAGAAGTCTTCCCTACCAACCAAGTCCAGTCTCACAGCTGTGCTGACTTGATTGTGGTTGAAGTAAGAGATTAAAGCTGAGCTATGAAGCATATAACAACTAATTAAAGATTCAGCACTTGATTATTCATTAATGAGCCTAATTAGAAAATGCTTGTGTTAGCATTGGGTTAGAAGGAGAAGGCTAAGATGATTATGCTATGGAATGTCCAGACAAGACATAAAAATTTGGTTGCTTTGGGTGAGGTATGAGAGGATATATACTAACAGTAGAATCATACTTCAACTCGGAGTCAACTACCAGAAAAGATGTAGAATAAATTGGTGTAGGAGTGATGGGGTGGTTCTTGTGTTGCAGAAATCTAAAACCTACTGGCTTTGGGAAAATGTCAGAATCAGGTTCAATATCACTGACATATATTGTGAAATTGTTGTCCTCTGGTTGCTGTACAGTGTAAGACATAAAATTACAATGAGAAATATATAATTAAATAAGCGAAACAAAAATAGTGAAGTAGTTTTCATTGCTTGGTTCATTCTCTTTTTGGAAATCTGAAGGCAAAGAGGAGGAAGCTCTTCCTAAAACACTGAGTGTATATCTTTTGGCTCCTTACCCTACTCCCTGATGGTAGCACTGAGAAGAGGGCATGTTCTGGGTTGTGAGGGCCCTTAATGATGGAGGAACAAGCACATTTTTTTTAATGTGCTGTCACCAGGTCTAACTGAAATAGTCGTAAACCAAAAAAGCATTTTGCTTAGCCTAATAATAGATCTTTATTTCAAGAGATTTGTTTTATGAAGCGCAGAAGCAATTGACAATTTCCGCATGGTTAATGAATCTGAGAATGTAAAAGGCTGTTTTCAGAGCTTCTCAATCAGACAGCTTCTCAACCCCACCCTTCTCCACTTGGGGAGAAAGGTCACAAAACGTAGAGTAAATTGTTCACTTCCCCGTACCCCAACAAAGCAGCAACTTTGCCACTGATGTTTGATGGATTAAGTGGGCCGTTACTAGGCCCATGCAGTCACCAGTCATCTCCTTGACAACTCTACATTCAGCTGAATAAATTTGGAGAAGATAAGGCTTGTTTACTGCAGAGTGCTGCTTGCCTTTTGGCTCCAATCTATAAACTGAACAAATATATTCCGCCCAAACTGCTTTTATATTCCGGCGTCTATGGGCTTACTTGTAACTTGCAAATGTCTGTGGAGAAAAACATGGTTGCTCGACTTAAAAACATTTATTTTGAAAAAACATTGCAGCAACTTCTCCTCTGCCACTCCAGCATGTTCTAATTCTATACAATTCAATAAGACCATAAGATATGGAAGCAGAATTAGGCCGTTTGCGTCTGTTCACCATTATCCTGTCTACTTACTAATCAAAAACCTATAAACCTTCATTTTCCAGTGACTTAGCCTCTACAGCTGCCTCTGGCAATGAATCCCATGGATTCAAAGTACATGTACTCTCAAGGTATGTACAGTATACAGAATATAACTCTGAGATTTGTCCTCCTCAGGCAGCTATGAAACAAAGAAACACCATGGAACCCGCTCAAGAAAATATCAAACACCCAAAATGCAAACAACAGAACAAATTGCCGAAATGGCAACAAGCAAGCGCACAACACATAGAATATCAAACGTCAAACCAGGAGTCCAATAGTATTGAGTTCAGTTCAGTTCAGCGCTGTGCCAGTAGCCCACTGCAGGCCACAGGGCCATTCTTTGCTGAAGTGCCCCAGTCCACGTCTATCGCCCCAATCAAACCGCTCAAAGATAGCAAATTGAAAAAAGGAGTAACCAGAATCCAGGAGCATGAGCAAAAAGAACCTCAAAGTCCTCCAGCATGAGTGCACAACCTCGCTGATCAATCCTTGTAATGCGGATCCCAAGACTCCAACACCACCCTCCAGCTATAAACATTCCTCCTCATCTCTGTCCTAAAGGGACGTCCTTGCATTCTGAGGGTGTGCCCCCTGGCAGGTTGCAGCTTCTTTCTGATACCTCGGCTCACTGGCCATGCTTCAGGTCCAAGCCAAATCTAGTGCAAGAGCTGTTAAACCAAGTCCCCACCTGCTCTCCTCAGTTACCACAAAGGACCCATGCAAAGAAGGGTGGAAAAATTTCCCTGGTACTTTGGGAAATGCTGTATGTAGATGTCAATCAGAGAATAAAATGAGTCTTTGGTCATGCCCACTTGAGGGATTTTGCTGCATAGAAAATTGAATACAGTACTACATGCCATACTCTGCGACAGTGACAGCACTTCTGAATCGTCTAACGGTGGGACCCTGAGGATGTCTGGGGGTTATAAATTTCAGGCAAAAATCATGAACATCTTTTTCAGTGCATGTGTGTTGAGGGTGTGTGGGTGTGTCAGTGGGGGATTGTTTGTGAGAGTGTAAGTGTGAGTGTGTGTGTGAGAGAGTGTGTGTGCGCGAGTGTGTGAGAGATGAGTGTGCGTGTGAGAGAGAGTGTGAGGGAGCGTGTGTGTGTGTGAGAGAGTGCATGTGTGTGTGAGAGTGAATGTGTGTGAGAGATGAGTGTGTGTGTGAGAGTGACTGTGTGTGCTTCACAGACATTATTCACGGAGGAGAAGGATGCACACACACAACTTTCCATCTATAACAGCATCCATCTTCTTCCACACCCCCATCCCAAAACAGAGAGGCAAAACTTCCCCCCTCCACCACATCACACTCCAGAACCAAAGCAATTCACCAGCACAGAGGAGGACTGAAACCCTGCGGTTATCGGGACACAAGAGTCTGCAGATGTTGGAATTTGGTGCAAAAAAACAATCTGCTGGAGGAACTTGGGGGGTCGAGCAGCAACTGTGGGGGCAAAGAGATAGTCAACCTTTCGGGGCGAGACTCTGCATCAGGATTGAAGAGTGTAGAGGGGAAATGGCCGGTGTTAAGAGCTGAGAGGGTGGGGTGAGGCACGGCTTGAGCAGGTGATTGGTGAAACCACATGAGGAGGAATCAAACTGGATAACCAGGAATGGTGGTTTGAAAGATAACGGGCTGAGAAGACATGGGAGCATCAGAAGGCGAAAGGAAGGAAGACAGGGGGGCTTGCAGGCTACCTGAAATTGGAAGTTTCTATGTTTGTACGGCTGGAGTATGAGGTGTTGCTTGTCTAGCTTGGGTTTGACTTTGCCTTGGCAGTGGTGAAGCAAAGCAGCCAGTAGAGGGAAGCAAAACTTGGCATCAGGAGGCTGGGTGGTGGCGGTGGGGAGGTAATGCTGGTGGGAGTTTAAAAAAAATCATCTGTCATATAATCCCTCTCTAAACCAGGGGTTCCCAAACTTTTTTAATGCTTTGGACCCCTACCATTAACTGAGGGGTCCGTAGACCCCAGTTTGGGATGCCCCGCTCTAAGCTGTGGTAGTGAATGAGTATCCACCTTCTGTCATGACCTTTACTGAGTCAGTCAGGTCTCTGCCAGCCAAATCTAGTGCAGAATAGCTCTGGGCAAGGCAGTTGCAGAGTCATAAAAAAGGACAGGGCCTTTGTGCTGAGCCATCAAACCACCTATTCCCATTGACCTGTACTGAGATGATAGCCCTCCGTACACCTACCATAGAATGAAGAAGTTTCCTCTCATGTTCCCTTAAATTTTTCACCTTTCAGCCTTAAGTATCTGTGGAGGTAGAGGAGCAGTCAACATTTCAGGTCGAGAGTATAGAGGGGAGATAGCTCGTATCTCCAACCTTTTTCCCCTTTGATTACCTACATCAGAGAAGCTCAGTTATGCATCATTGATGTAAGTAGAGTGGAGGGATATTCCAAATGCTTCCATTCTTGAAACCAGGTCAAACCTGGCAATGCCTTCCCAGGATCTATTACACAAAACCTTGCTCTTATTTCACCGTCCACAATTTCCTGCATCCTGAATACTCCTTTAATCCTCTCAGCCCTGTCACTTCTGCCTCTTAGCTGCCTCAACTCAACAAAGCTGTTTCAACATGCAAGAGAGTTAGAGGCTCAACCTTCTGGAATGTGTTAGAGATCCCAAACAACATGATATCCCATGGCTTGCTGCCAGTCAGCAGTGCCTTCTCCCCCTGCAGTTAACATTTCAGCTTTCAGCCAGTCTTGATGGAATTCCTCAACACTTTGAATCACTTCACTTACTGAAACCAGATGAATACATACATCCTACTGAATTTTCCTGTAGGAGTATTCCAAAGGTTTCAACATTAACAATGAATTTCATCCTCATGACGGAAGTTTTGCAATTATACTTCCTGAACAGGTTTCCTCTCCCTTTCACTGAGTGTCATTTGGTGATTTAACCCCCTTGAAGGTCACAGGTCTATTTTGCTCTGTGCTTAGTTAATTAACCTCTCTATACCAATCAGGGTGGTAAGGTTGGATATCCCCTTTTTTAGGAAATAGCGGCCATGCTTTCCACATCCGTTTACTATCCAATGTGTCTGCTGCAGGCAGTGGACGTTAGACTTAGTGTTGGACATCCCTTTCTCCCTATAACCACCCTTTTTGACACCCACCCATGCAGCACAGATGTCACTAAGCTGGGGGGGGGGGAGGCTTTGGGGTTCTAACATTTAACTGTCATTCATTCTTTGGGGCACTCCTCTGTTTTCGAAGATGGTTGGCAAAGAAAAAGAATTTCAGGATGTATATTGTATACATTTCTCTGACATTAAATGTACCTATTGAAACCTTTGAATAATAGATACTGGAAAATAGTCTGAACCTGCCGAAGCAATGCTCAGGAGAAGAAGTACTTCCTTGAGTGGAGAGAATGGAGGAAGGTGAAACAAAGAGGAATGGCCCTAATGTAAGCAAATGGAGGGTAGTTGGGCACAAAGGTCAGCATGTTGATGATGGGCCAAAGGGCCCATCTCTAAGCTGTACAACTCTGTGACTCTAAAACTCCTCCATGGTAATAATATGTGGTGATTCTTGGCTGCTTACTGAATAGCTAGGGAAGTCTCCCAGTGTGCCCTTAGCTGCTAGGTGATGCCCACCACCAGCTCCAGTGTAACTGAGGGTGCCTGATAAATGCAAATGTTAATTGAAGTCTCTGCATCCTGAGATTGAATTAAAAATGCAAGAGTTACTCAGTCTTGGCGTGATATCATTTAATCACTCTGGTCCTCAGAGATTTTGCTGTTAAGTGGGAATGTCAAGGGCAAAAGTAAAGTGAAAGTCTTTCACAAGATGCCAAAAGGACGCTACAGCATAAGAACAGCTGTCTGTCAGTGAGTGCTTTCTCAAAGGTATAAAGACCAGATGGAGTTTTTTCCAATGAAGCACAATGTAAAAATTACAATAGATGTGATTCACAGACCTCAATATAAACATACAAAACATTCTGGAAAGTCCGCATTTCCCATTGTTTTCATTTGCTGTATACCAGTCCATAATGAAAACACAAAATGCTGGCAGAACTCAGCAGGCCTGACAGCATCTATGGGAAGAGGTAGTGACGATGTTTCGGGCCGGAACCCTTCGTCAGGAGTGTTCATCAGTCCGTAATGCTTCAATGAGGAGGGAGGATTGTTCAGCTCAACTCTGCTTTTCTCTTGTGTGTTTGTCAAAGAAATGCCCAATGTTATTTTATTCAGCCTATTTAACAGTTGCTACACTACTTTCCACATCTGATGGATAAAAGGAGAAGTTTTTAATTTCAGTAGCAAGACTATTTTTACTCTCAGTCACCCACATAATTTTGATTCACTTCTTATAATTGGATATTCTTGGGCTGATTGTCTTCACTGTGAGTGCAGATGTCTTAATTGCAGCCAGTATCCACCTCACAATTCAAACGAGGGCTGAGGTGTAGTACAGTAGCGGATAGCTGATAGCGCCAGCGACCCCAGTTCATTTCCCTCCTCTGTTGTAAGGAGTTAGTATGCTCTGGTTTCCTCCCAGTTTCCAAAGATGTATAGGTTAGTAAGTTAATTGTTCACATGGGTACAATTAGGCAGCAGGGGCTCTTTGTGGGCCAGAGTAGCCTATTATGGTGCTATATCTCGAAATAGACATGTAAATAAAATAAAATCTGCCCCACCCCACGTACAAAACCTCCTTCTGCTTCTGTAACTGCACATGTCTCTTCTGATCCGTAAGGTCACAGAAACATCTCACTAATCTACAGGCCAAAATACGCTACATTACATGAATGATAACAACTCAATTTGTTTTCAAATTTTGCTCTATCCCTAGAAAAGTATCAGGGCTCTCTGTAGTCATAAAGTTTCCCCTTCCACAGAACACCTCGACAGGTCCCAACATGTTTCTTCACCCCAGCTCAATCGACCTTCCACAAAATCCTCCCTCACTCTCTTAACAACGATCTGATGTTATCCGCATCAGGATTCCCTTTGAGAATGACTCCCAATCAGGTGAAAAACCAAGGGATCTCTAGCACAGGCATGGAAACCAGTAAAAGTAGTGACACAGGTTAATAAGGCCATTAGAATGCAAACAACGTACAATGGTTCAGGTCTAGAGGGATAGAGCTGAAAAGTGTAAAATTATATCAAATTTAGATAGAGTATTTGTTCGGGGACTCTTTGGAGACAGCAGAGCACTGGTCTTCATGATATGATACTTGGAAAAGGATTTAGAAGAATGATAATAAAACTGCAAAGTTATACTTCTGTCTGTACAAAAAAGATGAAATAGGATGGAGTTCTTCACTTGAGAAAACAGAAAATTAAAAGATAACTCAACAAAGAAAGCATTTGATGGAGTAGAAAATATCCCTCCAGAATTGGAAGTCAGAATTAAAGACAGTCACTAATAAATTCAATTGCAAATAAAATACTATAGTTTATAGAGGGGTCAGAATGCGGAACTTCCTACTACAAGTCTCAGTTGTCTTACCTATCCCAATCAGATTAGATAAGGAGTTCCCTACCCTGGGGTCCACAGACCCCTCAGTTAATAGGAAGGGTCCATGTTGTAACAAAGTTTGGGAACTCCTGGATTAGATGAAGAAAATGGGAAAAAAATCAGCTGGAGCCTGAACATCAACACAGACAACTTTGTAAGGCTATCAGGGGAGATTGGTAGGGAGTCTAGAAGAACACTGGAGAAACAAACCAAGGGAAAATAAAACAATCCTTAAAATAATGGAATTAGTCATCAAGAATTTGGTGGAGCAACTTGCAGAATTGAGAGTTTAGTTGAGGAAAGACGCCCAGGTTGAAAATTTAAATTACAAATTCTTTGACTTGCAAAGGACATCTAATAAAATCTCACACAAAAGAGTAATTTTAGCGCAAAACTGGATATGGATAAGAAAATGATGAAAGGGTAAAAACCAAAAGAATTAGGTTAGATAGAGAGATATTTAGTTAGTTGGGCCAAGGCTGACCATTGGAACCACTAATGTTTCTAATTCACAATAATTATTTCAATTCCAAAGCATAAGAAATATTAGTGAATTGTACCTATGATGCCAAACTAGGGAGGATAGCAAAACAGAAGCAAGAAGTCCAGAAAACACAGAACGAGTTAAGCAAAATATGCAAGTGGACCAAGCTGTTTATATTATTCACTAAACTGTACTGTATTTTCCAGCGTGAAAAGCAATGAAGACCATTTCCAAGTCATTTCATGCCATTCTGGAAAATTTTAGCCAGCACACCCAGGCAAAAGTTACCTTTGCTTTTTTACATATTTTGATTGCTAAAATATTTAATTGCTGTTTGCTGTAGGGCTCCAGTAGCAGTCTAGCACAAATTCTTGGATACACGATAATCTCTGGGACAATAGGCTCCCATTGCTTGAAGCAAAATCACCGGCTCTCCTCGTTGCAATGAAAATATTTGACAGTGCAATAAATACTTTTCAAATGCTGACCCTGCTAGATGACTGAGGTTGTTTCAAAGCTAGATAAACTCAATTGACTAAACAGTTTCACAACCATCATTCCTCTCTCTGGGTAGCAAACAACCACTTCAAAACACTTCCATGATCAGTCTAATTTTACATCTTCTGGTTAATATGAAGACAGTCCACTGAACTGAAAGAATTAAAAAAAAATCCAGTTAAAAATGTCAGTTCAAACAATATAGCTAATGTCCAAAAACAACGTTTGCTATCCACATTATTCAAAATATTTTGTTTTAAGCTATGTTCTGCTGAGGAATCATAAAACTGGCGGTTGTATAATATATTTTCAACCCTAGCATCGAGGTTCAAAGTAAGCCTCAGCTAACTTCAAATAATATGGCCAGGATGATGGTTGATGTTGGAAAGGGAATGGTTTAGACTGATCCAGTCTAATAGAGTGGAAGCAAAGAAATATTTTTCTTTATGTAACATATTGGTTGGTGGAAAAAGATATTTCTAAATCATTCACTTTTTTCAAAACAGGAGCTGCAGAGATTTGGTGGAAATAAGTGATCATATAAACTACGATGTGACTTTTTGTCATCAGATGGCTTCTAGTCAGATTTATCTACCGGACTGATATCACAGTGGTCCTGATGAAGGGTTTTAGCCCAAAATGTCAACTGCTTACTCTTTTCCGTAGGTGCTGCCTGGCCTGCAGAGTTCCTCCAGCATCTTATGTGCGTGTTGCATAAGATTGAAATCTTGTTTATTATCTTACATAGAAAAAATTACAGGATCAAATGGTGACATTATAGGCAAGGAGAACTTTTAAAATAAAGGCTAAGATTGGCCATCTGGAAAGTTCAAAATTCAAAGAAAATTTATTATCAAAGTATGTACTGTATATGTTACAACACACTACCTTGAGATTCACTTTCTCTCAAGCATTTACAGAAAAATAAAAAATACAACAGAATTTTCAAAAGCCTATACCTAAGCAGACAAAGCCTGACAAATAACCAACATGCAAAAGACAACAGACTCTACAAATAAAAGATAATACTGAGAACACAAGTTGTGAAGAACCATTGAAAGTGAGTCTGCAGCTCATGGAATCAGTTTAGAGTTAAGGTGAGTGAAGTTATCCATGCTCATTCAGGAGCCTGAAGTTTGTCAGGGTAATAACTGTTTCTGAACCAGGTGATGTGGGACCCAAGGCCCACTGAAGAGGTGAGGGGGTCTTTGATATGTCAGGTTGAATGCATTTGACCTCAGCATATGTTATTCACTTGTTTTTTGCTGTTTGTGTCATTTGTTCACTCTTTTTGCAGATTGGGTGTTTGATGTTTCCCTTGAATGGGTTCCACTGTATTTCTTTGTTTTGTGGGCTGCCTGTGGGAGGACAGATCTCAGGGTTTAATACGGCATGCATACTTTGATAAAAATGTACTTTGATCTTTGAATCTTTGATAGGTTAAGGAATTGTGCATAATACACCTGTGGTTCCCCTCTCTGTAACGACATGGCATCTTTCCTTGTAGAAGTGATCAGTACAGGGTAGAACATTGTCTCAATTTCACTGAAGTAAGGAAATAATTCCCATAAACTGGAGCCTGCTCTGCACTGTAGGTACAAACCTAACAAAATATTGGCAACTTTGTAATTTTCCCTATGGAAGAGGAGAAACTTGCATTAAGAAATGTGTTACCCTGCAGCACAAGTCAATTAACCCAAGGGTGGCCATTGTTTAATTTATTTTACTTTATTGTCACCAAACAATTGATACTAGAGCGTACAATCATCACAGGAATATTTGATTCTGCGCTTTGCGCTCCCTGGAGTACAAATCAAAGTAAATATAATAAAAATTTAAATTATAAATCATAATTAGAAAATAGAAAAGGGAAAGTAAGGTAGTGCAAGTCAGGTCTGGATATTTGGAAGGTACGGCCCAGATCCAGGTTAGGATCCGTTCAGCAGTCTTATCACAGCTGGAAAGAAGCTATTCCCAAATCTGGCCATACGAATCTTCAAGCTCCTGAACCTTCTCCCGGAGGGAAGAGGGACCAAAAGTGTGTTGGCTGAGTGCGCCGTGTCCTTGATTATCCTGGCAACACTGCTCCAACAGCGTGTGGTGTAAAGTGAGTCCAAGGATGGAAGATTGGTTTGTGTGAAGTGCTGGGCTATGTTCACGATCTTCTGCAGCTTCTTCCAGTCTTGGACAGGACAACTTCCATACCAGGTTGTGATGCACCCTAGAAGAATGTGTTCTATGGTGCATCTACAAAAATTAGTGAGGGTTTTAGGGGACAGGCCAAATTTGCATGGTCATCTCTCATCTGGTCGATGAACCTAATCTTTTGTACTCAAGTTTCTGAAATAGGACATGAACTCAAAAGTGACAGACACAGAGGTGAATCAATCACAAGGAAGTAAATCAATTATCCAATCTCTCAGGGAAACATTTCTCCAACTGCAAATTTTAATGACATATTGGAGTGATAGATAAACAGAAATCCACTTGACATTTTAACATGCAACATAGGGCATCGAACAGTACAGCACAGGAACAGGCGATTCAGCCCACAATATTGTGCCAAACCAATTAAATTAGTAATCAAATGGCTAACTAAATTCATCCATTTTGCCTGCACAATGTCTATATGTATCCACTTTCCTCACATTCATGTACTGATCTAAATATCTCTTTAAAAGATCCCCAGTCTATCTGCCTCTGACTACCACTGCCCTGGGCAGTGCATTTCAGTGCACCCACCACTCTGTGTAAAGAAACTCACCCCTCACACCTCTTTTGAACTTACCCCTCTCACCTTAAATGCACGTCGTCTGGTATCAGACATTTCAAACCTGGGAAAAAGATATTGTCTGTCAAACCTGGGAAAAAGACACAGTCGGCCCTCCTTATCTGCGGGGGATTGGTTCTGGGACCCCCCCGCAGATACCAAAAAACACAGATGTTCAAGTCCCTTATTTAACCTGTCTCAGTGCGGTGGTCTTTAGGACCCAGCGGAACCCTGGATTTTATTTAACATCCACAGTGCGGTGGACATTAGGACCCAGCGGCGCAGCTCTGAATCTGCAGTGTTTCTGTTCACGAAAATAATCACAATCACAATTGAAAATAAGGTGAAAGTAATAAAGCGACCGGACAGAGATGAAACACCATCAGTCATTGGAAAAGTGTTAGGCTACAGTCGGTCAACGATCGGAACAATTTTAATGGAGTATGTGAAAGGCCCTGCCCCGATGAAAGCTACGATTATTACTAAGCAATGCAGTGGTTTAATTATTGAAATACGTCTGTTTCTTGAGTGTTTTATATGCATAGAAAGGTAAAATATGTACTATATACTAAGAAAAACATTCGACTGACACTAAATAATACCGGATGGACCTGTTCCAACTTCAAATCTGACTTAAAGAGGGACTCAGGAATGGAACTCGTTCATAACCCGGGGACTGCCTGTACTTTTAAGTCATCTCTAGATTACTTATAATACCTAATACAATGTAAATGCTATGTAAATAGCTGTTATACTGTATTGTTTAGGGAATAATGATAGGATAATGATAATGTTTAGGAAAAAAAATAGTCTGTACATGCTCAAACAATGAGTGCTGGATAGAGAACTTACAGGTTTTCCCGGTCTGCAGTGGGTTGAATCCGTGGATAAGGAGGGCCGACTATATTGTCTACCTATGCCTCTCATAATCTGACAAACCTCTATCGGATCTCCCCTCAGCCACTGCTGCTCCACAGAAACGACCAAAATTTGTCCAGCCTCGTTATAGCACATCTGAGGCAGCATTCTGGTAAACCATTTCTGAACTCTCTGCAAAGCTTCAACACCTTTCCTGTAATGGGCCAGTCAGAACTGTATGCAATATTCCAGATGTGGCCTCAGCAGAGTTTTATAAAGCTGCAACATAACTTCCTGACTTTTGAACTTAATGCCTCGACTAATAAAGGCAAGCATGCCATATGCATTCTTAACCATCCTATCAATCTTTGTAGCTGCTTACAGGGAACTATGAATTTGAACCCCAAGATCCACCTGCTCATCAACACTGAGGGTCTTTACATTTGACGTACCTAGCTGCAACACTTCATACTTGGCCAGGTTGATCTCCTTCTCCCATTTCTCCACCCATATCTGCAACGGGTCTATATCCTGCTGCAGTCGTTGCACGTTATCTACGCTATCCCCAACACCGCCAGTCTTCGAATCACCTGCAAACTTACTAACCCACACACCTATGCTTTCACACAACTCATTTATATAAACCTCAAACAGCAGAGGCCCCAGTACAGATCCCGCAGAACACCACGAATCACAGACCTCCAACTAGAATAAGTCCCATCGACCACTACCTTCCATCTTCTCAGAGCAAGCCAGTTCTGAGAAACCATACGGCCAACTCACCATAGATTCAATGCATCTTAATCTTCTGGATGAGCCTCCCATTAGGGACTTTGTCAAAATCCATGTAGGCAACATCCAAAGCTCTATCTTCATCAATTACCAATGTCACCTTGACAAAAAATTCAATCAAGTTAGTCAGACATTATTTGATCCACCCAAAGCCACAGTGGCTCTCCTTAATTAGGCCAAATGCTCATAAATCCTATCTCTAAGAATTCTCTCCAGTAACCTTCGTACCACTGAAGTGAGACTCACTGGTCTATAGCTTCCATGACTGTCCCCAGTTCTCCTCTTGAATAATGGAACATTAGCTGCTCACCAGTCCTCTGGGACCTCATCTGTGGCTAGAGAGGACACAAAGATCTTGTTCAAGGCCCCAGTAATCTCATCCCTTGCCTTTCTCAATAACCTGGGGTATATTCCATCAGGTCCTGGGGATTTATCCACCTTTGAGACCCAGCACTTACCTCAAAATAACCAAGCACATCAATACACTTGGCATTGATCACCCTATCCTCCACATCCTCCTCCTTGACAAACACTGATGTAAAGTACTTACTAAGGACTTCACCTACATCACCTGCAAATGTACCTCTTTTATCTTTGATTTGCACTAAAAACTACAGACACAGTGAATTTACTCTTGTAATCATAAAGTAGCATAATTGAGGCCCTCTCTCACTGCTTCCCCTCGGTGATTTTTGCCACTCCCATGGTCCACTCTCCTCTCCTATCAGATTCCTCCTTCTTTAGCCCTTTACCTTTTCCACCTATCACCTCCCAGCTTCTTACTTCATCCCCACTTTCCCATCCAGTTACCTTCCCCCCTCACCTGGCTTCACCTATCATTTGCCAGCTTGTACTCCTTCCCTTCCCCTACCTACTTACACTGGTTTCTTTCCCCTTCCTTTCCAGTGAAGGGTTTCGGCCCGAAACATCAACTCTTTATTCCCTTCCATAGATGCTGCCTGGTTCCTTAAGGTTGTCATAGCCAGGGGAGGTAGTGAGGAAAATCCCCACCCACACCTACTAAATGCTCTCAATGGCATTTGTCTCTAAGAGTCACTGACAACCAAGTCCAGCTCCTGACCTTCACGTGTGGCTTAGCTACTAAGACTGGCGGAATTGTTTCTACTGAACAGTATCTGTCTCCGCCGTTCCTTGGATTCATCCGCTGTGTGGAGAGAGGAAGCCTGCTGCATGGGCAACAGTTTAATCTCCATATCGTACTGCCCTGGTTTTTTGTACTGATTTGTGTATCACGTGGACAGTTAGGACACAATATCCCCCCAACGAACCGAGGGTCTCAACATGCCGCCTGACTTGCTCAGCTCCTCCAGTGTTTTGTGTGTGTTACTCTGGATTTCCAGCACCTGCAGAATCTCGTGTTCATAATTATAGTTCTGAGCTGCTTCTAATTTCTTGTGTTATGCAAAGTACTCTGACATATGTAGTTGTTTCCATAGTAACGACTTCCATTTGAAGGCAATTGTGTACACTTAAGCTGCTGTTCAATACTCTGTAGCCACCGGTGGGCCAAATCCACGCACAAAATCATCTCAGCAGTTCGTCAGGTAGACACTACAACTTCAGTTATTGCTAGCTAATATAGACCAAAATCTCACCAATCTCACGCTCTGTTTCAAAGACTTTGCTATGCCTTTTTGTGTTATTTCCATCACACGTTCAGCAGGGAAGTGTGAGCTCACATATTGCTACAGGGACACCAGGAAGGACTGTGACTAATAGGGCTAGTTCTTTCAAAGCAAGACACACAAAATGCTGGAGGAAATCAACAGGCAAGGCAGCATTCAAGGAAATGAACAAACAGTTGACGTTTAGGGCAGAGACCCTTCTTCAGGACTGGTGTGGTGAACTACATATACCAGTCTGGACACGCCCCTCTACTGACTCCTCCTGCGGCTCCTCCCACAGACCCCTGTATAAAGGCGATTGAGGCCTGAGCCCGGCCTCTCAGTCTGCAGGATGTAGTATGGTGGTCAACCACTGCTTGTTCCTTCTTCCAGTCAATAAAAGCCGATATCTCGCCTTTACATCTTAGAGCGAGTTATTGATGGTGCATCAATTTTATTGACTGGAAGTTTTAAAACATGGAAAGCGTTTTACGTCCGGAAAGATTGGATTTGAAGCCCCAGTATGCTTACATGGTCTTACCTGATGGGCGGGAGGACACGGTCTCCGTCCGCGACCTGGCGCCTGCAGGAACAGCAGACCACTACCCCGAACACTCCACGGTAACTATGAACCCTGTACCTGAGGTGACACCGCGCACACCGAGCCCTACACAGACTCCTCATGACACTCCTATACCGGGCGTCTTGTACGCGCATATACCAGGCGCCTCACACACGCGTGAGGGATCACTGACGCCTAGTGGGCTGACACCTCCAGTTAGGCCAGAACCAGCACAACCTCTGTCTCCGGTGCAATCACCACCAGCACCTGTGCAATCACAGCCGGTGCTACGTAGATCGCAGCGACAGATTCGACCACCTGATAGACTTAACCTGTAAACATACTTGTAAGAAACTTCGCCCCATGGGGACTCTCTTTTAAAATGGAGGGGGGGTTGAATGTGGTGAACTACATATACCTGTCTGGACACACCCCCTGCTGACTGCTCCAGTGGCTCCTCCCACAGACCCCGGTATAAAGGCGATTGAGGCCTGAGCCCGGCCTCATTCTCCAGGATGTAGTATGGTGGTCAACTACTGCTTGTTCTTTCTTCCAGTCAATAAAAGCCGATATCTCACCTTTACGTCTCAGAGAGAGTTATTGATGGTGCATCAACTGGAAAGGGAGGAAGATGCCAGAATCAAAGGGTGGGTGCGCGGAAGGAGGACAAGCTGGAAGGTGATAGGTGAAGCCAGGTGGGAAAGAAAGGTAAAGGGCTGGAGAAGAAGGAATCTACTAGAGGAGGAGAGTAGACCATAGGAGAAAGGGAAGGAAAAGGAGCACGAGGGGGAGGTGATAGGCAGGTGAGAGTGAGGAATGGAGGAGAAATTGATGGTCATGCCATCAGGTTGGAGGCTACCCAGACCGAATACAAGATGTTGCTCCTTCACCTTAAGAGTGGCCATGGACTGACATGTCACAGAATGGGGATTGGAATTACAGCACTTGGCCGCCGGGAAGTTCCATTTCGCGGAGAGAGTGGAGGTGCTCAATGAGCTGCTTTGTTCTTTCAAAGGCACAATGGCATAAGCATCTTCTGTCTGTACATTTTTGACTCTATATTTTGACTCTAGAAAGCTGAAAGTACTGAGAAATGTCACAAGGATGTTGCTGACACTTGAGGATCTGAGTTACATGGTGAAGTTGTATAGGTTAGGACTTTATCCTCCAGAGTGTAGGAGAATGAGGGGAGATTTGATAGAGGTGTAAAAAATTATGAAGGTTTTCAATAAGGTAACTACAAGCAGGCATTTTCCACTGAGGTTGGGTGAGACGAGAACTAGGGGTCATGGGTTAAGGGTGAAAGGTGAAATGTTTAGGGGGAACTTCTTTACGTAAAGGGTGGTGAGGGTGTGGAACAAACTGCCGGGGAAGTGGCGGATGCAGGTTGAATTTCAACGTTCAAGAGAAATTTTGTTAAGTACATGGATGGGAGGGGGATGGGGACTTTGGTCTGCGTTCAGGTCAATGAGAAAAGGTAGAATAATATTAGATGGCCCAAGGTTCCTGCTTTTGTAGGGTTCTATGACTCTAAGTTGAACAGAATGTTTACAGTTTTCCTTCATGGGCCATCAGGAGAAGTTGTAGAATGGAGTGAACTGCCCAGGTTACCAGGAGACCTGCAGAACCACTGTGGTCCTTCAAAGCTAGCAACTCAGTCTGCAAAGTATTTAAGGCTTCCAAGGTCTGCCCATCCCAAAACATTTGGCACCAGCTCACAAAGCTGAAATTTCTCTCTTTAACCACAGATAGGAGCTCTGCCACTGTAGTAGTGTTACTGAGGTGGCACAGCTATCTCCCAGAATACAAAACAAACAAGTTAAGGTGAAAATAACCAAAATTATTTATCAGTGCATTCATAAAACGACTATTGGCACTATTAAATGAAAGGATTTCAACCCTGTTGTGTTATTTCAAGTAGAGAATTCTGACAGTGTTAAATAGCTTTAGAAAAGGTTGTATTATACCCAAGCACTTTGAAAGCACTAAAGGAAACACTGCTGTCATCACTATGTTCCTGCAGTGATGGCAGGAAAGAAGTAATGAAGGTATTTGCCTGGCACTGGTTATGCACAGCTGTACCCTGACCTTTTAAGTGTTGTATTATGACAAGGTCGTAGTTTCAGGAATACAAATGTTGTCCAAGTTCCCAAGTCCTGTGCTGGATAATAGGAGTAAAATTAAAATACGTACAGTATTTGGATTGTATAGTTCTTCTGAGTGAAGGCTTAACTCTTCGTAGCCTGCTCTAGGAACAAAAGTAAGCAGAAGTAACATGTATTTGCAACTGCTTCCTTTATGCAAGAGAGCGTAAAAGGTTTGGCAGTGCCTCGAGTTAGCCTCGCTCAATGAAAAGGCCTCTTGGTTGGATATACAGGGTACTAAACCAAGAATATCCCTCATGGACACAGCCAGCTCCATCACAGTCGTCCCCACCACCAGGGATATCTTCAAAAGATAATGATTCAAGAATGATGGTTCCTCATTAAGGTTCCTCACAGTCCAGAGCATGCCTCCTTCTCAATACTGCCATCAGGGCGGGAGGTACAGGAGCTTGAAGACACACACTGAGCAATTCAGGAGCAGTTTCTTCCCCTCTGTCATTATATTTCTGAATGATCCATGAACCCACGGGCACTACTTCATTTACACACAAAACGATGGAAGAACTCAGTGAATCAGGTGGCATTTGTGAAGGGAAATGAACAGTCAAAGTTTCTGGTTGAGACCCATCATATTGCTGGAAAGGGAAAGGACAGAAATCAGAATAAAAAGTTAAGAGGAAAGGGAGGAGCATGAGCTGGCAGGTAACAGGTGAGTCCAGGTGACAGGAAGAAGGTAGGTGGGTGTGGGGAATGAGGCAATGAAAGGAAATGCTCTGAGAAACTAGGAGGTGATTGGTAGATTCGGCAAAGGCCTGAAGAAAACAAAATTTGATAGGAGAAGACTGTGGGCCATGAAATAAAGGAAAGGAGGGAGGAACCAGAAGGAGGTGATAGGCAGGTTCTGAGGGATGAGGCAGAGAAAGAGAAAGGGTGAGGGGCCATAGGAATAAGAGAAAACAAGGTGCTGGAAAGGAAAACATAAGGTAGTGATTACCACAAGATAAAGAAATCGATGTTGACGCTGTCTGGTTGGAGAGTGCCAAGACAGAACATGTGGTGTTGCTCCTTCAACCTGTGCCTGCCCTCGTCATGGCATTGGAGGTGACCGTGGACAGACACATCAGTGAGGGTAATAGGAAGTGGAAATGAAATGGGAGGCCACTAGGAGATGCTGGCTGCTGTGGCCGAAGGAGCAAAGGTGCCTTGGGTCCCACTGATATAGATGAGTCCGCACCGGGAACACTGGATGCAATAAATGGCACTGACAGATCCACAGGCGAAGTGGCACCTCACCCAGAACAACGGTTTAGGGCCCTGACGACGAGATGGAGGGGCAGGGTAGCACTTAGATAACTGCTAAGTGCCAGGAGGGAGAACAGTGGGGAGGGATGAGCAGACAACGGTGTTGCAGAGAGAGAAATCCCTATGGAAAGTGGAGAAGGGGGCATGGAGCAAAAGATGTGCTAATAGTGGGATCCTTGTCTTCACTCCACTAGCCTCCACATCCCACACATCCTTCTCCATCATCAGCCATCTCCTATGGGATTCCACCACCAGACATGTCTTTTTCTCTCCCCGCTCCTATTTCCATGTGCAAGCTTCACACGGCACTGGAGGTGAGCACTGAACCCACGTTACTGGAGCTGGGAGGCAGCAGGTCCACTAACACTATTACTGTCCATTAGTTAGTGAGGTAAATATTGGTCAGGACAATGGAATTCCACAAGTCACTCCTTTTTTTAAATCCAACCTGTGAAGGAAAGTGGGGCCTCAGTTTAACATATCTTCTAAAAAGAAGGGAAGTTCAAAGTAAATTTATTATTAAGTAAATTTCTTGCAGGAGTTTGCGGTAGAACAGAGAAACACATAGAATTAAAGAAAGACTAGACACTAACAAAGACTGACAAACAACCAATGTGCAAAAGAAGACAAACTGCGCAAATACAGAAAAAATCATGATAATAATAAATAAATAGTAAATGAACAATACTGAGAATGTGAGTTGTAGAGCCCTTGAAAGTGAGCCCATAGGTGGTGAATCAGTTCAGTGCTGAAGGGAGTGGAAGTTATCCACATTGGCTCAAAAACCTGATGGTTGAAGGATAATAATTGGCGGTGTGGGACTTAGGGCTTCTGTACTCCCTGCCCAAAAGCAGCAGTGAGTAAGGAGCATAGCCTGGATGCTGGGTGTGTCTGATGATGAATGCTGCCTTCTTGTGGTTGTGCTCCTCGTAGGTGCACTCTCTAACACTGCGGAAAACCACCTCCATGCTAAGTGGAAGTACAAGCTCAGAGTTGTGTGTTCAGATCCATAGAGGAGAGATTGAATCCACAACCTGACTCCTATGTGAACGTTACTACCGTTGAGCCGCAGGACCAGACAGCTTGATCTGACAAGGAAACCATTGCAGATGTCTCTTGGACACAGGTTTATCATCTGGGTCTCAACCATATGAAGGAAGCAGAAGTGTAAAAATAAAAGGTTAAGCATTTAAAAAAAATTAAGCCAACCTTCTACCTCATTTAATTGTTTGCCCAAAGTATTTGTTCTTTTGACCAGTCCATTATACAAATTATTATATAGGCAATGTTAACCAACCTGAATTATAACCATATAACAATCACAGCACGGAAACAGGCCATCTTGGCCCTCCTAGTCCGTGCCGGACCCTTAATCTCACCTAGTCCCACCTACCTGCACTCAGCCCATAACCCTCCACTCCTTTCCTGTCCATATACCTATCCAATTTTACCTTAAATGACACAACTGAACTGGCCTCTACTACTTCTACAGGAAGCTCATTCCACACAGCTATCACTCTTTGAGTAAAGAAATACCCCCTCGTGTTTCCCTTAAACTTCTGCCCCCTAACTCTCAAATCATGTCCTCTAGTTTGAATCTCCCCTACTCTCAATGGAAACAGCCTGTTCACGTCAACTCTATCTATCCCTCTCAAAATTTTAAATACCTCGATCAAATCCCCCCTTAACCTTCTACGCTCCAATGAATAGAGACCTAACTTATTCAACCTTTCTCTGTAACTTAATTGCTGAAACCCAGGTAACATCCTAGTAAATCGTCTCTGCACTCTCTCTAATTTATTGATATCTTTCCTATAATTCGGTGACCAGAACTGCACACAATATTCCAAATTTGGCCTTACCAATGCCTTGTACAACTTTAGCATTACATCCCAACTTCTGTACTCAGTACTTTGATTTATAAAGGCCAGCGTTCCAAAAGCCCCCTTCACCACCCTATCTACATGAGACTCCACCTTCAGGGAACTATGCACAGTTATTCCTAGATCTCTCTGTTCCACTGCATTCCTCAATGCCCTACCATTTACCATGTATGTTCTATTTGGATTATTCCTGCCAAAATGTAGAACCTCACACTTCTCAGCATTAAACTCCACCCCTCCACCCCGCTCCTAATCCAAAATCCAGAGACCTTGATGAAGGCTCAGGTCTCACTCAGTTAGAGACTTCCCTTCATTCAGCCATCCAGTTATGACACAAAGTCTTGAAGGAGCTGGATTGCTGAATAGTGACATTGCACACTGATATAAGTTTGAGATTCCAACCTTCGGCAACTCCGTAAAGAATCAAGTTAATCAGCGAACAGGAAATGGAATGATGTCCAGCTCAGAAATCAGCAGGCAACCCCACCAACTGGCGAGCTTCCAGAGGAAATGAGTCTTCGCCCAGGCTGTTACTGTCAGGCAAAAATAGGGGAAGGTTGGTGGACTAAATTGCAATGAAAGAGATTTTAATTACTGAGCAAGTGATCTGGTGAATGTGTGCTGAAGGTCACTAATCTGAGGGAGAAACGCAGCTGTCGAAGCTTTATTCCTTCTGTAGATTAGTTTTACAAATAATTTCCGCATTGAGTTCCCGTGTAATGCCTCAGATCTTATGTTAATTACTGCACTCCCCTCAGTGGGAAGCCTCACACAAAAAAAAACATTGTTGCCAGGAAACGGCAGTGAATCAAGCAAAATTGGAAGAAAACAAGAGGTTTGATGGGATTAATGGATTCTTGAAAAAAGGTAGAGAGCTTGAAAAGTTATTCACTGTCCTCATGAAGAGCTTGCAAAAGGCTTTCAATTCATCTTCCCAAACGTCATTATTATTCGTCCCAGCTTCATTAATTTGCCTACTTTATCTCTCAGAATATCTGAAACTGTTAATAGGGGCACTCAGTTTCACAAGGTTCACAAGTTCATCTGACATCACTGACATCCTAAAATAAATTTATGTTGCTGGGTCCTCAGATGTCTATAGAAATCTTGGGCCCAAGTTAATGAGAGGGAAGGCAGATTCTTCCCTGAACTGGTACTTCATCGTCACAAAGACAAACAGCTTGTGGAGTAACCCATTCACAGACTCTGGACCAATTTGTTACATCAAGGAAAACCAACAGATCAAATGGGTGAGACCCCTGGGCTCCTTGATACCTTCATTATCTCCTCGGGTAATCCTATTGGACTATGTATTTTGAGGGGTGTCCTGGTTAATACCTATGCTTTCCCTATCACAAAAAGATCACTACCATAGCCCTGTTACTGAAATGGCTGTGTACCTCTTTGCTCTATTACAACACGGCCAGTTTCCACCGCAATGCCAAGGGTTGAAGCCCGAGTGTCAAATCTGAAGTTCAGAAGTTGGAGCCCATAGGCTGGAGCCCCAGTTCTGCAAGCCTCTGGGAGTCCACTGAGGTAATCGAAGCCCAACGTCTGCACGTCCCCATCCGAATCAAGAGTCCAAATCAGAGTTCGCTAGGGGCTGAAGACCGAAGAATACAGGCTGCCTTGGGGTTAGATGATGGTGTTGGTGTGAGGGGAAGAGGGAGGAATGGGGTTCATTTTGCTGTTGTTCTTTTGTTTTGCGTTGTTCTGCCGAGCATTGTGGGTATGCTATGTTGGTGCCAGGATGTGTAGCAACACTTGTGGGCTGCCCCAGCACACCCTTGAGTGTGCTGGCTGTTACCACAAATCACACATTTCACAGTACTTTTCCAACGTATGCATGAATCTATTTCCTCAAACATGCATTGCGATGTCCCGAGCTCATGAAATGCAAACTTTGCTTTTTATTTGTCATCACAACAGAGGTATCAAAAGGTGGTGGATGTGAATCTTTTCCTCAAATATTCTTCAGGAAATCTGAAGAGCCATCCAAAATTTCAATAACAAATTGGAAGAATATTGTATGAAAAAACCAATAGGGAAAAGAAAAATGGCTCCTTACAATTTAAATAAAGATAAAAAGTTTGTCTTAGGATAGATTCATTGGTTCTACAAAGGCAATCTACTGATTAAACAAAGCCAACAATTACATATTCATTTCCCCTGAAACACAGATTAAGGAAATAGCTGCTGTTCAAACTGAAAGCTGCAATAGATTAGTTAATGGTTGTTCTATCTAATATTTTGTGAATAAAGTTATAAGCAGATTTTCCCTTATAATTATTTTATAGGAACAGAACAAATATAGCAGCCCAAACATGAGAACATCTGCAGATGCTGGAAATCTAAAGCAACACACACAAAATACTGGAGGGACTCAGCAGGTCAGGCAGCATCAATGGAAAAGAGGATAAGTACCAGTAGTCAAGATTGCGGGCCGAGACCCTTAATCAGGACTGGGGGTGGGGGATGCCTGAATTAGAAGGTGGGTGGGAGGAAATATAGCAGCCCATGCACACACAGCCAGATTCTAGAACAGGGCTTTGGGAAGGAGATTACTGTAATGGTACAAGGGTGAAAATTGGCCTGAACCCCCCAGGTAGCCCTGTAGATCTTCTTGGGAGACCAGTCCTCAGACATGTCCTCTTCACTCATCTGCATCAGGACAATGTTCATCAGTTAGAAGGACAAACAATGCATCAGATTAATATCTCAGTGAAGAGATGGCACCTCAACAGGGTGTTGTCACTTTGTTCAACAATGGAGCATCAAGTTAAATGTCATGGCTTTGAGCCTCATCTAATGTCTTACTTAGAATGCTAGTCTTGATTTCCTAGTCTTTTGAGGTGGCATAATTGTGTAGATAAGTACAACACCAATGCCCTACTTATGTTTGCTGATGACTCCACTATTATTGGTCGAATCAAAAATGCAGACAAATCAAAGTATAGGAGGGAGATTGAAAATCTGGTTGAATGGTGCCACAACAATAACCCCTCTTTCAGTAAGGCCAGAGAGGTTATTATTGACTATAGGAGGAAGAGGCCAGAGATCCATAAGCCAGCCCTCATTAGGGGATTGGAGGTGAAGAGGGTCAGTAACTTTCAATTTCCCGGCATTATGACATCAGAGCACCTGTTCTGTGACCAGCATGTAAGTGCCATCACAAAGAAGGCAAGGCAGTGCCTCTACTTTCTTAGAAGTTTCCATAGATTTGGCACGTCATCTAAATCTTTGACAAACTTCTATTGATACACAGTGCAGAATATCCTAACTGGATGCATCAGAGGCACCACCAATGGCCAAGATCAGAAAAGTCTACAGAGGGTGATGCACAGGCAAAACGCTCCCACCATTGAGCACATTTACAAGGAGCACTGCCACAAGAAAGCAGCGTCCATCATCAAGGACCCCCAGCATCCAGGTCATGCCCTCTTCTCACCATTACCATCAGGAAGGAGGTAAAGGAGCCTTAGATATCGCACCACCAGTTTCAGGAACAGCCCGCCAACCATCAGGCTCCTAAACTGCTGTGGATAACGTCACTCACCTCAGCTCTGAATTGATTCCACATCTACAGATCCACTTTCAAGGACTCTACAACTCATGTTCTCAGTACTATTTTTTTATTTGCACAATTTGTCCTCTTTTGCATATTGCTTTTTTTGTCGGTCTTTATTTATGTATAGCTTTTCATAATTTCTATTGTATTTCTTTATTTTCTTGTAAATGCCTGCAGGAAAATAAATCTCAGGGTAGTATATGTTGACATATACGTACTTTGATAATAAACTTACTTTGACTTTGCCCTGTGCAAAATTATGAATGCAAGTTATGTGGTTGAGGATATAATTACACAAGGTGTGTAGCACGACAGAAGCAATGTCTGGAATGTGAGCTCTGTGCTGTTGGACTTGCACCTTTTTTGTGTGTCCTTTTCTGTGGCAGAATTTACCAGTGTTACAGCAGTATCCACGCCCCATTTTAGGAAACTTAACAGATACCTTACAATTACAACTAACAGCAGTGAATGGTTGAAGGGAGGTAGCTGTGGTCAGCATGAACAGGTTGGACCAAAGGGCCTGTATTCGTGTTGTGTTTCGCCAAGGTTCTATAAAAAGACAGGGCTCGATAGCACTTACTGAGGTTAACTGACACAAAATATGGGTCAGGGAAACCAAGTGAAGGAGAGAACGTTAGGCTGTGAGATGCCTTGCTGAACTGAAGGAGCCAGTTGATACAGCACTGAATTGATCAAGTGGAAGCAAATTTCTTGAGGACAAATTGTCCTAAATATTCCATCATCAATGAGTACAGTGCTTTTCCAGATATTCAAACCACACCAGAATATGCTATGTATGTTCAGTCTAATTTAGTTTGGCAGCTGTAGTACTTACCAAAAATTATTAACAACGTATGTATTAGACACTTTATGGTTCTTGAGGAACTCAGGCTCAAAGCTGATGACCTGGAATCTGAATTTCAAACACTGCAATGCATCAGGGAGGGTAGGGTTACCTGGTCACTGTGTGACAGGAGGAAGCCACACTCATTCGATTAGCTTCTTCAAGCTACGTCTGTGCCCAGGGACAAGACGGAGTGACTGTGAGCAAGGATCCAAGTGGTAGTGCTGAAGCAGCCTCAGCCCTTGAGAGCTCTTGGCAGGTCTAAGGTTGTTGTTTTCTCTGAGGATGAGACTGGGAGATGTAGGAAGGAAGAACAATCAAACCGTTTAGTGAGCAATTCAACAGGGGGAAGAGAAATGAAGCGGTAATTGGAGAAAGTCTCTCTTGCAAGGTTCATGTAATCAGGCTGCTGCCCGGGTTCAAGGCATATCACCTGACCTGCAGAGGAATTTGGAGTGGGAGGGGGATGATCCAGTTGTCATGATCTAGGTGGACCAACAACACTGGTAGAGCAAGGAAGGATGTCCTGCAGAGAGAATTTGATGAGCTGGGGACTAAATTAAAACACATAACCAAAAAGGCACTAATCTTTGGATTGCTACCTGAGCCATGTGCAAATTGCCATATGGTTAAAAGGATCAGGGAGCTAAATGCATGGCTCAAAGATTGGTGTGGAAGAAATGAGTTTGAATTTGTGGGATATTGGCACCAGTATTGGGGAAAGAGAGCTGTTTTGATGGGATGGGCTTTGCCTGAACTATGCTGGGACCAGGGTCCTGGTAAATTGTATAACTAATGCTATGAATAGGGACTTAAACTAATTCGCAGGAGGTAGATTCAACAATGTAACACAGATAAAAGTAAAAGGGAAGGAGAGGTTACTAAACTCCGCAGAATAAAGACCAAAATGAAGAACTTAGAACAAGTTAAGAATTTAACCAGGTAAGATGGAGACAAAATTGAAAAGAAGTGTGGTGAATATAAGACTGAAGATATATTTGAATACACATAGTGTACAAAATAAGACAGATAATCTTGTAGCTCAGTTATTGACAGGTATGATGATGTGAGCATCAAGAGTCGTGGTGGAAAGAAGATCAGAACTGGGAGTTAAACATCCAAGCACACATACTGAATTGAAAGGTCCGGCAGTAGGCAAAGGGGGAGGGGTGACTTCGCTGGTAAAAAAATCAAAACAAATCCTTTGAACAAAGTGACATAGGATCAAAAGATAGAGAATCTTTGTGGGTAGAGTTGAGAAACTACAAGGGTAAAAGAACCCTGAATAAGTTATATACAGGACTCTCAGTACAGCAGATAGGATGTGGATTACAAATTACAATGGGAGATAGAAAAGGCATGTAAAAAGGACGGTGTTATGATAGCCTTGCGAGATTTTAATATGCAGGTAGATTGGGAAAATCAGGTTGGTCAGGGATCCAAAGAGAAGGAATTTGCAGAATGCCAATAAAATGACATTTTAGAGCAGCTTGTGGTTGTGCCCTCTGGGGAACAGGTAATTCTGGATCAGGTGTTGTGTAATAAACCAGATTTGATTAGAAAACTTAAGGTAGAGGAACCCTAAGGAGGCGGATCATAATATGACAGAATTCATAGTGCAGCTTGATGGGGAGAAACTAATATCAGATGTATCAGAATTACAGTGGAGTAAAAGTAACTACAGAAACCTAAGAGAGGAGCTGGCCAAAATGGATTGGAAGGGGACACCATCAGTGATGATGACAGAGCAGCAATCGCTGGAGTTTCTGAGTAATTCGTAAGATGCAGGATCACTTCATCCCAAAGAAGAAGCAGCATTCCAAAGGGAGGATGAGGCAACTGTGGCTGACAAAGATTGTCAAACAGAGCATAAAAAGAAAAGAGAGGGCATACAACATAGCAAAATATCAAGGAAATTATTTAGAAAACAACAGAAGTCAGTGTACTCACTATTACTAAAGAGAAGGTGCTTGAGAAGCTGAAATGTCTGAAGATAGTTAAGTCACTAGGACCAGTTGGAATACATCCCAGGATTCTGAAAGAGGTAGCTGAAGGAATTGTGGAAGAATTAAAGTTTTAAGTAAATTTATTATCAAAGTGCATATATGTCACCACATACAACCATGAGATTCATTTTCTTGTGGGTATTCACAGTAAGTCAAAAAAAAAACAATAGAATCAATGAAAGCCATTATTAATACTCTTCAGAGATTGTCTGCCAAGACCTGTGATATGCATCAGCTGCTCATACGACCATCCGCCACCTGCTCCCAGGGCTTTACATGACCCTGATCGGGAGGCTAAACAGGTGCAACACCTCCTTTGGTAGAGATGGATCTCCACCCCGCCACCCTAAAGAAACATTAGGGACTTTTAAGAGATGTTTAGACAGGCACATGAATGTAAGGAAAATGGACGGATATGGACATTGTGTAGGCAGACGGGATTGGTTTAGTTGGCCATTTGATTATGAATTTAATTTGTCTGGCACAACATTGTGGGTTGAAGAGCCTGTTCCTGTGCTGTACTGTTCACTGTTCTGTAAGACCGCACCTAACGGGCCAGACAAACAATCAATGTGCAAAAGACAAAAAGAAAGAGAAAAAAATAATAATAACAGAAATGACAAATTTTAGAAAACAATATGTACACTTAAAATGCACTGCCTAGAACAGAGGGAGGAAGAGGAATAACACACATAAAAAATTTACACAACAGTCAGTTAAAAATACTTAGGATATATTTTCATCGACAAATACAGGATTCAGCACTGCATGCAAGCATATGTAATTCTGATAAGAAGTACACTCCACTAAACTTAAGTGAAAGCAAAACTCAGAAAAATGAAGAAATTATCACTATAGACAAAAAAGTTACGCAATGGAAGAGCAGAACCCTCCATGGAAGACAGCCCCATGATGTGAACAGTCTAGATGCTGACAAGGAAGCATGGAATGCCTGGCTTAGAGTTGGAGACCTCTTCCCAGAAACAGAGGGGTTCCTTGTGGCAATACAGGACCAGATAGTTAAAACAAAATTATCAAAAATACATAATAAGAGACCAACAAATTCAAAATGATAAATGTAGAAAAAGCCGAGAGAAACCAGAAACAATTCAACACATTACAAAATCCTGTAGCAGTTTAGCTCAATCTGATTACTAACACAGACACAATCAAGTGGTAAACATCATTCACTAAAATCTTGCTTTAAAGTACAAACTCATAAAAGACACCATACCTTACTATAAACACAAGCCTAATTCAACTAATTCCTACAAATTATATTACGACCAATCCATTATTACAGATAGGACGATCCATAATAACCCTCTAGATATAATATTACAGGATAATCAGGCAAGAACAACTTACCTAATAGATATAATCATTCCAAACACACATAACATACAAAAGTCAAAGTGAAAAACACCAGAAATGTCCTGAATTAAAAGAGAAAATTGAAAGACTGTGGAACATGAACAGGTATAAATTGTCCCAATAGTAATATCTCCAACTGGTATCAATAGAAGTCACTACACAATAACATTAAACAATTATGCCTACACAGCAATATTTATGTAAATCTTCAGAAAGCCACAATACTAAACACCACTAGAATAGTCTGAAAGTTCTGAACAATTGAGAACTGAGTGTCCTTGTGTTATGCCCGTACCTCAGGTTTTACCAGCTTGAGCTAAGAAGAAATAAAAATACAACAGTAATAATAAACAAATAAATAAATAAATAAATAAATAGACAAACAAACAATAAATATCAGGAACATGGGATGAATGGTCCTTGAAAGTGAATCCATAGGTGTGTTCAGCGATGGGGTGAGTGAAGTTATCTCCACTGGTTCAAGAGCCTGATGGTTGAGGGGTAACAACTATTCCAGAACCTGGTTGTATGAGTTCCAAGGTACCTTCCTGATGACAGCAATGAGAAAAAAAGCGTGGCCTGGATGGTGGTGGTCCTTGATAATGGAACAGCGTTCCGTGTAGATGTGCTCAATGGTGGGGTGGGCTTCACCTGTGACAGATTGGGCTGTATCTTTTTGTAGGCTTTTCCTTTCATTGTATTGGTGTTTCCATACCAATCTGTGATGCAACCAGTCAATATACTCTCCACCACATGTCTGAAGAAGTTTTAGATGACCTGCTGAATCTTCGCAAACTTCCAAGAAAGTACAGCCATTGACATGGTTTCTTTGTAATTGCATTTATGTGCTGGACTCAGGGCTGAATTCAAAATTGCTGACCCTCTTCTCTTCTGATTCCCTGATGTGGACTGTCTCATTGGATCTCTGGTTTCCTCCCCCTGAAGTCAATAATCAGCTTCTTGGTCTTACTGACATTGAGTGGGAGTTTGTGTTGTGGCAGCACACGGCCAGATTTTCAGTCTCCCTCCTATATGCTGTCTCGTCACCACCCTTGATTCAGCCAGTGACAGTCAGCAAACTTAACTATGGCATTGGAGCTGCACTTAGCCTCAGATTCATAAGTATAAAGTGAATAGAGCAAGGGGTTAAGCACACAGCCTTGTGGTGCACCTATGAAGATGTTGATTGTGGAGGAGATGTGGTTGCCAATCTGAATGCACTAGTGTTGAGGCTTGTGCTTTGAAGCTTTTTGATTGGTTTTGAGGGGATGATAGTATTGAATACCCAGCTGTAGTCAATAAAGAGCATCCTGATGTATGTATATTACTAGTGATCTTTCAAGAAGAAGTGTGGTTCTGGAGGACTGAAAGATTGCAAATGTCGCTCCACTCTTAATAACAGGAGGGAGGCAAAAACCAGGAAATTATAGTCCAGTTAGACTGACTTCGGTAGTTGGCAAAATATTAGAGTCCATTATTAAGGAGGAGGTTTTGGTGTACACGAAGGCACACGATAAAATAGGTTGAAATCAGCATAGTTTCCATCAGGGGAAATCTTGCCTGATAAATCTGTTAGAATTCTTCAAAGAAGTAAAAGGCAGGATAAACAAAGGAGATGCAGAGAACGTTATTTATGGATTTTGACAATGTGCCGCACATGAGGCTCCTTAATGAGAAAGTGCCCGTGGTATTACAGGAAAGATACTAGCATGGACAGAAGATTGGCTGTCTAGCAGAAGTCAAAGTGTGGGATGAAGGTGGCCTCTTCTGTTTGGCTGCCAGTGACAACTGGTGTTCTGCAGGGGTTGCTGTCGGATGCATTACTTTTCATGTTCTATGTTAATGATATAGATCATGAAATTGGTGACTTTGTGGCCAAAGATAGGTGGAGGGGCAGGTAATGTTGAGAAAGCAGGGGGTCTGCAGAAGGACTTGGACAGATGAGGAAAATGGGCAATGAAGTGGTCTGTGGATTACAGTGTAGGGAAATGTATGGTCATGTACTTAGATAGAAGGAATAAAGGCATGGACTATTTTCTAAATGTAAATGTCGCTCCACTCTTAATAAAAGGAGGGAGGCAAAACCCAGGAAATTGTAGTCCAGTTAGCCTGACTTCAGTGGTTGGCAAAATATTAGTGTCCATTATTAAGGAGGAGGTTTTAGCGTATATGAAGGCACATGATAAAATAGGTTGAAATCAGCATAGTTTCCATCAGGGGAAATCTTGCCTGATAAATCTGTTAGAATTCTTCAAAAAAACAAAAGGCAGAATAGATAAAGGAGATGCAGAGAATGTTATTTACAAATTTTCAAACGGATTTTGATTTCTGATTCAGAAATCAGGGGTGCAAAGAGACTTGGGAGTCCTAGTGCAGGACTCAAGGTATGTGTACGCCACATTATACTACACTGAAATTCATTTTCTTTAAGGCATTCATAATAGAATAAAGAAATACAGTGGAATCAATGAAAAACTATGCACAAAGAATGTGCAAAAGAAGGCACCTGTGCAAATGCAAAATAAATAAATAAATACTGAGAACATCAGTTGTAGAGTCCTTAAAATGAGTCTGAAAGTTGTGTTCAGTCATCATTTTAGTGCTGGGTTAAGTGAAATTATCCACGCTGGTTCAGGAACCTGATGGCTGAAGGGTAGTAACTGTTCGTGAACCAGGTGGTGTGGGACCTACCTCACCACCAGTTTCCTGCATCTCCTGCCTGATGGCAGTGGCAGGAAGATGGATGGGGTGGCCTTTGATGATGGAGGCTGCTTTCTTGTGGCAGTGCTCCTTGTACATATACTCAATGGTGGGGAGTGCTTTTCCTGTGATGCACTTAGCTGTGTCCGTCACTTTTTGTAAGTTTTTCCATTCTTGGGGATTGGTGTTTCCTTACCAGGCCATTATGTAATTAATCAGGATACTCTCCCCCATGCATTTACAGAAGCTTATCAACATTTTAAATGACCTGCTGAAATTGTGCAAGCTTCTAAGAAAGTTGAGGAGATGCTGTGCCTTCTTTGAAAGGGCACGTAGGTGCTGGTCCAAGGACAGGTTCTCTGATATGATAACGCCAAGGAATTTAAAGTTATTGAACCTCTCCATCTCCAATCCCCTGATGAAGACTGACTCATAGACTCCCAATTTCTTCATCTCTTTGTAAAGGTTAACTCACAGTTCAAGTTGGTAGTAAACAAAAACAAATGAAATGGTAGCATTCATTTTGAGAGGACTAGAATGTAAAAGCAAGGATGTACTGCTGAGGTTTTGTAAGTCAGTGGTCAGACCACAACTGGAATACTATGAGCAGTGTTAGGCCCTATATCTCTGAAAGGATATGCTGGCATTAGAGAGGTTCTAGAGGACGTTCATGAGAATAATCCAGGGAATCAAAGGATTCATGCATGAGGAGCATTTGAATGCTCTGGTCCTGTTCTCACTGGAGTTTAGAAAATAGAGAAGGGATCTAATTGAAACATACTGAATATTGAAAGGTCCAGACAGAATGGACATGGAGAAGATATTTCCAATAGTGGGAAGGTCTAGGACCAGAGGACACAGTCTCAGAATAGAAGGATGTATCTTTAAAACAGAGATGGAGAAATTTCTTTAGCCAGAAGGTGGTGAATTTGTGGTAGTCCTTGCCACAGATGGCGGTAGAGGACAAGCCACTGGGTGTATTTAAAGTGAAGGTTGATAGGTTCTTGATTAATAATGGTGTAATAGGTTACAGGGAGAAGACAAGAGAACGTGGTTGAAAATAAATCAGCTATGGTCAAATGCCAGAGCAGTATCAATGGGCAGAATAGCCTAGTTATGCTCCTATGTCTTATGGTCAAATACCAACACAAACTCAAGGACCCCATCCTCTAGTAAGGCACATTATATCCCCTAGCACACAACTCAGAATTCATCAATTTTAGATAACTCTTCTTTCCCTTCTGTATCACAACTGACCATTTTTGCTGAGAGATGATCACCTCAAATACTAACACCATCTCTCTCTCTCTCACTCCACGGATGCCACCTGACCTGCCCAGTAATTCCGGCATTCTCTGTTTCTATTTTGAATTTTCAGCATGTGCAATATTTTGCTTCTCCTCTGTACAGCTCCAATATTACCTTTCACTTGACCCACTTTTTCTCTCTCCCCCTCTGTATTCAATTGTTTATCTGTTTGCACCAGGTAGATTATCAGGAGCCAACAAGTCCACTCCGCTCTCTCTCAGCCAATACCAACATCAATTGTGCATTCAGTCTTTCTTGGTCTCTTCTGCTTCATAGATATTTCCTATGATGGTTTCTACTCTTGGCCACTTAAAGCATTTATGTTTCTAAATTTTATTCTGTTCTGATGAAATGCCATTGATTAAATGATTAAACTCCACAGATGTAGCCTGTCCTGCTGAGTATTTCCAGCATTTGCTGTTTGTATTTCAGATTTCCAGCACCCGCAATTTTTTTGCTTTTAGTATTTTCCATAATGCACAGTAAAACATATCCTGTGGAGAAATTCCATGCTCGTACGAGCTTGCAGGTAATCACAACTTGTCGTACCAGTAACGTCAATTACATAGCCGATTCAATATCTCTGGGTGCACTTACCAATTTGGTGTCTGTAGTCAACAAACTGGAGCTAGGTTCCAGACCCGGAGGAGAAATGGGTTGGAGAATTGTGTGAGTTGTCACCATAGTGCTGTTGCCGTGGTGACTAGCAGATGGAGGCACAATTTCATTGGATCCTTGCTGCCCATACCTCACTCCTGTCAGAAGGAAAAACAAAATATCACAGCATTTTTTGATAAAGTAGGTACCATCAATAGTGGTAATTATTGAAGGTTGAAGATTGCCTTTATTTGTTATGTGTATATCAAAGCTTTGAAACTGTTACATATGCATGGAGCAGTAAGATTAGTCGTTTTTACTGAGTCATGTTAGCCGCTGTACACGCTGGGTAATTTACGGTGTGGGACCTCACTTATTCCCTTCCTCTGTGGTCCCCATCTATGGGGGAGGTGGGGGAATGAACCATATCAGATTGATATCAAGAATGTGACAAGTGCACATGCAGCTGGTTCGCCGCTCAAACAATCGGCCACTCGTGTACTTACCGCATTCTTGCAACTAATCTGATACGGTTCAGAAACAAACAGTGAAATACGTTGCTTTGCATCAAAGGCCAGCACAGTCCAAGGATTCTCCTAGGGCAGCCCACAACCCACTGCCATGCTTCCAGCACCAACATGGCATGCCCAAAACTCACTAACTCTAACTGCACGTCTTTGGAATGTGTGAAGAAACCAGAGCACCTGGAGAAACCCACACGGTCACAAGGAGAACTCTAAAGACGGTGGTGGGGATTAAGCCCCAATTGGGGATCGTTGGCGCTGTAAAGTGATTGTGCCAACTGCTACATTACTACGATGCCCCTAAAAAAATGGAATGTTTCACAAATTTGTGTATCATCTGAGGTTCAGCAATGAATGAGGTGCTTTCTTTAACACGTGAAAGTAAATGAATGTTATAGAAAGAACAGCCATATTAATTGCGACACTGTTTAGCTCCCGTGAGCATTTTTCAATAAACTTGTTGCTCTATTACTCATTCAGTGTGAATGGCACTCAAGTCAACTACATAAAGTACTAATATCCATAGCCATGTGCTGCTACCAATATTTTACAAATGTTTGTAGATCAGATACAGAATTAAGCCACCCCAAGCAAGGCTTTCATGTATATAACCTCCACTAATATCTCAAGGGAACTTACAGAGATGTTTGGTTGGGGAAGGGGGAATGTTGATGTGGAAATAATTGCAACTGATGTTTTGTACCAAAGAGCTTGTTTCTACTGAATGACTCTATGACTATGAGATAAAGTGAAGGATGCTGAGGTCAGGGGAAGTGACTGTAATTGCAACCTATTTGATAAACTTTCAGAAAGCTCTTAAGGCTGTGGAGTGTAGTGGAGGATTTAAGGATGCATGATGAGAAGATAGCAGCAAAAAAATTGAATAGCCTCTTACAAAACCAAGGAGGCAGTTTGGAGATATTTTAATTTAGGAATGTTTCTGGACCAAACAAACTAAATAATTCTATGAAAATTTAAGGACTATATCTTCAGGTTCAGATTTAGATGTATTTAGCACACGTGCATTGAAACATTCCATGAAATGCGTCACTTGCATTAACCAACATGCCCAAGGATGTGCTGAGGGCAGGGCGCAAGAATCTCCACATGTTCTGCCTGCAGCGTGTCCACAATGTTCAACCCAACAACACAAGTAACAACAACAACAAAAGTAACAGAACAAAACAAGAGAACAATCGCAAAACAATCCGCTTTCCCAAATGTCCACCCTCCCACACACATCCAATCCCAGTGCAGTTCTCTGGGCTTCCTGAGCCACTTGTCTAATGCAAACCAACCAAGCTCTCTTTGCTCTGACTTTCATTTATCTTTCACACTGGCTCTTGTACTCATTTCTTCCAAAACTGGCTTAAGGCTCATATTTGTCCAAAATGATGAAACAGGTCAGTCAAGGCTCAGATTATGTCTGAGAAATGGGAGCCAAACAAGTCCAGGCTGAAAGAATCTGTACAATAATTGTCAGGAAGGTATGCATAATTAATTTGAATAACTTCAGGTGGTGTAAAGGTGAATGTAGTACTATCATAGGGCCAATGACTAGGGTTCGATTCCCACTGCAATCTGTAAAGAGTTTGTGCCGTAGGTTCTCCCACGACTGCGTGTGTTTCCTCTGAGGGCTCTGGTTTCCTCCCACATTCCAAAGGCGTTTGGGTCGGTAGGTCAATTGGTCACATGGTGTAACTGGGCAGCGTGACCTATTACCATGCTGTATCTCTAAACAAAATAAAAGTCTCCAGTTAATCTGAAATATTCTAAGGCAAGTTGTAAAAACATTGTTCTACACTTTTTTCCACAGTATCTCAGACCAATCCGAGAGGAGTGGATCTGCTGCCTCACCGCTCAAGTGAGGCAGGTTCAGCCCTGAGCTCGAGTTTACTGATTCTTCTTGTCATCATATGGGTTTTCCTCCATGTCCCAAAGACATGCAGGGTTGGTACACAAATTGGCCACTGTGTGCTGCTCCACGTGTGTAATTAAGTGATTGAAACTAGGAGGAGCTGAGGGAAAACAAATATTAATTAGAAATGTTGGATAATCATTGTGAATTTATTGGGCTGAATGACTACACACCACTATCTGTACCCATGACAACCATCCTCAGACCTCTGTTAGTCAAGCAATCGGTGTAGGCTCCACACTACACAAACTGAATTCAGATTGCCTGCAAACATTTCACACAGTCTTTCTCCCTGCAGGTGCTGCTATACCTGCATTTTCACTTTTTAACCTCAGATTTGCAGCATTTACAGTTTTGAGATGGTAGCAGTCCCCCTAACTGAGCGTATCGTATCCAAATGGAGGCATCACTAAATTTGGGGAGTCTTCCTACTGCTGTCCAACAAGCGCCTTAGGAATTTTTCTGACACACAGTTGAAGCCCACTGCCATATGTTCTGTTCACAATCTAACCCAAGTGGTACCTTAACCAGGTGCTGAGGTTGGTGACAACGTAAAGGAGGAAGGGTTTCAGCCCAAAGTTGACTGTACTCTTTTACATAGATGCTGCCTGGCCTGCTGGGTTCCTCCGGCATTTTATGTGTGTTGTTTAAGGGAGAAAGGACTTGCTCAGCATGAAAAATTACAAAAACACATACTTCTTACAAAATTACAGCTTTTGTTTAACTGAATACATGTGTTTTCCAAAAGACTGATGAGCATGATTATATCATTGCACCAATAATCTTGAAAACTAGAACACAAATCTGATTATGGCCGTTTGACAACTGGGAATCAGATTTTAAAATGGAAATAAAATCTGTAAGCAACTGATGCTTTTAGATTGTTGTTAAAATACCGACTGGTTCATTAATACTCTTTGGAGAAGGAAGCTGAGTGTCCTGACTCTTGTAATTTCAGTGCATCTCTTTAAAGAACTTTATACAGTTGGCCCTTCAAATTCTCTCTACTAAGAATGGGCAACTTCTGCCTAAGGAATGTCTTGGATTCACTCCGATTTGCTTAGTGTCACAACAAATCAACAGCAGATACCATTTCTTCGGCTCCTCACTCAACCAGGAACACCTGGACAGCAATGGTGCATACATCAGGATACTCTTTATCAATTACAGCTCTGCGTTGAACACTAAGATCCTATCAAAACTAATGAATAATGTCCAAGTCGTAGGCTTCATTACCTCCTTATACGGTTGGATCCTCAATTTCCTCACTTGCAGACCCCAGTCAATTTGGATTGGCAACATCTGCTCCACAATCAATATCAGCACAGGTGCACCACAAGGCCGTGTGCTTCACCCGCCTGCTCTACTCACTTTACACTTACGACTGTGTGGCTAAGCACAGATCCATTGCCATATTTAAGATTTCTGATGATACTACCATTGTTGGCCAATTCGAAGACGGTGACAAATCAGCATATATGAGGAAGATTGCAAATCTGGCTGAGTGATGCCACAACAACAACCTCTCACACAATGTCAGCAAAACCAAAGAGACGATTATTGACCAGAGGAGGAGGAAACTGGAACTCCATGAGCCAGTGCTCATCAGGGGATCACAGGAGGAGTGGTCAGTTCCTTGCTGTTATCATTTCAGAGGATTTGTCTTGGGTCCAGCATGTAAGTACCATTGCAAAGAAGACTTGGTGGTGCCTCTACTTTCTAGGAAGTTTGTGAAGGTTTGGCAGGTCACCTGAAGCTTTGACAAACCTCTACAGATGCATGGTGGAAAGTATTCTGACTGGCTGTATTACAACTTAGTACGGGAAGACCAATGCCCAGGATCTATTGGATATAATAGATGATCCTGACAGAATTCCAGCTGAAGTGTTGCCTCACCTGAAAGGACTGTTTGGGACCCTGAATAGTAGTGAGGGAAGAGGTGAATGGGCAGGTGGAGCAATTCTTACGCTTGCAGGGATAAGTGTGGGAAGGAGATTAGTGGGGATGGAGAATGCACAAGGGAATTATGGAGAGAGCGATCTCTGTGGAAGGCAGAGTATGGAGGTGTGGGGGGGGGGGTAGTGTTTGGCGGTAGGGTTCTGTTGAAGAAGGTGGAAGTTGCTGAAAATGATGAGTTGGATGAAGAGGCTAGAAAAACAGAATGTCACGTTTATAGCTATGACAAAAGTTATTAGTTCTCTCTGATTGTCAGTCATTAAGTGCTATCTTTGCACCATAGGTTCCACACTCTTTCTGAAGTAAATTCAGATTGCATGAGGATATTGCACAGATTATTTCTACAGCTATCTGTCAGAAGTTACATTTAACCCAGGCAAGTCCCAGTGATGAAAAGTCAGTGACTAAACTTCTATAACACTCAGCTCACTGATTAACCACTCAGTATATATAAAATAGCCCACACATTGAATCCACTTTATCTCCTAATGCAGACTGAGCCAATAAGGACAAGTAGTCTCCAAGGATGTAAACAGTGAGGATCAGTCTTTTCAGTGTGAATATCACTGTGGAACAGACCTCGGCAATTAGAGAATATTCAAACTATCCATTTCATTAGTCACTCCACCTGGATTCATTAATGCACCATTCCAGGTTTCAAATGAATTCACATTTTGTGCTAATGTGCATTAATTAAAAAGAATCTACTTCAAGAAAGATTGCAGAACAGTTTAGCATTTGCCAATTTACAAAGAGGCGAAAAGAAGACGGAGATGTTCCGTCTGAGCAGAGCTGATTGGCAGTATCATCTCAGAGAATACAGCAGCATGGAATGTAGAAGGTGTCTGTAGGAAGGATCAGTATTAGCTTAGGGAGAAACAAAAGCAGTGAAATGTGGATTAATAAGCATTAACTATCTGGTCTGGAATTTAGATGCTTTTTAGCATAGAAAGCCAAATACCAGGAGCTGGTAGAGTAGTGCCAGAGACAGGAGCAGAGAGCACAATGTGAGCCTACAGAGGTTGGGGCATAGAGGATTTGCTGGCCGTCCACTGTACAGAACTTACTCTCTCCTTCGCATTACAGGGGCTGCAAAGAGCCGTCAGGACCATCACAGATGCTGCTGAGCGAACCTCCAGATGGCTGTGGATCAAGAGGTGTGACCTGCGGACTGATGCTGCTGGGACACAAGCCAGGGTCTGATCAACACTGGCCGGGTTGCCTGGGCGAGAGTGTCTGACATTGAAAAACCCCCGGGTTACATCACTGATGATGTGTCCCAGCACACCCGGGAATGCATCTTAGCATCATAACACAGTTCAGCAACTCTGGGAAACGTCAGAAATGCAAATGTTCACATTCCTGTGTGGATCACAGGGAAGCAGGACTGTGGCAATGATGTGGAGAATAATCTCGTTAACAGCTCACTTCACATTTTCACTTTGATGTCAGTTTTATTTACCCTTGTGTTCTTTTGCTTTTTTGTCCTTTTTTTTCCATTTTCCAATCTTGAATAACTTTAATTCCAAATCAAATGTTATCTTTCCGTGCCTTTTCTTCCATGACTTCTCTCTCTCTTTATTTGGTTTCAGTGCCACCATCTCTAGCTGTTAGATTTATAAAACTTTGATACATGCTGGCAATGTTACCCCCAGCTTTGGCCACATACTTCCCTTGCCCAGCTCTCTTCAAGTTGACGATTATTGATGCCCAACAAACTCCATCCATTCTATATAGATCACGACAGTAAGTGAGAAACGTGAGCCAGCCCTGCTGCCAGCAATTAGATGCAATGCTAAGATGGCCCCCACCGTGGAATGCAAAGCCGAGGGAGGGTGACAGATCAACTTTATTCAAAATGCACATTTATATATATTAGATATTTGTTGTAGTGTGTTGGTCAGGGTATGGCTTGCAAGAAAAAAACAATTAACATTCAAAAATTATTTTTAAATTATATAATATAAAAGTAGAGGTTAAGGTACAGATATGAAATAAAATGTGCATAAGTACATAAATAACAGCGTGTACATATTTACAATGTAAATAGCATCATAGAAAGTGTTTACAGTGCAGTGACAGAGGTTGGGGGATAGAGAGGGGGTTGGGGAGTGTTTTAAAGAATAGCTAATCGGATTAACTGCTTGGTGGAAGAGATTGTTAAAATAGTGTTAAGTTTTATTTTAATAGCCCTCTAGCACTTTCCATAAAGAAGCAATTGGAAAAGGCAGTTTGTAGGGTGGGTGGTGTCTGCAATGAAGTTAGGACCATAAGACATAGGAGTAGAATTTAGGCTATTTGGCCCATCAAATCTGCTCTGCTATTGCATCACGTCTGATTCATTAATCCTCTCAATCCTGCTCCCCATAACCTTTGACACGCTTACTAATCAAGAGCCTATCAACTTCTGCTTTAACTTTACAGTAGTTATAAAAGATTATAACTACAGAGACAGAACTGCACTCCTGTGCAAACCATCAGCTGGCCACTTTACTGTAGTGGGTGGAGGAACCACCAGTGGATGAGGCATGTATTGGTACCAAGGAATTAAGTTAAAAAAATAACAAAGTCCTACAAACTAAATGTTAGGAGATAAATTATAACACAGAACATCCTGTGGTAATACTTTGAGGAACGTGACAGTGCAGTAAGGGGTTCTCAAGCTTTTTTATGCCATGGACTTACCGTATACCATTAAGCAAGCAGTCTGAGGACTCCAGGTTGGGAACTCCTGCCCTAATGTGAGGAGAATGGGTAAGATGGGTTCCTGAGGGTGTAGGAAGGTGGGATTTACAGTCCTAGGGCACCAGACTAGGAGATACTACCATCAGTGTTCACAATGTGGCCTCCTCAGCCTTGGAGAAAACAGACACAGATAAGGTCGGAGCACAATGACCCTGAACTTTGTCGCCTACCTCTTTGATGTTCTGGCTGTCTTACTGCACTGTCACACTGAGGCCCAACACTGGCTGGAGGAACTGCACCTTTTTCTGGGCACATCACAGCCTTACAGAACTCATCACTGAATCTGTATCAGAATGGGGCGGGTTATGCATCTGTGACATTGGCTAACTTTCTACCTCTCTGTCAGCGTAGTCTGGCCTGCTGAACAGGTCCTGCTGCCGGCATGCATTTGAAATTCTTACATTCCTCATCTGCTTTCTGATCCAGCAACTACCCTCACTTCATTGCTTTAGGAGCAATGAACCATGTACTGCCTCAATTAAACCATGATTACAGTTACCATTTTTCTCCATGGCAACCCAGGCCTCACCTTATTAGTGGCATTTTCTTCATCACAACCATTTCTCCTGACCCTCCCTGCAGCACAATACAAATTCCCTTTCTCTCCCAGACCCAACATAGTAACGTGGACTTGGAAATATTCACTGTTATTCATTACTCAGTTAATGTCATTATCTTCATTATTATTAACCTTTGTTTAGATTGGATTAAGCAAATTGGAAAAGAACAAATTCAGAGAGTGCATTCAGGATAGTCTCCAATACATTTTAAACTTTATTTCATATTCAAAAGATTGGTTTATACGTCTGTTTCTTGTGGGTCCCTGGAGATGGAAGTGTTGAGGGGAGTGAGCAAGTTGATCGTTTAGCAAAAAAAGTTGTTAAAAGTTTTTTTCATTTGTGGATATAGACCTTCCACTTAGCAAATCAGAAGCTAAGGGGTCGATGGGACTAGGAATTAGGGGATTATGGCCCAGATTTGTGGGATAATGTGCATAAGGGGAGACACCTTTACAGAATACATAAAACTTGGATTGATGGGAGGGGGGGGGGTTAAACAAGAAGGGAAGGAATTGTATTGAATTGTCTTAAAATTGGGCATAATATGCATAATTACTCCTTATATCTTGTTGGAAAACAGCACTTTGGGTTGTTTAGATTTTGTCATCATTATAAAACAGTTGAACACATTCTATTACAGTGTGAAGCGTTAGGGTTAGCATATAGGGTTGAAAGAAATCAAATGCAGGCTTCACATCTATCTTTGGGGGGGGGGCTTGATAATTTTTATTTTAAAAACTTAGTTAAGTTATGGAAGTAACTTTCATTTAATTCACAGCATTGTCTTTCATTACTTGCAACTATAGAGTCTTTTGAGGTAATTTAGTTTTCTGTTGATAAAAATATAGTTTTTCTGATGTTTTATTTCCTAGCTCTCTACTCCACACTCCAGTCCAGTAGGAGGCGGTAGGGTAATGCACCTTTAAGTGAGACTGCCAATCACCACTAAAAGTCAGAGTAAGCAGAAGGATAATTTCCTACAGCAATAAATTATGGAGCCAAGCAATGAACAGGTTATTTTGGATTTGGTAGTGTGTAACAAGGCAGATTTAATAAGTGATCTCAGAGAAAATGATGACCTAGGAAATAATGATGATAGAAATTAGCATTCAGATTGAAGGTGAGGAGATTGGGTCTGAAATAAACTTAAATAAGGGGAAATACAAGAGGATGAGGATAGAGACAAGAAAATCTGCAGATGCTGGAAATCCAAGCAACAGACACAAAATGCTGGAGGAACTCAGTGGACCAAGCGGCATCTACGATAAAGAGTAAACAGTTGACATTTCGGGCCGAGACCCTTCTTCAGGATGGGGATACAGTTGGCTTAAAGTAGAACAAAAACAAGATTACCAGATAGACAATAGACCAGGAGTAGCAGACTTCACTTCTCTCAGCAAAAATTATATTCCAATGAGGAGAAAAGACTGAAAGGGGGTGCAAGAAAGATAATTAACCATCCAAGGCTAACCAAGGAAAATTAAGTGGAAGGACAAAATATACAAAAGCTTGAGGATAAATTCAAAACCCAGCAAAAGAAGATTATAAAAATAATCAAGAAGGAGAAAATAAACTTTTAGAGAAAAATAAACATAAATATTGAAGCTGTTTATAGAGGCTAGCTTAAATAAATAAAAACGATGTCAAAATGGACAAAGACCGTATGAGAACATGGCTGGGTAGTTAAGGGATACAAGGAAATGACAGAGGAGTAAAGCATACTTTGTGCCAATCTTTATGGTGGAGGATACTACAAATACCAGAATGCTATTGCACTAACTAGAGACTAGTAATAGGTAAATTCATGTGGTCAAAGGCTGATAAATACCCTGGCTTAATGCTTTGTGCTCTGGGATAGTAAAGGAAATGATGACAGAGGTAGTGGAAGCATGGAGAGGAACCATTGGATAGAAAACAGACAATGCAGTGCTCTTATTCAGAAAAGGACCTACAGAGCTGTTAACCTAATGTCCTTTATTGTAATGAATATTAGAATCAATTATTATAGAGGAATTGCACATTTGAAAGACAGAACCTGATTAAGCAGTTGGCTTATCTTCATGAAGTGATAACCATATCATCCAGAGGGAAAAAACATACTTAAACTTTAAAGAAAAAGAGCTTAGCTGTACTTGTCACATATACATTGGAGCAGAGAGTGAAATGCATCACTTGTGTTAAATCAAATCAATGAGGGCTGTCCTGGGCGGTTCACAAGTTTGCCATGCTTCCAGTACCAATGTAGCATGCCCACAACTCTGTATGTCTTGGGAATGTGTGAGGAACCGGGGCCCCGGGAGGAAACCCACAGTCACAGGGAGAACTACAAACTTCTTACAGATAGCAGAGTAATTGAACCTGGGTCACTGCCACTGAAATACCACTTTGCTAACCGCAACGTGCTCTCCCCCAAGAGCTGGAGAAGATGCTTCAGAAGACTCCACTGTCGCCAAATGGAGACTCAGAAATATAGATGCTGGAATTTGCACCAATAAACAATCTGACAGGTTGTCAGTGCATCAAACAGCATCTGTGGGGAAGAAATTGTCCTGATGCATAGCTTTGATCATAAACATCAACAATTCCTTTCCCTTCAAAGATGCTGCTCGAGCCGCAGAGCTCCTCCAGCAGATTGTTTGCTGCGCTGTTGCTAGAACTGAAGGTGAGAGAAAAGTAGATAGGAAGGCAAGCTGTGAAGAGGATACGGTTTACAAAGGGACATCAACAGGTTGGTGAGAGGATAAAAAATTGCTAAATGAAATAGGTTGGGGATGTGGTGTGGTTCAGGAAGAATAATAATCCTGAATTTTATTTGGTAGAAAAAGTTGACAGAAATCTGCAGTGCTGAGAGATATGGTGGCTGGGTCCTAATTCATGAAACACTGAGACCCGACAAACAGATACAGCAGGAAGGCTAATTTTTATTTCAAGGGGGTTGGAATATAAAAGTAAGTAAGTTTTACTAGAGCTAGACAAAGCATTTCTAGAGTATCATGTGCAGTTTTCATCGCCCTGTTTCAGTAGTGTCAGTGGGGGTATAGGGGGCTCTGGATAGAGGTGGTACCCTTGATGTCTGGCATGCTGCTCTCTACCAGACAGGGTGGACGGGTCCTCATCCATCTCCTAAATCTCTCACATGTTGGCTCCAAGCGCCATACCCCAGTAAACCACTTCAGCTGGCGGGTTAAACCACGTGAGGGAGTGGCGTTAACACAGCACCACTTTCACGATGAAGTCACCGGCCAGGGCGGAAAGGTTCTCAGGTGAACTATAATGGTCATGTGTCCACGACCAAGGCGAGCCGCCTAGTTGGAGGAAATCAGCTGTGGTCAAACCTGGAGAGGGACGGGCTCTGCCAGGTTTCAGATTCCCAAGACACGCCGTATGAGGAGCAATCACCAAAAAGTAACTTTGTGCAAAGCTTGTCTTGACGGGGCCCTGATGATCCCACCAGGAGTTAAGGGAGCAAGAGAAGGAAGAGATATTGTCAGTAAAGGCAGTTCAGGAAACTTACTCCAGTGATCACAGATATGGAGGGTTTGTCTTTTGAGGAAAGGTTTAATAGATTGGTTCTATTTCACTTGAATACATTCGAATGAGAAGTGAACTCATTGAAATGTATATGATCCTTAGGAAGCTTGCAGGACAACTACTGGGAGGATATTTCTCCTCATTGGAGAATCTAGGGTCAGAAGAATATGTGGGAGTTAATTTGATCCTGGGACGAGGAGGGGTTTCATCCCACACAGGGTGGTGAGTCTCGGAATTCCTTGCTGCTGAAAGCTGTGGAGGCTAAGTCGTTGATTATATTCACAGGTGAGATAGATTGGTAATTGAAAAGGTTTCCGAGGAGATGGTAGTAAAATTGGACTGAGGAAAGTTGGATTAGCCGTGATCTCATTGAATGACAGGACAGGCTCAAAGGGTCAAAGGAGCAAGGGAGAGTCATGGGCTGGGTGGGAGAGAGTGGATGGGGATGCAATTAAAAATAGGGTGGAGAGAGAGGAGGGCCGAGTGGAGAGGGAGAGGGTTGTGGAGTGAGAGTGTCAGAGAAGGAAGGAATGTCAGGAAGGAAGAAAGAAAGCTTCAAGGAGGAGTGGGAGATCAGGAAGGAGAGAAAAAAGGTTAATGGGAAAGAGAGACTGGACTTACAGAGGAGAAAGAGGGGGCAGTGTGAACTGAAAGACCAGGGTTGAGAAGAAGTGTGAAAAGGGCAGAGTAGGACAGTGACGGTGTTCAATGATGTGAGAAAATTATCAGGGAAACTAATGGAGGTGGGTGGGAGAGGATGTCAGAGACAAAGAAAGAGAGATAGGGTCAAGGAGCAGAAATAGAGGAGTTCAGAGGAGGCGAGGTCAGAGAGGAAACAAAAAGGAGAAGAGAAAGAGAGACAGAAGGTGAAGGCTAGGAGAAAAAGAAAGTCGGAGAGAGGGATTGAGGAAAGAAAGAAGGAGAGCATTGAAAAAAGTACAGTCGATGCGTTGGTACTTTTTCCCGGAGATGCCACCTGCCCTGCTGAGTTCCTTCAGCATTTTGCATGTGTTGGTTTGGCTTTCCAGCATCTGCAGATTTTCTTTTGTTTGAAGAAGAAAATGAGCAGGGAAGAGAGAGAGGCGGGATTGGGAATAAGAAAGAGATCAGGTGTGAGAAAATACGAGAGAGAAAGAGAGAGAGACACACACAAGGACAGAGAATGAGAGAAAAAATCTGTTACTGTTTTGGTTGCCATTCCTACACATTAAGATTCACTTGTTACTTAGAGCTGAGGTTGAGGTGCAGAGGGAAGGTGCTCCATTTGTGTGGGCATCCTCAGTTGGGGTAAGGGTTTTTAACCTACAGTTTAATAGTTTGTGACTCAGAAAGAGAAAGACTGAATTTTAATCATGCTTTCTTAGCATCCTGATTACTTATCTTGATTTCATTTCATTTTACATGTGGTTTCTATGTTTCGTCCTTTGCTAATGGGAATCTCAGGAAATATTAATGTAAACATATGAAATTTCAGTGCATGCAGCTTCAGGGAATTATCAGCCACACAGACTTGAGAGGTCCTTTAGTTTAATTCTGAGCAGAAGGAGCAGGGAACTACAATCAGGGCTTCGTTTTTGGCTTGGAACTTAAGTCATGTAAGGTTTCCCAGATCTCTGAAGATCTCTCCTGGGCCCAATATATTGATGCAATTAGGAAGAAGGCATGCCAGCAGCTATATTTCATTAGGAGTTTCAGGAGATTTGGTATGTCACTAAGGACACTAGCAAATACCCTCATTTGTACCATGGAGAGCATTCTAACTGATTGTATCACTGTCTGAAATGGAGGCACCAATACACAGGATTGAAAAAAGCTACAGAGGGTTGCAAACTGAGCCTGGTCCATCATGGTCACTAGTCTCCCCAACATCAGGGACATCTTCAAAAGGTGATGCCTCAAAAAAGCACCATTCATTACTCGGGTCTTCACCACTCAGGACTGCCCTCTTCTCGTTAAATCATCAGTGAGGAGGTACAGGAGCCTGAAGATGCACACTCAAAGTTTTAGGAACAGCTTCTTCCCCTCTGCCATCAGATTTATGAACCATCCATGAACACATGAACACTACCTCTTGCTTTCTGCTTGCATTACTTTTTTAATATTTCTTATTGCAACTTATAGTTTTTTTTATGTATCACAATGTATTGTTGCCAGAAAGCATCAAATTTCACAACACATGTCAGTGATAATAAACCTGATTCTGATTTTGATTCTAATCCAGTAAGAATGTCCAGTATACCCCTGGATTAAGCATTCTAGTTCATTGAAATAATTCACTACAGGTTATATATAAAAGTACGTGAATGGCATACATCATCACACCACCACATCATACGTGCAATTCCCACTAAAGTAAAAGCAAAACTAAGACATGATTTTCCTGGCTCTGTGCTTTTGTTTTAATTAGCTTTATGTTTCGTATTTACAAAGCAACAATGAAGTTTTAAACGAACCTAAGGTGACTACCTACCTGTTGAAGCCAGCAAACCAGTTGTGTGTTTTTTTTTAAGCGCTGCCAGAAATGGTCGAGTTTTAAAAAAGGCAGGAACAGGACAAATCTATGGATTCATAAATAGTAACTACTCAGTGACAATAATCATAATTTTTTAAAAAAGCAGAAATGGCTGGCTACATTGGAAAGATAGAAGCATTTGGATTGCTCAGAAGATAACTGGAATATGTATATTGAGTGAACTGAGCTATATTTTAAAGCAAATGGAATAGCTGGTGAGAGGTGAGTGCCAGTTTTGCTGAGTGCATTGGGTTTAAAGGCACATAGTTTGTTGAAAAAAATTGACTGCTTCAACCAAACCAGCCGAAATGAACTTTGTTGATATTGTGAAAGTGATGCATGAACCTTTAGAACCAGAATCATTGCTGATTCCATAAGTGGAATCGAAAGAAGGGGACTCCACTTCAGTGTAAGTGGCTGAATTGAAGACATCGTCTGAGCATTTTCAGTTCTGTGATGGGCTTAATGATGCTCTGAGAAATTGTTTAATTTACAGAATCTTATAAGAAAGCATTCAGAAACAGCGGAAAAGTACAACAAAGTCAGACACATAAAAAGAACATGCTAGGCAGACAAAAATAAATGGACTGTACAGGGATGATAAAAAGATAAAAAGTCAAGTTGTAGCTTCAAAAAGAGCACTAATCTGGATGCTGTTGATGAAAAATCTGATAATGATGAGGGTGACTCAGGATTGAATATCCCTGAGATTTAGAATGTGAAAATTAACTATAGACAAGCAATTTAACTTACTCCAAAAACGAATGGCAAATTAATTCAAATGGAATTGGACACTGGCTCGGTTGTTTCACTCATTACACAAAATAAGTTTGAAGGGCATTTCAAAGATACGGAACTGAAACCTGCAGGTATCCAACTAAGAATTTATACTGGAGAAAAGGTAACTCCTGAGGGAATGACTCCTGTGCCAAATACAACAACCAGCCAGCCACACTGGGCTTGTGTGTGCTAAAAACAGGAGGGCCAGCATTGTGGGGATGTAATTGGCTGAAACAACTATAATTGGAGATCCATTCACAATTTGCATACCACATCCCCCTACAATGAAGGCAACTGCAAGCAAATTAAGAAATGTATTGGATGATGCCACAGCAGTGCTCAGGGATGTCATTGGAAAACTCGAACATATCAAGGTTAAAACAGTGTTAAATTAAAATGCCATACCCAAGTTTTACAAAGCCCCTCCAGTTCTTTAGAATATTGTGGTGAAGTAACCAGTGAGCTAGATCACATGGAAGCTGAATTAACTCTTTCCAAAGTTGAGCGGAGTCAGTGGTCCCAGTAGCCAAGAAGGATGGGGTCTGTCCGGACCTGTAGTAATATTAAGGTCACCATCAACCAGGTACTAAAAGGAGATCAATATCCTCTGCCCAGGATAGTGGATATCTTTGCAAACCTTTCTGGAGGGAAACACTTCAGTAAAGTGGACTTAGCTGAGGCCTACCTACAGATGGAGATAGAAGAGAGTCCAAATATTTCTCACCATAAGCACACAAAAAAGGGCAAAGGGCTTTGTCACTATAATAGATTTAATTCTGGAGTAGCATCTGCACCTGCACTCTGACAGAAAGCGATGGACCAGGTGACGCAAGGCTGCCCAGGCACTCAGTGTCACCTGGATGACATCACTGTTACCTGTGAGGATGACAAGAAACATCTCCAAAATCTCAAGACAATGTTAAAAAGATTAGAAGATTATGGGCTCAGAGCATGATGCAACGTGCGAAATTTTTAAACCAAACATCATTTATTGTTTGTCCAGAAAGTTTTGTCCAGAATTCAAAGAATTCACTACAAGTGATGTCAACAGAAAACTGTATCAGAAGTTCACCAATTTCCTCGTTACACTCCACAACCAACAAACCAGCTATACTGTTCCTGGGTCATCCCTTGCATTCATGCTTGGATCTCCTCTCACCCAATCTCATAAGCAGTGTGCAGGACAAACAGCTGAGACAAAGTGAAGGCTTCTCAAATCAGAGGTTCAATGTTTCACTCCTGGACAAGCAATCCAGACGAAGGACTACAGAGGTGATCAGAAGTGGTTACTAGAAAGATTAAGGACAGAACTAGGCCACTCTCCTACAGAGTGGAGATTGCTTCTGATAACATCTGGAAATGACAGATTGATCAGTTGAGGAGAGCAAAGTCAATTGTTAGAGAAGAAAGATGGCCAGAGCTGTCAGAACCACTTCTGCAGTCCAAGAGTCAACTCCTACAATGACCACAGAGGAGGTCCAAGAACCTGAGATTGTTTCACACCCACATGTCTCACCTGCCAAGCAGAGTTATTCCCCTTATCAGGAAAGGGGTTATCCCACAGGAGTAAGAAATCCTCCACAGTGATTAAATCTTTAGGCCTGAATGAGGCAACTTAAAAGTTACTGTACTCTGGATGTCAATACTGTAGTTGCACTATATAGTATACTGTATACAGTATATATACTGTATGCATGCAAATTGAGATGCATTCTATATTGAGTTGGAGTTTATGCTAAGCAGATAGGAGTGTTGGATAATTAATATTGTAATTGTATTGTTTATTAAGCATTCTTGTTCACTTAAATAATTCATTACACATTATACATAAAAGTACATGAACAGCATACGTCATCACGCCACCACATTATACGTGCGTAACTTCCTAAAGTAAAAATGAGTCTACGACACCTTGTTCTTATTTTAATTAGTTTTTATGTTTTGGAGTTTCAAAACTTAACGACTGAGTTTGACTTTGGTATCTTCCTAACACTGTTGACCAAGGTATCAGACAGTGAATGCCTCAAGGTGGGAGGAAAGAGGACCAGAGAGATCAATGAGTCATCGCATCTGAATTCTAATGAGCTTCCAAGGTAATTACACTGAGCAAAAACATTCCTTTATAAGAAGGCTAAAAGCTGATGGAGGATTCCTGGCATTCTTCAAGTCATTCATTTATTACATTTTACTTCAGTATTTTCGGATGGTAATTGAGTAGGAAGTGACTTGTTCAAGGCCAACGGTTGAATCAAGACTGTATTAGCAAGCTGGTGCCTGCAATGTCTTCGCAAGAATTTATATCCCTTCTATATCTCATCATATATCAATATCTCTCAGAAAGATTAATTGGCAATTAGACTTCAATTGCTGTATGATAATCCAAGAACAGTGCTGCATTGTTCAAACCTATAATATAACACTTGTAATAGTAATAGTCAAAATGCACTGCATTAGCTGCAAAACAATAGGAATATCATAACGTTCAGAAAGGCTCTATACAACTGTGGTCACAGTCTAAAGGGTCAAAAGTGAGATACGGCACAGAAACAAGCACTTCAGCGCTCAAAATCCTGTATTCCATCAATCACCCATTTAGACCAATCCAGCATAAATCCCAGTCTCCATTCTTGCCACATTCCCATTATTTGCCCTCAACTTTTAGTACTTTCCTACACACTAAGGGCAATTCATAGCAGCCAATTAATTTTCCAACTTAAATGTTATTGGAATGTGGAAGGAAACTGACAGCAGCAGGAGGAATCCTATGCTATCACAGGAGAATACATAAACTCCACATAGACAGCATCAAACCTGGGTCCCTGGTGCTGTGAGGAAGTAGCTCTACTAAGTGCACTGTTTTGCCACCTCAATTTTTCTTTTTTGGATTATGTAAATATTGTTTGAAAGATTAATTGTAAACAAATGCATAATTCTAGGTAAGATCACATTTGACCTGTGATGTTATTGTGCACTTAGTGTTAGTTGCTATGCAGACAGTGAGATGCAATTATCGATTACCAAACAGGACCAATAATGAAAATGGAGCAAATATGCTTTCAATTTAAAGTAATCTCAACAGAATGACAATACTAATTTAGAGATTAACACAACAATGGAAAACGCACGCGGTCAAGAAGGACAGCAGTTCAGTGATTCCAATAAGTTAAAAAGAAAATAGACCACTACAGCACAGCGCAGGCCCTTCAGCCCACAATGATTTGCCAAACATTTAAGCTACTCTAAAATCAACCTAACTATTTCCTCTGCATAGCCCTCCATTGTTTTTACCATCCTTATGCCTACCTAAGAGTTTTTTTTTAAACTTCCCTAATGTATCTGACTCTACTACCACCCCAGCAGGGTGTTCCACACACCCATCACTCTCTGTGTAAAATATTACCTCTGGCCACCTCCCAATTCTTTCCACCAATCACCTTAAAATTATAACACTCCCCCCACCCCTCCCACCCAATATCAGCCATTCCTGCCCTGGGAAAAAGCCTCTGGCTACCTACTCAGTCTATGTCTCTTATCATCTTGTACACCTCCATCAAGTCACCTCTCATCCTCCTTCAGTCCAAAGAGAAAAACTCTTGACTCTAACCTTTGCTCATGACATGCTCTCTAATCCAGGCAGCAAAGTTTAAAGTTATTTATTTATTATCATTTATTTATTATGCATTTATTATCAAAGTGTAGAGATGATACAACCTTGAGATTTGTCACGTTACAAGGAGCCACAAAACAAATAAACTTCAAAAGAGCCCATGAAAAACAGAAGAGCGCCAAACACACAATGCGCAGAGAGAGAAAAGAGCAGATTGTGGGAACAATAAAAGTAAGCAAAATGCATTCGGAACTGGAATTTTACAAAAAGCACAAAGCCAGACATCACCACAGCTGAAGCAGGCAACAGCCACAGTTTACCGCAAAGCCGAGTAAAGGTTGCGAGACAGCTGCGAAGCCAGGCATCGCTGCATTTCAGCATAGAGCTGAATAAGTGTCTCGGAGCGGCGGGTAGAACCAGGCAGAACTGGCCCTCGCATCGCCTCTGGTCCCGACACCCTGGCCTTTTCAATCTGGCCCACGGTTAAATTCTCCAAACATCAGGTGGGTCCTGTCTCTCAGACTGCTCCAATCTCACAATTTCGCCTGTACCCAACCTTCCCCATTCGGCCTGGCACTTAAATCGAGACTTTTCTCACTCTCAGGGAAGTCACAAACTCGGCCTTGACTCTGTTTTGACCCTGACTCCACCTCCACTTGCCACGACCATCCTTCATCTGTGCCTCTGTCTCTGCCACCGCTCACCTCCACTTGCCTCAACTATCCTTTGCTTACCTCTCCATTGTCAGCATTGATCATTATTAATGAAGTGTTATTAATAAGGGATATAGTTGTTTTGGTTTCTGCCACCAGTAAGTAGTCACTGAGTATCACCGGCGCCATCTTAAACCAGAAGCACCCTGGGAAATTTCCTCTGCACCCTTTCCAAAACTTCACCATCTTCCATATTCAGGGTTATTGAATACTATTTGCTACAAATTCCGGGAGAGGAGGAGGGGAAAGGCAAGCGTGACAACTTTTACTGATTTTTATTGATTCACCTGGTTCTGCTGAAGCCCCTCAGCCATATTCCGAGTAAGACATTTTTCCCAATGTCTATGAGAAAGAATGCTTCAAGGATCACTTAATAAGAGCTGGAAAAATGATAGTCCTGTGCTTGGAATGCACTGCCTGGGGTGGTGGTGAAGGCAAATATGACAGAGGTGTACAAATGACCAATTTATGGGCAATCAGTGTACATCAATAATTAAGATTTAGACAGCGTCGAATCAGTCTGATTAAGTGGCACTGTTTTGATCTCACTGCAACTTCGACACGGGTCATGCAGGTCTGCACAGGAAACTTTAGTCTGAGAACAACTCAAAATGCAAAGTAAATTTACTGTTAAAGTATGACTGTGTTACCATATAGCTTGAGCTTCATTTTCTTGCAGGCGTTCACAGAAAAATAAATAAATACAACAGAATTTATGAAGAACTATACAAAAACAAAATTTAACAAATAACTCTTGTGCAAAAGAAGGCAAATCACGCAAACAATAAAAAAAAGTAAATAATACTGAGATCATGTGTATGAAGAGTCATTGAAAGCACACCAAAAGGTTGTGGAGTCACTTCTGCATTGAGGTGAGTGAAGTTATCCACGCTGGTTCGGGAGACTGATAGTTGTAGGGTAATAACTGTTCCTGAGCCTGGTGGTTTGGGGCTTAAAGCTCCTGTACCTCTTGCCCAATGGTAGTAGCCGTTGATTATTATTTAGTCCAATATTAGTCAGTTCATAACACGAGTGACAGGCGAGATTAAGAGTGGAGATTTAAACTGGTAAATTGTTTTCTTATTATTATTCATACAGATCAATCCATTACAACTGTGTGTTGAGGTAGCAGAATATAGTGTTACAGTTTCAAAGGAAGTGCTTAAAGCAAGATCTTAATGAGGTAGGTCGTGAGGTCAAGACTTCATCTTATCATAGTGGGAAATATTTAATAGTCAGATAACAGTGGGATCGAGGCTGTCCTTGAGCCTGGTGGTCCACATTTTCAGAATTCTGTATCTTCTGTCTGATGGGAGGGACGATAACAGAGAATGCTTAAGGTGGATGGGGTCTTTATGCTGGCTGCGTTGTGTATCCCGATCTTTCAGTAGTTTCTTGCAGTCATGGGCAGAGCAGTTACTATACCAAGCTGGTGCCAGTGGCCAACACAACTAACAGCGACATCCTGCAGACTGTTCATGAAAACTACTTCTTCTTTGAAATATAATTTTACTACCAACCTGTGCACAACTGGAGCTTGTAATTTATATTTTGATCATGTGTTTTGGGGCCGACTCAGGCGTTTTTGCTGTCTCCGAGGGAATTGGATGTGGTTGAGAGCGAGGTTGGAACGAAACGTGCAGCCCAATGGCAGAGCGCAAACCCATGAACAGCTCCAATTCTTGACCAACTTGCCAATTAAAGTACCAAGCAAGATCAAAATCAATGAGGACGAGAGAAGAAGGCGAGCGGGTGTTCAGTGCCGTCTACCTGTGTTCGTCCTGTCTCCCTCTCCCCCTCACTCTCTGCTGCTGCAAGAAGCTGCAGGAGTCTGGTGTCTTGTGCAAGGTTTGTTTGGTGTGGTTTGTGGATTTGACTAGATTTTTTGAGACTCTACAGTTTATGTTATATAGGATTCTGGTTTATGGTTACTCCATTTTAATTGGTGTGATTTTGACTGGCTTTGCAGTGTGCAGACAACGAACAACACAACGCTGAATTGAACTGAACATTCCTAGACTGTTTCAAGGACTCTGCAGCAAGATGTTTAATATTCTGTGTGTTATTGCTTGTTTTTGCCGTTTGTATGATTTGTTCTTTTTTTGCGCATTGGGTGTTTGAGGTACTCCGTTGAACAGGTTCCACGGTGTTTAATTACTCCGTGGCTGCCTGAGGGAAGACAAACATCAGAGCTGTGCACTGCATACATATTTTGATAATAAATGTACCTTTGTAGGTTTCCAGAAATAAAACACAAATGAGGCATTTTATGTTTATCAAAACCCATAACACATTTCATTAAACTCCAAAACCTACACAACAAAAGCACGCTAAAAACATTTTACACAATAACGTCATCACATCAGACCAGCCTCTTAAAGTGAAACCCCATTTCTCCTGTTTACATCCATGGTACGGTCCACCATGGTAAGAAGGTGTGTGAAACTGTAGGTGGGGAAGAAGACCAACAAGGTCCACATTGATATAGTCAAACTGTCACTCAAAGACCTCTAAAGGTGCCAATGGCTCCTGAACATGACGGTTAGTTCTTGGTTGCTGGCACTCCACACAAGCTGCAGTCCAATCATGCACGTCCTTTCTGAGGCTGTGCCAAACAAACTTAGGTGCAACCAGTTTCTGTGCACAGAATATCAAAAAATGCCAAACAGGGTGATCACAGCTGTTTTGGGAATGTCCTTCGAGCAGACAGCCACCTGATGGTAGCCCCTAACGACTTTGGAAAAAGTTACTTTTCCGGCTAAGCGTGCCGAGAAGTCTTGGATGTGTAAGACCGGGTAACGATCGGGGGTGGTGACCTTGTTAAGGCCTCGGTAATCACCACATGGGCCGCAACCACCATCAGATTTAGGCACCATGTGAAGCGGTGAAGCCAGGGGCTATTGGACTGGCGTACAATGCTGAGTCTTTCCACGTTGGCAAACTCAGCCTTCGCGGTCGCCAGCTTTTTTTGGGTCCAGTCTACACGCATGGGCATGGACTGGCGGACCAGTTGTAGAGATGTGGTGCTCGACCCCATGTTTTGTGACCATAGTGGGGAATGTGGGCTTGGTGAGGTTTGGGAATTCACCCAGCAGTCGAGTAAACTCACATGTGGTGGTGCATGTACTTGATAGATGCGTAGTGGGGAGCAGGGTAACAGCCCAAAGACCTTGATATCCACAAGCCAGCTGTTCTCAAGATCAACTCATCGTCCTTGAACTACACAGGAAATCTGCACCGAGCAGAGGTCTAGCCAGAATGAAGTCCCATGTGTAACGTCGCTCACTGAAGCAGAGAGTCACATGTCGTGTCCCATAGGTCCGGATCTTGTGGTTGTTGGTGGCCTCCAGTAAGGTTTCATCACTCTTTGCCTTCTCATCCATAGGCGTAGGCGATGCTGGCAGTGAACTCACCTGAGCACCCGTGACACAGGAAACGTCACCCTGAAAGGGTGTCCATAGTGAACAGTCGACGACCCTGGCAGCTGGAACCCATGGTGTTCTCACACCCCTGACATCCCGATGTGCTGGCATTCTCCAAGTTGCAAGGCAGTCGGAACTTCCTCGCATTCGTACCAAAGTGACCATGGTAAAAGCACAGGCTCGGCATCATCTGTTTCACGGACGCGAGCATCCTTATTTTGGGGGCCTTGCTGACCAGGCTTATTGAGCTAGAGAAAGGAGGAGGAATGATGCATTGCTGCCTAGCTGAGTGTAGACTATCAGACATTTTAGCAAGCTCCCTATAGTTCATCACGGGGACATTAGCGAGCACTGTACGAAGTGGATCAGGCATTTGCTGCATGAAGTGTTCTATAAAAATAAAACAAGGATGGTGATATACCCAGAAGAGACAGCATGTGGTCCATTGCTGAGACTGGGCAAGGAGAGCAACTGTTTGGCACACTCAGACTCCAATAGTCCAAAATATATATCAATGATTTAGACGAGGGAATTAAATGCAGCATCTCCAAGTTTGCGGACGACACAAAGCTGGGTGGCGGTGTTAGCTGTGAGGAGGATGCTAAGAGGATGCAGGGTGACTTGGATAGGTTAGGTGAGTGGGCAAATTCATGGCAGATGCAATTTAATGTGGATAAATGTGAGGTTATCCACTTTGGTTGCAAGAACAGGAAAACAGATTATAATCTGAACGGTGGCCGATTAGGAATAGGGGAGATGCAACGAGACCTGGGTGTCATTGTACACCAGTCATTGAAGGTGGGCATGCAGGTACAGCAGGTGGTGAAAAAGGCAAATGGTATGTTGGCATTCATAGCAATAGGATTTGAGTACAGGAGCAGGGAGGTTCTACTGCAGTTGTACAAGGCCTTGGTGAGAGCGCACCTAGAATATTGTGTGCAGTTTTGGTCCCCTAATCTGAGGAAAGACATTCTTGCCATAGAGGGAGTACAGAGGAGGTTCACCAGATTGATTCCTGGGATGGCAGGACTTTCATATGAAGAAAGACAGGATCGACTAGGCTTATACTCACTGGAATTTAGAAGACTGAGGGGGGATCTTACTGAAACGTATAAAATTCTAAAGGCATTGGACAGGCTAGATGCAGGAAGATTGTTTCTGATGTTGAGGAAGTCCAGAACAAGGGGTAACAGTTTAAGGATAAAGGGGAATCCTTTTAGGACCGAGATGAGGAAAAACTTCTTCACACAGAGAGTGGTGAATCTGTGGAATTCTCTGCCACAGGAAACAGTTGGGGCCGGTTCATTGGCTATACTTAAGAGGAAGTTAGTTATGGCCCTTGTGACTAAAGGGATCAGGGGGTATGGAGAGAAAGCAGGTACAGGGTTCTGAGTTGGATGATCAGCCATGATCATACTGAATGGTTTGAACGGCCGAATGGCCTACTGCTGCACCTATTTTCTATGTTTCTATATTTCTAAAAGTATGTAGAAAGTGAGTTTTCAGCAATCAGTATTTATCGTGGTCAAGCAAACTCTCACAGCCATAGAAATAGTTGGTGGTGTCGGCGGAGATTTCTCGCAAGGAAAAATAGGCCTCTGCTTGTATGAACCAAGCAACAGCATTTTGCTCCCAAAACTCCGCAGTTTCAAAGCAATGTTCACCGACAAGTTCAATAACTTCGGAATCATCCTATCATGTCAGGATCACCAATGTAGGTTTCCACAAATAAAATGAAGCGAGGCGTTTTATGTTTAACAAACCCCATAACACATTTTATTGAACTCCAAAACTGACACAACAAAAGCACGCTTTAACTTAATAACATCATCAAATCAGACCAGGCTCTTAAAGTGAAACCCCAACTCAATATCAGTACATTTCTCCTAATTACATTACCCTACACGCTGAATCTTTGACGCATTAGGATAAGATGGTTTTTATAGTGCATCAATAAAGATTGGAGGGAGTCAAAGACAACAGGCCGAATTTCTTTGGCCTCCTGAGGCCTTCTTTGCCGCAGCATCTACGTGGTTGGACCAGGACAAACTTTTCCTGATGTTCACTCCTAGGAACTTGAAACTTTCAGCCCTCTCGAGCTCAACACAGTTGGCAAAATCAGAGGTATTTTTACTCCCCTCCTTCCTAAAATCAATGACCAGCTTTTTTATTTTGATGGCATTGAGAGAAAGATTATTGTCATAGGCTCTCTATCTCCTTCCTACTCTGATTCATCATTATGTGAGATGCAGTTCACTAGTGTTATCATCTAGCAAATTTGGAACTGGAGTTGGAGCAATTTCTGGCTGCACAGTCGTGAATGTACAGTGAGCAGACGAGGGGACTGAGAATGCTACCTGTGGGGCACCCGTGTTGAGAATAATCATGGCAGAGGCATTGTTGCCTGTCCTTATTGATTGGAGCCTTTTGGTCTGGAAGTCAAGGATCCCGTTGAAAAAGGTGGCATTGAGTCCCAGGTTTAGGAGTCTGAAGGTGAGTTTGCTTTGAATTATAATATTGAAGGTGGAGTTGTCGTCAATAAACAATAACCTAACGTAGGTGTCTTCACTGTCCAAATATTCCAGAGAAGAGTCACAAACAAGAAAAAGATCTGCAGATGCTGGAAATTCAAGCAACACACACAAAATACAGGTCAAGCAGCATTTATGGCAATGGATAAACAGTTGACATTTCTGACCAATGAAGGGTCTCCGCCCATAGTGTCAACTCTCCTCTTTTCCATAGATGCCGCCTGGTCTGCTGAGTTCCTCCAGCATTTTGTGTGTGTGTGTTCCAGAGAAGAGTGTATGGCTGGGAAGATGGTGTCAGCCATCGACCTGCTTTGGTGAAAGGCAAACTGTAGTGAGTGAAGGTTAAATGTTCAAAGTTCTGATTAAATTTATTATCAAAGTATGGCACCATATACTACTTTGCAGTTCATTTTCTAGGTTATCTGGGTGCTGACTGCTATCGATATGTTTAAGGGTATGTCCAAAACATTGCAAAGTTCTGTTTACCGTAGTTATTAATTAGAGGCATCTGATGTTTGAGTTACACATGCACACAATGCTGGGGGAACTCAGGAGACGAATAAAGAGTTGGCATTTCAGGCAGAGCCTCTTCTTCAAGACTCAATCTCACCCCTACATCAAAAGCCCAATTCCAATGATGTTTGAGTTAAGATGTATATAAATTGTGCAGCACAGAAAAAATGCCATAGAGTTATAGAACTTATGTTCAATGATATAGAGATGAATGCAAAACTGCAACATTTACAGTGAAGGATGCAAGACACCTACAAGAGGAGAGGATTTACTGGAATAATAGTCATTGCAGAAATGTTAAGTATAACTTACAGTGTATAGCTTTGCAGAAAAGGCTAAAGTAGTGAGCAATCGTGCATTGGTTAAATTTACACGTGTTTGTCTCTTTTAAGTAAGTGTATTAATTCATGTTTGGAAACAGTAACCTATCATTTACTATATGCAGATAGCTGACAGGTGGAACAATTTTTAAAGGAGATGCAAGTTGGAAAGTGAGTGTGAGAGTACCTGACACATCTATATGTGGTTGCATCAGACATTGCTGTTCGGTTTGAGGATGGTTGCTGTCGATAAGGAAATACTTCAGTTAACTCTGCCTGTCAGTTCTTGCAACAACACCAAACAAACTCACGTGCATCACAGCGAACATGCTGAGTGGCTCAAAAAGTGGCAATCTCACCTTTAGATCAAAAGCCCAATTCTAAACTGCACTACAACCAGATCTCTCAATCACACAGTGCTTTTCACAGAAGGGCAGATACAAATTCCTACCAACAGTTCTCCTCCAGCAATATCATCAAAATACCTGTACACTAAGTGGTCACTTTATTAGATACACCTGCTTATTAATGCAAATATCTAATCAGCCAATCATGTGGCAGCAATTCAATATATGCAGACATGGTCAAGAGAATTAGATGTAAATGAAATGGTGCCTTTGTGTAAAAGAAAGGTGAAAGCCATGATTAAAAGTCTATTTGATCACTGTGGCAACAAGGTTAGGATAAGAAAAAGAAAGGATGACATTTATATGAAATTCAGAGGATGGTGGGAACTCAACTGGAAGGCAGAAGGGACGAGGTTATACTTTCACGTTGACATATTGGACATACTCGTACTAGGTTGTTCAGAGTGAACATGCTGATACAGGCATTTGTAGTGAGTGCAGCCTATACAGCCAGTCAGTGTTGTTTGAATGCAGTTCCTATGAGGTGCGAAGGAAACATCTAATTGATAAATTGAAATCTTTGGGACAAACAGAGTTTAATGTGGAAAGCTTGTTAAGAAATCATTGCCATTGTACTGTATATAAGTCTGTATTTGATATTTAGAAAAGCATTAGACTTCTTGATATTAATCGAGAATTTTTTTGGAGGTGATGTAGAATTTAGTGGGTGTACTTCCCGTCTCTTTGATTCACATTCCAAGTCAGTAGGAGAGGTAATGCACCTGATGCTGGTCTGCCAATTGCCATTAAATTTTACAAGAAGAGTTCAGTTGTTGTTCAGACCAAATATCAGAATAGAGAAGAAATGTAATTGAA